>NC_133660.1:147331779-147933158 GCF_037893015.1 Macrotis lagotis | reverse complement strand
AATCTACTTAACACCTGTTATTTGAAAATAAAATGTATTTACATTGCCTAGCATTTATAGCATGTTGCTCTTGTTCTAAGGGGAATGAGAGCTTTAAATAAGAATCTTATGTTCAATATAAAACTAATAATATATATTTAACTTTAAATAAGTCACAAATATGGACTTTCTCATGGTAACTGCGGGCAGCTCTAACTGACTGAACATAGCAATTGTGTGGTTCCTCTGTAAGGTAACTTTTTGATGAATAGGATGTATTTATCAGTTATGTAGTATTCTTTTTTAACTTCAAATAAATCATATTTGTAGTGTTTGGCTATCTTTTGTGAACGTGTAATCTATTTGAACCCTGTAATAGTAAAGTCTGGAATTATAACCCTTTCTGGGATAAATCTGTGGATGCATGCATAATAATTCATGTTGTTAATCGATTTTAATGCCTGGTTGTTTTTTCTATTGTTTTATTGCATTGGAATCAATAACACATGTTAGAAATTTAAGGTTACCTATGATGTTCTAACATTTTTTTAAAGAATTCTGTAAAGTAACAATTTGTAGAAGTTTATATATAGAAGGTTCTAGCTATATATGCAAACTGGGACTAAACTGGTTATTTGCTTTGAGGGAAAAGCACCTATGTAACATAAGGAAGATAAAATGATGATAATAATTTGAGATTTCTCTATGGCAATCTCTAGCCAATTGTTAAGTAAGAAATTTTGAGATGATGGGCAACCTCCTAGCCAGAAGGAGATGTTTACTTATTTTAAACATAGTTAATAACTAAATGGGTTCATTGTAAAAGGTTTATTTCATAAAAAATGTGAAAAACTATATTTCAATATAATTTATTTCTTATATATGCCTATGTATTTTATTTATTTGTTTAAAAGCTTTCTTTGAGAAGTCCATAAGATGCAAAAGGGATAATGATATACACAAAAGGTGAAAAGTACATCCCTCTTTTTATATCCCTTTTTCTACATCCCTGTTTTTACACATTGAGAAACTGTGGTAAGATAGTTAAGCAACTGAGTAATAATTAATGTCTCAGGTTCCATAGTGTAGGTTATCATGTCTGCTTTATATGCAGAAAGTCCTTGGCTTGAGTCCCAGTAGAACCAATTAACTAATCTTTATTGGGCAGCTGGGTTGCACAGTGGATAGAACACTGACCTTGGAGTCAGGAAGATATGGGTTCAAATCCAACCTCAGGCACTTGGCATTTACTAGCTGTCTGACCCTGGGCAAATCACTTAACCCTGCTTTCCTCACATCCAAGACCATCTCCAGTTGTCCTGATTTCATTTCTGACCACTGGACTCAGAAGGCTCAGGAGGAGAACCAGAGCCTTGTGACTAAGCACAGTACCACATCACTAAAATCCAATTCACGTGCTTGTCATGGCATCACCTTCCTGATGTCATGATCTCTTTCGAGAATGAAGGAAAAACATTAATGGTTTGCTTATATCTACAATGCTCTTTCTACTATATCATTTCATATCTAGTAAGTGAGCAAAAATTGAAAAAGCAAATGATAAATATCATAATTAGCATGTAGCACATTAAATAATGTTTATTTTGTTCCAAATGCAATTTATCTATTTCATATAAATTACTATTTGAAGAACATCATTTAAATAAATAAGCAATCTGACTGGATTATGCATGTTGTGCTTAGTTGTTTTTTTCAATTATACTTGCTGTAAATAATTCTGCCTCCAAATCATATTAGTTCTGTAGGTGGAGTCACAGGTTGATGATGATGATAATTTTTGAGCAATATTTTAATATGATATGATAAAGATAACTAAAATTCACACAGTGCTTTATCACAGGCTCTGATACATAGTGTCAAGTTCTAAAATAAATCATAATCATGAATTGAGGAGGGTTCTTATCCTCCCTTACTGAAGAAGACCAAAATAACATTACTAAGTTTAAGACAAATTACAATGTGTCTGGCTGTAGTTGATCAGATGGATATGAGTTCAGAATGCTCTGCCATATGTCAGGTACAAATAATCCACATGAACATCTGGAAACTTAAATAACTTTAGTTTCTTTTGAGCTGCTTCAATTCTGCCTTCCTCATAGAGTGCAGCACCCTCTCTGATAAGGATTCACCATTCTTACTGATCCTGTGCCAGTGTCTTCCATGCTGTACAATCAATTTGAAAGTTCTTAAGAGAGACATTCAGGAGTGTCCTTATATTGCTTCTTCAATGATTGATTTTGCCCTGCATCTGGATAGTGGACTATGCTCTCTAGATTTCCTGGTCACCAATAAAGTGAAACAATGTCCTTGCTCCCATATTTTTTAGCATGATGTTTTGTGAGCATTTGCCCTATATGAGTTCTCAATTAAATAGTCTTTATGTCAAGTGTACATTTCGAATTCAACAACATGTCCAACCCATTGGACTATCCAGGTTTCACAGACATAGAACAATGATGTAAGCACAAAGATTCTCTAAACCTTCAATTTTTAATCATCAGTCTAATATCTCTTGTCTTCTAAACTTAGTTTTGAAGTCTCCCAAATACTAGTTCTGGCAATTCATGTGTCAACCTCATTGTCAATGTGTACCTCCCTGGAAATGACACTGCCAAGGTAAATGAACTTATCCACAGTACTCATAAAATCTCCATTTTCTGTAACTGATGGTTTCACAAAATGAATGGTGTGTTGCTGCCTGGGCAACTGTTTTCTTGGTATTAATTGTTATGCCCAAATTAGCACAAGCAGCAGAGAATTGATCCATACTTTGTTGTATCTCAGCTTCAGAGACTGCTTTAAGAGTACAATCATCTGCAAACAGAAGGCTATGTGCCAACACTTCCTCCACTGTGGTTTTGGCTTGTAGTCTTTTCAAGTTGAATATATCAGTGTGGTGGATGACTTTGATGCCATGTTCATCTTCCATGCAGGCCTCTGAAAACATGGCTGAAAACATCATGCTAAAAAGCATGGGAGGGGTGGCTAGGTGGCACAGTGGATAGAGCATCGGCCCTGGAGTCAGGAGTACCTGAGTTCAAATCCGGCCTCAGACACTTAATAATTACCTAGCTGTGTGGCCTTGGGCAAGCCACTTAACCCCATTGCCTTACAAAAATAAATAAATAGATAGCAGATAAATAGATAAACAGATAAGCAGATAAATAGATACATGAAAAAAAAGCATGGGAGCAAGGACATTGCTTCATTCCATTGGTGACCAGGAAATCTCAAGAGCATAGCCCACTATCCAGAACCAGGACAGGTATGCCTTCATGGAATTGATGTACAATACTGATGAACTTCTCTAAACAATCAAATTTTGACATAACTTTGATAATACCGAAAGTCTTAATCAGATCTACAAGCATAATGTGCAGACTTCCTAGCATTATTCCTGGAGTAGGCAGTCAGCAAACACCATATGTACTGTTCCTCAACTCTTTCTGAAACCACACTGCCTCTTGGGTTGGTGACCATCTTCCAAGTGAAGGATCAGCCTATTGAGAAGGACTCTGGCTAGAATCTTAACAGAAATCATTAAAAGATGCATCCCTGTAATTATCACAGAACAATCTATTCCTTTTACCTTTATAGAGATGGACAATGGAGGCACCTTGAATTCTTTGGGGATAACCTCTTCATGACATATAATCTGAAAATCTGATGAGCAATGAAAGCCCCCTACCCCCCTTGTTGATCTCTGCTGGAGTAGAATTATCACTAGGTGCCTTACTACATGAAAGTAGTCTAATGGCATCCAAAATCTCTTCTTCAGTTGAAACTTCTGCTAAGGTCAGATTGACTTCTGAGATCAATAACCAAAGACTTCTACATTGATTAGAACATTATGGAAGTGTTCAGCACATCTCTCTTTGATCTTGACCCTATCACTAATTAATGTGGCTTCCCTGAGTAGTTGAGATGCACTGTATGTATTTGGACCATTAATAGCTTTTGGCCCATCAATAGGCTTATTAATAACCCTAATAAGGTTTCATAAAAGCACTTTGCATTAATACTATCTGCATAAAATGATTTCATCTGCCTTCTTAATGAATTAAGAATACTGAATCCATCTATACTTCATTTGTATATTACTTTTGGTGTTGCCTTCTTAGAAATAACTGAACAATCCTGTAGATTTCTCATTTTTTATTTAGCAACTTCTGTATTTCCCCATCATTTTCATCAAACCAGTCTTGATGTTTGTGAGTATTCTGACCCATTTGAAGAATTTGCTATATTATATACCAGATCTCTGAAAGTTGCCCATTTCTTTTATGCTCCACTGTTGACAACTGTGAGTTAGCAATAATCCTTTCCTACTCAGAGAAGGACTCTTTAATCTCTTGACATTAATTCTTTAGGAAGTTACTTTGTCATGGAGCCACTGCTTCAATTGAATGGGAATATTTAGTTTGAGGAGGATGAGTCTCTGATCAATCCAGCACTCTGCACAACACATTGCTTTTGTCAGTCTCACATCCTATTTCTTTTCCTTATAATCACAAAGTCTATTAGATGCCTATGTTTGCTAAGAGGATATTTGTTCGTATTCTGACCCATATGAAGAATTTGCTATGTTATACACCAGATCTCTAAAAGTTGCCCACTTCTTTTCTGCTCCACTGTTGCCAACTATGGGTTGGCTCAACTTTCCTTCCAAACTAACAATAAACCTTTCCCAGAGAGCTAAATTAAAAATGAGAAATGTACAGAACAGTTCAGTTATTTCTAAGAAGGCAACAAGTAATTCCACCAAAACAATTCTTGCATCCAGAAAATTTTATTGCATTTAGGTAAATGAAAGATGCTGTTTATGATGAGAAGCTCATGTGATACAAAAGTCTTCAGCAGTATAATAGAACAAAAAATACTCTATATGACTTATGAAAAAGGGATTATATGTATGACCAAACAAGAATTAGAGCACATTATAAACTGCAAAATGAATGATTTTGACTACATTAAATTAAAAAGCTTTCTCACTAAGAAAATCAATGCTGCCAAAGTTGTTCCCAGCTTTCTGCTTTCCTTCTAATTTTCACAACCAGGCATTCTGACAAAGGTCTTATTTCTAAAATATGTAGAGAATTGCATCAAATTTGTGAGATCAAAAGTCACTCCCTAATTGATAAATGGACAAAGGATATGAATAGACAGTTTTCAAATGAACAAATTAAAGACATATACATATATACATATATATATATAATATGAAAAAATACTCCAAATTACAATTGCTTAGAGGAATTCAAATTAAAACAACAATGAGGTATTATCTCATATCTATTAGATTAGCCCAGATGAGAGGTTGTGGGAGGAATTGGACAGTGATGCATTGCTGGTGGAGTTGTGAATGGATCCAAATTTTCTGGAGAGCAATATGGAACTATGCCCAAAGAACAATAAAACTGTCCATACCCTTTCACCCAGCTATTCCAATTCTAAATCTATATCCAGAAGAAATTATACCAAAATGGCAAATGCCCTACATGTTCTAAAATATTCATAGCAAGCTCTTTTTGTAGTTGCAAAGAATTAGAAATTGAGGGGATGCCCATCATTTGGGGAATGGCTAAACAAGGTATGGTACATGAATACCATTGTTCTATAAGAAGAGAAGCATGGAATGATTTATGGGATCTGTTACTGAGCAAAAGGAGTACAACCAAGAGAACAATGTACACATCAACATCATTATGAGATGAAAAACTTTGATGGAAGAAGTTCTCTTCAGTTTAGAGAGTGAGGAAAACTGTATTTGACTAGTTATGGACTATATTATCCCCAACCAAGGGAAGAAAAACAAAATAAAACAATACACACAGAAAAAAACAACACTTTCATATCTGATGAACACTTAATTTTAATCTCTTATGTATCTCTTTTCTTTAATTCTAATTCCACATGCCAAAAATTACTAATTTGTAAACATGTTTAACAAAATATGGATGTAAAATGCTTTTTAGAAAATTCTTCAGTAGTAGATGACCATTGCTATTGCTGTTTCCAACTCTATTCCTCCCAAGGACTCCCTCTTATATCTGGTAGTCTGGGCCTACTCTAGCATTAAAGTCACCCAGAATGATAAGCTTTTCCTCTTTCAATACTATGATTATCAAAGTCTCTGGATTTTCATAAAATTGTTCTTTGACTTCATCAGGGTTCATCATAGTGGAAGCTTAGTTACTGACTATGGTATTCCTGCAAATGGCAATCCCATTGTCATGAACTAGTCAGTCACTCATTTTTGGTAGGCATTCAAGCTTGTTGATTAGATTAGTTTTGATTTCAAAACCTACCCTAGCTTCACTGTGCTCCCCTTCACTGCAGCCACTCCAGAAAACTGTGTATCCAAATCTGACTTCAGTAAGGTGACCTTTATTTGCCAGCCTTGTTTCACTCAGGGCTGCTATCTGGGTGATACCTGCTGAGTTTTCTTGCAACCACAGGTGTTCTTTCTGTATTGACTATGAGTGTATGCCCATTCCATGTACTGATGGTGAATGCAATCGTCTTTGAAGAAGTCTTTGTAGATTTTTTTATACCTTCAACACAAGATGAAATCCCAATTTTCCTTTATAATAAGACCTGGGTTGAGTAAGCAGACAATTTTTCTATCACCTTTCTTACTTAAGAAGGTGAGCAGTGAGATCATTGAAAGGGCTGCTCAGTCACCCAGGGAGCTGCCAAATCCCACTACTACTTTCAGTGGGAAAACAACCTTGTGGCCTGGATAGGCAGCAGGGTTGTGACTACAGCTTCCAGTGTATCTTCATCACTTACTTCTCATCACAGGCCTTTGAAGGAATGGTAAAGTAGTGGGGTGATGTCTTCTGATTTATATGTAAATTGCATTTAAGTGAGGCAAAGGTGCATGAAGTTGTGACCTCACTTCTAAAGTTTTGATTATTCAGTGGCAAGACAGAGTCAAGACAATTGGTGTTGGCTCTAGATGCAGTGGATGAACTTGACATCTTTGCTGTTGAGCCAATCTCTAAGCATTTCACAGTAGCTGCTTCAGCTGACTTCATGACCATTGGAACAAAAATGTTCTCCATCAGCCCTTTCCACCAGTAGAATAATACATCATATTCTTAGGGTAGACACCCCTGCCAACTCACTGATGAGTTTGAGATCCCTCAATTGCCCTCAAGCTTAAACTAGGTTGAGCTCACCTGCTGAAATTGTTTGCTGGAGTCACTATGCATGCTACAGCTTCTTGAAGCCACAGGTGAGAATTAGGTGACTATGGTAGACAGTAGCCCTCACACCAGAGGTTCCTTGAACACACCAGGATAACATACCAGCCAAATTCCAACTCAATGAAATTCATGAAAAGGTTTTTTATAATTTTAGGTGGAAGAGGGAAGAAGATAGGAAAAGAAGTAACATGAGGTTACTAGTTCTCATTATGGGTTATCAAGCCCTGGTCAAGTAATCCCAGTCACTCTCAGAAATCTGAAGAAGGAGAAATTCCTACTGTTTTGCCCTTTATACCCTGGATCCCAATGGAAGGGGAGAAAGATATCAGCTGCCTAGACCCAGCTTAAACCAGGTTCCACCATAATACAAGATCTCATTTGCCATTTACAGTTTCTGTCATTATATTATCAATTTTCTGTCAATTATAAGTGCTTTACAAATGGTTGTTGTTATCATCATCATTACTGTTGCTGTTATTATTATTATTAACTGGGGCAGCTAGGTGGTAAAGTAGACAGAGCACTGGTCCTAGAGTCAGGAAGACCTGAGTTCAAAGCTGGCCCCAGATACTTGATACTTACTTAGTTCCGTGATCTTGAGCAAATCACTTGATCCCATTGTCTTGCAAAAAAAAATTATTATTAAAAATATCATGAAGAAGTGGCCACAAAGAATCAGCAATGAGTTTAGCAGTGATGTCAGTGATTCCCTTCTAAATTCATTTCTTTTTTTGACAGATCAGTAATGTCAGAAAATTATTACAGATATAGTTTGCCAATATCTTTTTTAGAGCAAAACATAAATTGCACACATAGTTCTTATAGAAAATAAGAGAAGGCATGAACTAGTTAATGACTAGACAAAAAGCAATCATGAATGACTTGATTTCAATTCTTTTGGCAATTTCAAGTTTGATGGATCCAGTGATCTGTCCTTGCCTTCTTATTGGCTACCAATTAGATAGATGACCTGCTTACTCATGTTATAGATGGGATGAAAGTGGGTTGAGTAACTAACAGCAGGATTTATTAAGTTCTTGACAGACTAACTGCAGTTCTCAAATGATTTTGTTGTTCAATCATTTTAGTGATGTATGACTATTAGTGACCCTATTTGGGGTTATCTTGGTAAAGATTTTAGAGTGATTTATCATTTTCTTCTCCAGTTTATTTTTAAAATGATGAAACTGAGGAGGGAGGGTTAAATGACTTGACTGGAGTTAGCTAGTAAGTTTTTAAATTCAGATTTGAACTTAGAAAGATGATTCTTCCTGACTCCAGGTCTGACACTCTAACCACTGTGCCACATAATGGGTGATTAAATTTAGCCAGTTGCTTATTTTTGTACTTCCCGGTGAGCCAAGAATGTATACTCACATACAGACTTATATTTTGTCATATACCCTAATTATATGCATTATATGAATATCATTTATGCAACTGTATAATATATTTCTATTTGTGCACATTATAACATCATATTCACATGTATTAACACATGCATGCATGTGTTTATGCACATACTTGCATACATATATCACACTCATACATATATGACATAAACTATTAAAATATAGTTTAAAATATTTTCAAATATGAAAACTATTTGTAGCTTAAGGAAAAACAAAAAGAGACCTCTAGTATGACTACCTCTGGCCTAGAACATTGAACCAAAACTAAAAAGATGCCATGTAATAGAGATAAACTTAATATCATACATTTAGGTCATGGGTATAAAATGTGAAGACATGACTAGATCTTGTATATGGAAAAATATCTGTTGTTTTAAAGAACAACAAGGTCAATATGAGTCAACTGCTTGCTATGGAATTCAAAATAGCTAAAGCAGTCTTAGGCTGACTTAAGAGAGGTATATCTTATGGTGTCCAACAGATTCAATTCTCATTATTTCAAGAAAAGTTGGAACTGAGAATACAAAAAGACAGGAAAGAAGTGGACAGTTCTAAAGCAGAGACATTATAAAGAACACATGGAGAAGATAAATGTTTCTTTGTATATTAAATAGCTGTAATGTAGCTTCCCTTATGCTTGACTAATTGAGGTGTGAATTCTGACTGGAGAATCTTTTTTCATGAATGATTTCAATGAAAAAACACTGGATTTTAAAGTTATTAAAATATTTTTGTTTTGTACAAGAGTTTCTTGCTCTCCATGACTCCTGTATGCATTGTATATTGTGATTTATTACTGTCAAAGATTTGTAGACAATTTCTTATTTTCATATTGAATCATGTTACTTTTGTTTAAATCAAGTGAAAGCTGGATTAATTCATGATGTTTGCCCTTTCAGTAAAATATGAGGGTAGAGTTCAATTTGAATGCCAGTTGGCTCTGAACTCTTTCCTGCTCAGACTATATCTGAAGTATGATCTGTTCTGCTGTCTCAGGTAAGCATTGATAAGTTAGAGAGCAGAGATGGTCAATTAGATTGGAGAAGTGCCTCCAGTCATACCTATGAAGGTTTCCATGAGATCCTATTGAAGTAAATGGAGTTGATTACCTTAGAGAAGACTTAAATAGATAGAGGTGCCTAAATATTTGAAAACTTTTCAGGGATAATGTTTGTCCTTCATTCTCAAAGAAGACCATAACATCAAGGAGATGATGCCATGTCAAGCACATGAATTGGATTTGAGTAAGGGAGTGCTGTACTAAGTTACCAGCCTCATTTTCTTCTCTGGAACCATCTGGGTCCAGTGACAAGATATGAATCAGGCTAACTGGAGTTGGCCCTGGGTGTGAGATAATTAGCATTAAGTGACTTGCAGGGTCACATGGCTAGTATCTGAGGCCAGATTTGAAATTAGTATTTGAATTCAGGTCCTTGTGATACAAAGGACGGAGCTCTATACACTGCACTATCTAGCTGCTCTAAACCTTAGGGAAAAGGAAAATTGGACTTCTCCCATTATGTCCCACTGTACAGAATTAGGAAATGATGTATCAAAGATTCAAAAAGGTTCCTCCCCATAACTCCATTTTAACCTCCAATGATATATCAGTTACAGATAACCAATATCATTTTTTAATAAAAAGGACATTTACTTTGAAGATAAAACAAAAACTAAAGTAAAACTTTTCCTACAACATCATAGGGGCATATTCTTTTCTATACCAACTCTATCTAAAGAAATTCAACACGAATATAGCTTTGACATTGACACTAGTAAATTTATATCTAAATGTAGCATCAATGCTGAATGACTTCGTGTCTCAGCTACTGCTGAAATCAGTCCTCTGGGCATCAGGACTGTATTTACTATAAGATGCAGCATCCTTGGACCTTGGATTCAAGGTTCAACCTGCTGATAAATCAAGTTCAAGATTTCCTAGGCTCCAATAACTTTTTGACCCTCACCCAAACAGGTTACATTCTTGAACAAGGGTAAATATGCTAGTGGCACCCTGCAAATTTCATAAGAACCATGCAAATCTGGAATTTTATATACACAGAACATATGTTAGATGCCATGGGGAAGAGTCCCAAGACCTCTCAATTTATAGCATTTTCTTTCACTCATAGGAATGAATTCAGAAAGGAAGAAGTACCAATCAAGTGAAAAAGGACTGGATTGAATAGTAGCTTTTGGTTCTTCAATTATATTCAATCAAAAAGACTATTTGTCACTCCATTTTAAGCAAATTATAAATAGGCATAGGATATATATATATACTTCAAATGACTCCCCCCAAATGCAGGATTTTTTTCACTTATATAATTATATTAATAGAACTTTGTGTATGTTCATAAAGAATAGGTTCAATGATTGGTCCCTCAAACAGATTATGCAACAGTAGTGATTATTATTCAGACATGAGTTGGTGCAACTTTCAGATCTGGATTTTTCAAATTCATCAGTAAGTTCCAAAGAATTGATCCAATGTTTTGTCCACTAAACTATACTATCTCTCATGCTACAATCTATCAATTTCTAATGTGCCTAGATAATTTAATATTAAAATGACAGTGGTAAATATAATGATATGTAGGTGAACAAAACAAAATACCTTTTCAACAAAGACAAATTTATAGCTTCTTAGAATGAGAAAGTACTCATTTCTATAATAATTTAAGACTATGTCTTTTACTAAATTACAAGATTAAAGATTCAACTATTCCTCCATTTTTTTTGTTCACTCAAAACTCAATTGTAAATTTTTAAGTGAATGTCCAATAATTTGTTTAAAAAATAATTTCTAAGGGTGGCTAGGTGGCGCAGTGGATAGAGCACCAACTGTGGAGTCAGGAGTACCTACCTGGGTTCAAATCCGACCTCAGACACTTAATAATTACCTAGCCATGTGGCCCTGGGCAAGCCACTTATCCCCATTGCCTTGAAAAAATCTAAAAAAAATATAATTTCTATTCATGTTATGTTGAAATTTAATATCTAAAGAATATATCAGGAAAGGGCAAAACCAAATGATGGAATGAAGTCAGTTTTTACTAATCTCTCTCAGTAGAGCTCTCTGTTACAATTCTTAAAAGCATGACAATTGAATTCTGAGTAGGAAAATCAAGAAAATGTTACAGTGAATCATTTTTTCCAGCATAGGACAGTTTATTAAGTCACCAGAAGCATGGTCTACAGATACTTGAGTGGAGACTGGCTGGAAACACATCCTAGCATGGCTAAGCAAAAGTACATCCCCATGGGAGACAGTAATAGGAACAACCAAGCTCCCAGGGTCATTGACTCAGAAAGAAATCCCTGAGATTCCTCACCGATCATGGGATCTAGTGCTGCTTGAAATTTCTTTCACCTATTATATAGTTCTGGCTCACAGTTCCAGAATGAAGAGGTATAGTTGTAATCATGATGGAGTAGAGGCTCTATCTGTGTAAAGACTGGGGTCCAGGAAGGGGCTATCAGAGTTTTCCCGCTACCTCACCACATTGAAAGCACTAAAAGTTATAAGCACACACTGAATTATAAAAGCAGCAGGAGCTCCTAAAAGAAGCTTAGACTGCACACATACTCAAGCATTCATACACTCACAAACACACACACACACACACACACACACACACTCACACTCACACTCACACTGAGAAGTAGTTAAGAGTTCAACTCTAAATGTAAAATCCAAAGTCAATAAATAGGCTGGGAAAATGAGATGGGGAATTTTAAAAAAAAAGGAACTTAACCATAAAAAAAAAAATTACTTCAGTGACAGGGAAAACTAAGAGACATAGTGAAGACAACAACTTCAAAACACCTCTAAACAGAGTCTAAAAGAAAAATGCTGAATATATTTTAAAAAGTGATTAAAAAAAAGACTACAAAAAAGAAAGACTTAAAACATAAAATCTGAGTGGTAGATGAAAAATTGGAAAAAAGAAATGAGAATAATGCAATAAAATTATAAAAAATAATTAAGATCTTGGGGGAAAGAGGCATAAAAATGCTTAAGAAAATGACTCAGAATTTGAACTGATCAAGAGGAAGGCAATGCAAGATACAATTAAAGTTAACATTCATAGGAATTTTCATTTTTGGATTTCTTTTAGAAGATGATCAGTTTTTAAGATATCAGGACAATTTTTCTTTATAAATTCTTGAAATATGATGCTTAGACTTTTGCTTTGATTCTGGTTTTCATGTAGTCCAAGAATTCTTATATTTTCTTTACTTGATCAATTTTCTAGGTTATGAGGTAGTTCACAGTTTCTTAAATTTTTTTATTCTTTTTTAACTTTATTTTTTGTTTGATGTCCTATGAAATCATTGGCTTTCACTTTGCCAATTTGAAATTTTTAATAGTTATTTTCTTTGCTCAGGTCAAGGGGAAAATACTGCACATTGCTCAAAAGAAACAATTCAAATACTGTGGTGCCACTGTAAGGATCACACAAGATTTAGTAGCTACTGATATAAAGCAACAAAGGACTTGTGAGAAGGGCAAGAGCTACAATTTACACCAAGAATAACATACCCAACAAAACTGAGTATAATATTGTGGGGGGAAAATGGATATTTAATAAAATGGGAACTTTTTAAAAATTCTTAATAAAAGAGCAGAGCTAAATAGAAAATTTGACATTCAAACACAAGATTCAAAGAAAATATTAAATGGAAAAAGGGTGAAAAATCATGAGCTTTAACAAGATTAAATTGTTTAAATACTTTGATGTGAAGATGATAAATGTATCTCCTAAGAACTTTATCATCATTAAGGCATTTAGAAGACATCTTCTTAAGCTGAAAGAAAGGATAAAATTGGATGATCTCAAAATAATGGAATGGTGAAAAAGAGGAATGCACTACAAGAAGAGGGAAGTGAAAGGAACAATGGGGGAAATAGTTCATATAAAAGAAGCACTCAAGAAAGCAATGGAGGGGAAAATTGGGAAAGATTAGACCAAATTTGAATCTCACTCCCATATGAATTAATTTAAGAAAAAAGGATGGGTACACACATTTATATGTGTATGCATACATATATTCATACATAGATATATAGTTTATTGCAAAAATTGCTCTTATCCAACAGACAAACAAAAGACAAATACGCTATGAGAAAATGAGGATGGTATGATAAAAGAAAAAAATATTTAAGGGAGTCAGAGGACAACATAAAGCAGATTATGTAACAAAAAAGAAAAAGAGAAGTAGAACAGAAATAGAATTCAGGGAAATTACAGTTAACAATCATAATTACAATTATGTATGTTAATGGGAAGAACTTCCCCTTAATTATGAAAGTATATAGAAAATAGATTAGAAACAAGAATTCAAGAATATTTTGTTTTCAAAAGAGAAAGACACAAACTGAGTTATATAATAAGGGACTGAGAAGAATCTATTATACCTAAACTGAATTTTAAAATATAATCTTAAATAGTTTAAATAATTCAACAACAGTTCATTGATTGAACATTTTCTCAAATTCTAATCATTCCTTGACTCTGATTCTAGCTCTGTCATCTGGAAACAGTAAAGGAGAAGTATGGGAATACTGAAAGTAGGAAGAAAGTGTTAGAAAGGAGAGAAGAATGTTTGTGTGTGTGTGTGTGTATGTGTGTGTGTGTGTGTGTTTAAGAACCTAGTATATTTCAGGCACTGTGCTTTTCAAATATTACCCCATTTGATCCTCAAAACAACCATCTTATTAATACCAAAGGAGGGTTAAAACCTATCTGCTTTAACTTTCTTTGACTCCCATTTATAGTCTATCAGGATTGATTTTATTAAGAAGTAAGTAAATATATTTTCAATATTTAATTCTTTATGCTGATATTCTTTCATCATTCTTATAACTCAATATACTTTTGAATTATGAAACTAAAGCAATAATGGTCTAAAGATTCATTAAGTATGTTATTCCCTTGAAAGTTGATCATTAGGAAGGAGGAAAAATAAAGTAAGTTGATCAATGCTTTTTCCCACTGACATTATTCTTATTTTGTTTTTTAAGAGCTATACTTTTCTGATTCATGTTAATTTAGATATCCATGAGCATCATTATGGATCTTTCTACCCAATTTAAACATGATCAGTTATTTCACATCAGTCATTTGGATGACTTGATTTTTCACTTTACTTCGTTATGAATGCAATGTTTCAGGATGCTCTCAATTCTTCTAATGTAGCTTTTAAGGCTTTTTTCTATCCAATCTTATATAACAAAGAAGAAAATATTAAATTGAATCAGATTTGATACCAACAGCCACAGAGTAATTTTTTTACAGCCACTCCTTGACAGTGAATTATTGAAATAGCTTTTGCGTTTGACCTTCCAACAAGCTTGCACCCACTTTACAGGATTATGGTCTAGACTGTGCTTTTCTAGTTGATTGCTAAGTATTTTATGCAAAATATAATAAAAAAAATTTCCTTGCTTAAACCAAGTTACAATACATCTGTATCTGCCAGGACTGTCACTTTATGTAAACTCAGAATTTATTCATTCTCCATCACTGTCTTATCATAAGGAGAAGAAGAAAAGAAAACAGACAAAAACATTTGGAATAAGCAGTCCTATTTTTAAAATAATTATATGTATCTCTTTCATCAGAAGTGGAAAATATAACTGCAGATGTCTCTAAATGTTTTTCATAATTTCTGTAACTGGTTTTAACAAATATATTAAAAGTCAATGTTTTTGTCTTGCTTTAGAAACAGTTTAATAAAACACAATATTTGCATCTGATTAGAATTTCCAAAAAAGTAAAATAATCCAGTTTACAGTAGACATGGTAGGTTAGGATTTTCTTTTGGGTCAATGAATTGATTTAATGAATTTAATTTTTTATGATTTTTATTAATGGAATGTTAATATGTCTCCTCATTTAGAAAACTGGAATGATAATATTTGGTGTCCATCTATGTCAAAGGAGTATTATAAAGTGCAAAATCTTAATTATATCTTATAAAAATCTATTGCTATTTGCAAACATTTTCCTATTTTTTTTCCATTTTGGACTGATTCATATTTGTTGAGGAGCTAAATATCTGCCCATGCAGAATGATCTGAGGTGTACTAAATAGACCTTTCTACAAAGGTGTGAAAATCGAAGTATGTATCAATATCATGCTCACCATACTTTCAGAACTCGAGTCATTAACTTCATCTGCTCCCTCCACACAGCACCATTTCATTCTGCTTGCACTCTGACCTTATTTTGATTGGTAAGCTTTCATCTTACTATTTCTAGAACCAGTCCTCCTCATGACTTACGAGTCATCCCTGCAAAATGCTGCCCCTTAATGTCACTCCGTCTCTATCTTTGTCTCTGTCTCTCTGTCTCTCTCTTTCTGTCTTTCTGTCTTTCTATCTGTCTGTCTGTCTTCTCTCTTCGTCTGTCTGTCTGTCTTTTTTCTGTCTCTGTCTCGTTCTATCTTGTCTCTCTTTCCCTGTCTCTGTCTCTCTCTTTTTCTCTGTTTCTGTCTTTCTATTTCTGTGTCTCTCTCATTCTCTCTGTCTCTCTCTGTCTCTCAGTCTCTCTCTCTCTCTCTCTCTCTCTCTCTCTGTCTCTCTCTAGCTAACATGGTTAGCACATGATGCCCCTACTAGAGAAAAAGGATGATATTCCAGAGTGGGAGCATTGATTTATTTTCTGAAACACACATTCAAATTACCACTTAGATGTCATATAATCAAAAGGTCTCAGAATAAATTGAGGCTGAGAGAGGCCATGAATCATGTACCTTGGATTTGAAAGGGTCTCCGAATTCATCAGGTCCAAATCATTCATTTTTCAAATGAGTTCTAGATAGATGAAGATGCTTTTTTAAGTATGAATCAAAACCAGGCCATCTGATCCCAGTAGCTCTCATTCTAACACACTCACCACCTTAGCCAACTCACTGGTAGAACATTGTCTCAAATTCTAATCATTCATTCAGTCATACTGATTCTATAATCTGGCAGCTGCAAGGAGGAAATATGGGATTACAGAAAGGTGGAAGTATTGGAAAGGAGAGGAGTGTGTGTGTCTGTGTGTGTGTGTGTGTGTGTGTGTGTGTGTGTGTGTGTGTGTGTGTGTAAGAATCTATTTCAGGCTCTGTGCTTTACAAATATTATTTCATCTGATCCTCAAAATAAACATATCGACTGTTATTATGATACCCATTTTATACTTCAAGACACTGAGGCAGACAGAAGTTAAGTGACTCACCCAAGATAACTCGCCTGTTAAATAGCCGAGACCAGATATGAACTCAGGACTTCCTTATTCCAGATCCAATACTCAATATTCAGGAAGAAGTTCAGCTAGTATCCTGATAAACTGCTTAAGCAGAAAAAAAACTCATGAATCATTATCTTCCAAAATAAGAGAAGTGAAGTCATTTTAACTCTATGAAGAAATAGGGGAATTATTAAAATATGGAGAATTTTAAACTGTGGATTTTTTAAGGTGAGACAGGGTAGACTTGTGATTTCATCAGCATAAAAAACTCCCAGAGACACTATTACATTGTTGGTGGAGCTGTGAACTCATCCAACATTTCTGGATAGCAATTTGGAACTATGCCCAAAGGGAAACAAAAATATTCATACCCTTTGATCCAGTAATACTAATACTGGGTCTATACCCTGAAGAGATGATGAAGAAGGATAAAAACATCACTTGTGCAAAAATATTCATAGTAGCCCTGTTTGTGGTAGCAAAGAATTGGAAATCAAATACATGTCCTTCAATAGGGTAATGACTTAGCAAACTGTGCTTTATATATATATATATATATATATATATATATATATATATATATATATATATATGTGTATATACATATGTAATGGGATACTATTCTGTTAGAAACCAGGAGGGATAGGAGTTCAGGGAAGGCTGGCGGGATTTGCATGAACTGTTACTGAGTGAGATGAGCAGAACCAGAAAAACACTGTACACCCTAACAGCAACAGGGGGGCAATTATCAACCTTGAGGGACTCACTCATTCCATCAGTGCAACAATCAGGGACAATTTGGTGCTGTCTGCAATAGAGAATACCATCTGTATCCAGAGAAAGGACTGTGGAGTTTGAACAAAGATGAAGGACAATTAACTTTAATTTGGGGAGAAAAACTGATATCTTATTGTCTGGTCTTGCTATCTCTTATACTTTATGTTTCTTCCTTAAGGATATGATTTCTCTCTCATCCCATTCAATTTGGATCAGTGTATACCATGAAAACAATATAAAGTCTGGCAAATTTCCTTCTGTGGAGGGGGGGGAAGTAAGATTAGGGGAAAAATTGTAAAACTCAAAATAAGTAAAATCTTTAAGTACATGTGAAAAAAAATAATAAATAAGAAACTCCTAGCACCAAAGCAAAATGTTAACTCTTCTACAATTCATAATTTTGGATAGCTGTCTGGAGTCACTGAGCAGTTAAGCCACTTTGGTCCACATCTAGTTGGTGGTTCTTCTATTTGTTGGCCTCTACCTGATGTGTAGTGGCAGATGAATATGTGCCATGCCCAGGCAAAAGGGGTCTGCCAAGAATAAATCTATTTTAGAAAGAGTAGATAGGGTTGGAAGAATCAGCTATGTACAGTAGCTATAGAGAAGCAGTAAGTCAATTCTAGATAATTCAGCTAATATAGAAAGAGTGAATCAACCATACATCTTTATTCTATTTCCTTTTCTTCTCCCTTCAAAACAATATACCCCAGCTTCACCTCATTCCTATTTAGAGTGTTATTGTATTGCCTTCTATGCATTAGATAGTTTTGGAAGAGAAAAACAACCCTCAATGCTTTATTTAAACTGCAAGGAACATTATCAGACATTGAGTTATTGGACATGAACTGGTCTTTCCTGGGGTTTATCTTGCCTACTAGTTTAATGATTTGGCTTCCATAATAACTTATCTTGAAAATCCAGTGATTTTCCCTATAAATACAACATAGGGAAAGAAAACTAGAGGATTCAAACGGAGTTAAAAAGTGTGTACAAAGCATATTCCTAAAAATAAAAGCTCGGTATGCAATGTTCATGCAGAACTATTTCTCCTATTTTTATTTAGACATTCAGCTCAACATAAAAAAGATTTTTTTAAAAAAACTAGGACCATTTAAGTAATTCTAATTCATTTCAAATAAGATTCCAACCACCCCTGTAAAATTTTTTATTATATATATATATATATATATATATATATATATATATATATATATATATATATCTGGTAAACTTTAAAATGTTCATATTTAACCCCAATATTATATCAGTCATATGAATTGCTTTCAATTTTAGAAAATATAATGATCATTGCCATTAACCAGGAACTCTATCATCATGCCATACAGAACCCTTTGTAAATTAATTGCCAAATCTGATGATCTTTCCTCCAACCTAATTCTTCTTTACTGCCCAGATGCATTTCACACTCTATAGAATATCTACTTCTGATTATTTTCTCCTCTCTGTGATAATAATTTCTTCTATTTATTCTTCCCCCTGTTTATTCCTCCTCAATTTCCTTTCATGGTTTCCTCATTCATATCTTGTCTTCTAACAAGAAAAGTTTCTCAAAGTTGTCTTCTAGATTCTCTCTCTCTCTACTGTCTTTCTTAGTAACCTTCCATGTTCTCCCGGTGTTTAACCAGTTTATATACTCAGATGACTTCCAGATTGAAATTGCAACCTTCTCATCTCTGCTCAGAGTTTATAATTCACATTTCCTTTCCCAGACATCTTAAATTCATCATGAACAAAACTTAACTCATTAGCTTTCCCACCAAAAACCTTCCCTCTTTCAATTTGCCTTTTTTCTTTTAAAGATATGTTCATCTTTCTCATTTCTCAGACTTGTAACCTTGATTTTATACTTCACTCCTCACTCTACCTTACCCTTTGTCACCAATCTATTACCAAATTTTGTCAGTTTTTTCTTTATAACATCCAAGCCCTTCTTCCCAATAACATAGCTACCTCCTTAAACTGAATTCTCTGCAAATCTTATTTAGATTATTTATGTAGCCTCCTAACTTGTCTGACTCCCGAAATTTCTCTATTTCATTTTTTCTCTATACAATTGCTCCAAGAGATTTTCTTAGAGTAGATCTGATCTGGGCAGCTAGGTGGTGTAATGGATAGAGCACTGGTCCTGGAGTCAAGAGGACCTGAGCTCAAATTCAGCCTCAGACAATAATTGCCTAGCTATGTGACCTTGGGCAAGTCACTTAATCCCATTGCCTTAAATTAAAAAAAAATTAAAATTAAAAAAATCCAAAAAAAGAGTAGATCTGATCTTGTGACCATACCTCCTCTATTACTTCTAATAGCTCCCTATTGCTTCTATGATAACAGAAAATTCCTTCTAAATAGTTTTAAATCCCTTCACAACTTGAATCTGAACCATCTATTCAGCCTTAATAGTCACTATCCCTTTCCCCTCACACACACATCTATAGCCCTGGGTCTGAAGTCAGCAAGACCTATGTTCCAATCTAACCTTAGATTCTTACCTAGGTAAGTCATTAAACCTCAAGTGGCTTCAATTTCTTCAGCTATAAATTGAGATTGAAAAATAGCACTGACTTTCAAGGTTTGATGTGAAAGTGAAATGAAATAGTATTTCTGAAGCAATCAGCACAGAACATGCTGAATAAATGCTTATTTCCTGTCCTTATAAATTATTTTCCTCATAAGAATATAAGACCTGTGTGGATCATCTTTTATCTCTCAGATCTATTATGAATTCATCTGTTTGATATTCAAAAGCCTTTATAAACTGATTGCCTTCTATCTTTCTAGTCTTCTAATTCCTTACTAATTACTTATTTACCCTCATGTACTTTAACATCCACTGAAATTGAACTCTTTGCTGTTCCTTATGCAAGTCAGTTTATGACTGTCTATCATATCAATGATCCTGTCTCCCACCTCTCTCTAGCTCCTGACTTCTTGGCTTCATTTAAGTCTAATATAAGAATCCCACCTTTTACAAGAACCTTTCTTAATGCTAGAGTCTTCTGTGCTTTCAATACACACACACACACACACACACACACACACACAGAGTTGTTTCTCATGTTCCCATTAGACAATACCTTGAGAAAAAACATGGTCTAGCACTTATCTTTGTACTCCTCTTGTGTAGTCCAGTGCCTGGCTTTTAGCAGGCACTTAATAAATGTTTAATGACTGATATATTTTATCCTTGTAAGTTAATACTGTGTCTGGCACTTAAATATTTGTTGATTGATTGATTTAGTTGGCTTCATGTTATAGAGATATTATAGTGTGACACAATACAAAATGCAAGCCATTTTTGATTCTCAAAGTAGAAATAAATCACAAAACCTTTATTCAATTTTCCTTTAAATTAGTAAGCTCAGAGCAGCTAGGAGGTACAATAGAGTCAGGAAGATCTGAGTTCAAATCTGCCTAGACACTTGACATTTACTAGGTGTGTGATCCTAGGCAAGTCACTTAACACTGTTTGCCTCACAACTGGGTCTATCTACAGTTTTCCTGACTCATTTGTAGCTACTGAACCCAGTTAACTCTAGAGGAGAAAGTGAGGTTGGTGATTTAGCATAGCACCACCTCACTAAAATCCAATTCACATGTATATCATGGCATTAACTTCCTGATATCATGGTCTTCTCCAAGAAAAAAGGAAAAAAACAACTCAAACAAGAAATATGGACCCATGAGAAGGAATAAAATTGGCTCATGAATAGCAATAGTTATATAATTAACACATATAGTTTTCCAATGGGTAATAAAAATAATGAGATTTAGACTGATTTAATAAGAATAAAGTATGATTTGTGAGTACAGTGGTCAGCTATAGGCTAATAGAACGGTTATGCTCTAAACTTCCTTCTTCCAAATCCTTTTTACACCATTGGAAAGAATAATTGAAACTTTAGAATCTATAAAAGAAACTACACAATATAAGGTCAACATTTTGCTTTTGGAAGATATAAATATATATATATATATATATATATATATATATATATATAGTCTGTTTATGTGTAGGTATACATAATTTATAGTGGGTATGCTTATATGTAATATTATATGTGTACATATATGATTTGTCTGATATTTTGTCTTATACTAATTATATTTCTAAAATAATTTTTCTATATTACATTAGAATATCAGCAGCAGTTCAACTATTTTCACTATACCATGTTTATTACTTATGTAAATTTAGTTAATTACACACTAACTCTGTTATCTTATTTATTGCATTTCAATTAGTATCCTTTTAATAGTCACTAGTGCTTTAATTAACTCACTAGAACAAGAGGTGTCTTGTTAAATGTAAATTAAATAGAATTAAATAGACAATAGATTGCAAGTGGTAGATTTACTGCTAATGGTATAGGAGAATAGTTACTAGAAGGTCTAAATGTGTCTCATACCATCTGCCTCAATCTTGAGGCACAGTGAAAAAAAATGTAATTCTGTCAGAATTATTTTTAACACAGAGATGAATAAAATCTCAAACAGGTATAAGCATGGTACTAGCCTTCACAGCATCCCTCCCCATCTTAGTGCATAGTAAAACATAACATAGATCTGTGATGTATCGTTTTCAAAGAGAATCTTCCGAGTAAAATAAAAGATAAAATCATCTAAATCAATCTAGAGCACATAGTTCCATATAAAATGAAAGTTTCAAGGTCTAAAAATAGTTCATGATCACTGATTTATTTTTGCCAGCTAACAACCTATATCTTCCCTTAGTACTCCCTAGTGACCTAACAAGAAAATTAATTACTAGGGCATTACTGCCATGAACATATCATGACTGCAGGCAGTTTGAATATCAACAGTCTGACACCAAAGCCCAGTTTTGCTTTCATAAATGGTTTGGTAGCTATTTTGCCTCTCAGAGGTAAAATAACAATAAGGATAATAATACAGAAAAAAATATGCTTTCATATACTAGCAAACTTACTCCTTTGTAAAAGCATTGTGTGTACCTTCTTTCATCCTATTTGCCTTTTAGAACTGATGCTTACTGTCACTAAACCTTATGATAGTAAAGAATGGTCTAGGCATTAGTACATATTTCTCTAATAATTTTTTCACAATTTGTTTGAAACCTATCTAGTATATATGTAGAAGGGAAATACTTTAAAAGATATTACTATTAAGATTATAATTTGCATGAGTACATCATATATTTGATAGCTTATTTTAAAAGAGACATCCAAACCAATGAAGGCATTCAATAAAACTTAATTTTATTTTTTTCAATTACATGCAAAAGTAGTTTTCAACATTCATCCATTTGCAAGTTTATGGGTTCCATATTTTTCTAACACCCTCTTTTTTCCCTTTACCATGACAGTGAACAATCTGATATAGATTGTACTTATACAATCCTGTTTAAAATATTTCCATATAAGTCATGCTGTAAAAGAATAATTAGAACATTATTTATTATATTAGATTAACTGTACTATAAGCAATTAACACTTTTCTAATTGTTTAGATTTGACTTTATTTGTGTGAAAAGTGTTTTGTAATTGTGTTCATATAGTTTGTGGGTTTGTCTTCACAAATAGATTCCCAAATATTTTATGTCATCTACAGTTACTTTAAATGTAATTTGTCTTTCTATTTCTTATTGTTGGAATCTGTTGGTCATATATAAAAATGTTGATGATTTATATGGGTTTATTTTAGTATTTTACTAAGCTAAAGTTGTTAATTGTTTCAAGTTTTTTAGTTGATTTTCTAGGATACTCTAAATATACCATCATATCATCTACAAAGAGTGAAAGTTTTGTTTCCTCACTATCTATTCTAATTTCTTCATTTTCCTTATCCATTTTCTTCTTGATAACACTAATTTTTAATACATTATGAATAATAGTGGTGATAATGGATACTCTTTGCACCTGATCTTTTTTTAGAAATGCTGCTAAATTATCACCATTACAGATAATGCTTACTGATAGTTTTAGATGGATATTTATCATTTTAAGGAAAATTCCATTTATTCCAGTACTCTCTAGTGTTTTTCATATAAACAGGTGCTGTATTTTGTCAAAGGCTTTTTCAGCATCTTTTAGTTATTGATATGGTCAATTATACTAATTATTTTTCCAATATTGAAATTTTCCTGCATAACTAGCATGAATTCTGTTCAGAATTCATGCCAGGCATGTAGGGAAGGAAGAAGAAAAATGTGAAACTCAAAAATCTTACAAAAATGATTGTTGAAAACTATCTTTGCATGTAATTGGAAAAAATAAATTTAAAAAAAAATTTTAAGGCCTCTATTTTGTTGACAATCCAACTGTTGTCCTGAAAGAATATAATTAATTTTGCAGGGTAATTGATTCTTGATTGTAATTCAAGCTCCTTTGCACTCTGGATATCAAATTTCATCCCTCTGAATATTAAATGTTGAAACTGATAGCTCCTGAAGAATCCTGACTATGGCTCCCTGGTATTTAAATTGATTTTTTTTGCTTTTTTTTGACTGCTTGCAGTATTTTCTCTTTAGTTGAGAATTTTAAAATTTGCCTCTAATATTCCTTGGAGATTTTATTTTGGGATATCTTTCTAGCAGTGGGGTGATAGATGGATTGTTTCAAGGACAACTTCATCCTCATGTTCCAGGATAATAGGGCAATTTCCCATGTAAATTTCTGTAAGATATTGTTCAAGTTCTTTTTCTGATTGTGACTTTCAGGAAGACTAATAATTCTTATATTATCTCTTCTGAATCTATTTTCCAGGTTGGTTTTTTTTCCTGAGTTATTTTACATTTTCTTCTATTTTTTAACCTCTGTTTTATTTGATAGACCTTTGGTGTCTCATACAATCATTAAATTGCATTTGTCCAAATATAATTTTAAAGTTTTATTTTCTACAGTTCTTGTGCTTTCTTTTCAGATATGTTGTTTTTTTTCTTTTCCAGTTGGTAAATTTTTACTTTTTGATGAGCTATTTTCCCTTTCCAGTTGACCATTTTTACTTTTAAAAGAGTTGATTTCTTTTTCCATTTTATCAATTTTACTTTTGAAGGTATTGTCTTCTGTCAATTTTCCACATTTCCCTAAATTCTTTTCTCAGTTTTTCTTCCCTTCTTTGATTTTGAAAATTCTTATTGAAGTCTTCCAAGATGTCTTTTTGGATTTGAGCCCATTTCATAAGCCCCTTTGAGTCTTCGCATGGAGGCATTTTATCACTGCTTTCCTTCTCTGAGATGGTGTTTTTATCATTCCTATCAGAATAGAGACTGGCTAAGGTTAGGGCTTTTTTTGGGGTTTTTTTTGTTGTTTTATTTATTTTGATAGTTGAACTCTACTTCTGGAGCACAATTTTTTTGTTCTGGGGGTCAGGGTGTGTGGTTCCTGGCTAACTGTTTATTTATGGCACTGCCAATAGTGTGTTCAGGTACTAATAGTTTACTTCCTAAACTAGGGGAGCCCATCCCAGTCTTGCCTGCTGCACCAGCATCCTGGGATTCAAACTTTGTCTACCATGTTAGGGTTGTGACCCTCACTGCTGATCTGTTGCACAATTTACTTGCTAAGTTCAAACCTGAGCTGCACTTTTGCTAAGAACCTACCACATACTTTTCAGTTCTTCCACCTATACTTCGTTGCATTCTCCTCTTACCCATATGATACAGACCTTTATTAAAGTTCTTCCACAATATCTTGAGTTAAGAACTCGTTTCACTCTATTTTTTGTAGTTTTAGGATGTTTTTGGAATCATTATTTAAAGATATTTTAGTAAAAGCTCTGGGAGGTTCTGAGTTTGATACTGCTATATTGTCTCCATCCCAGAAGTCCTCCATTCAATAAATCTTTTTAAAATTATTTTTTTAATTTACAAGCTAAAAATAAAATAATGAATTTTGACAAGTGAAAAGAGTTAGTACTGTAAGTTTATCTTATGTGAAACTTCAAATATGGAGGAGCCTAACCTCAATGGAGGTCAATTTATCTTCTCCAATTTGTAATCTTAGATTGTTGCCTGGGCACAGTGAACAATTAAATGACTTGCCCATAGTCAGGTAGCCAGAATGAATTAGAAGCCCTGTTTGAGCCCAATTCTATTTCTTTCTTCATTTTAATTTGTATTTCAGAATGCCATAAATGAGATTTTATTTTATTTTTCCAATTACATGTTATGAAAGTTTTTCAACATTCATCTACTTGCATATTTATAAGTTGCACATTTTTCTACAACCCTCTCTTCCCAACCACTTCCCCTCAGCAGCATTAACATATTTAACCATTTGTATATGAGGAATTAGGACTAAGGGAAAAGATAGAAAACGATTCAGTAGGAAAGAAAAACATCAGAGCAACGAACAGAGTATTCCGCCGTCAGCCCTCGAAGTCGGTCGTCTTCTGCAGCTCGTCCTCGTCCTGGGCCGGGCGCTGGCCTCTGAGCACTGGGCCGAGGGACCCCCGCGGCCTGGACACAGGAGGAGCCCGGTGGAGAGCGCGGGGTCGTCCTTTGGTGAATGTCCCTGAATCCACAGAACTTTGTGCAAAAAGTGCGGCAAGCCTCAGAAAGGGACGCAGTTCGAGAAAAGCCAGGATTCCCTGAAGGAACTGGGGAAAAGACGAAACCATCGGAAGCAGAGCGGTTGTGGTGGGCAGACAAAAGAAAGTTTTCAGAAAAAGGAAAAAAACAAAACCAAAAAGATTGTACTGAGGCTTGACTGTGTGGAACCCAGCTGTAGGTCTAAAAGGAAGCTTGCCATGAAGAGGTCTAAACATTTTGAACTGGGAGGAGTTAAGAAGAGAAAGGGCCAAGTGATCCACTTCTGAATTTCATTGTTTTCGTCTTGATAGGGAAAAAACCCATCTCATTCCATTCCTTGGTTTTTGTGTTTTTTGTCTTGGAAAGGAAAAGACTTGAGAAAAAAACCCAAGTCTGATACTATGTGAAGCTGTTCTCACATAGGAATAGTTTTTGAAGATGTGACCGAATGTTGTAATTTAATCATCTACTTAAATGAGATTTATGTTATAGAGAGAAAATCCAGCTGATCATTGGGGCAGGAGCCTGGAGAACTTGGTTGTTAGGACTATGGCTAACATAGTTGCTGACAGCCTGGATTCCTAGGCAGCTTGAAAGTTCGATAAATTAGGAATATAAATCAATTTAAAAAATCACTAATAAAAAATACAGGAGAATTTTATTCCGATTACAGACTTTCAGCAAATTAAAAGTACTTAATTCATCACTTTTAGGGGATGCCCTGTTTGAAAAATATTAATGATTGAACTGCCTGGTCATTTATTAGTCAAACTCATTCATAGCCTGTTTTCAAAGTATTAATGAAGTGACTTCCCATTTCTAGGTTGAATTCTCTGTGAACTAATCAATAGTGATTGAAATCCCTGTGAATTGAAAATTGATAAAAATTATGTTTAGGGAGAGGTAGGAATGACAGCTGGGCAAGATGTTGAGCAGTAGAGAATGTTTTTCATTTTACATCGTTTGTTTGTGTTTCATAAATCCATATTAGCCTTTAAGCCCTCTCACGGGCTGAATGTTTGTCTGTGTCACTCTATGTATCTTGGTACAGTGCTCAGCACTGTACCTTTCACAACTAAAGGTGCTTAATAAATGTTGAGTCTTCCTAAAAAAAGTGAACATAGTATCAATTCAGATTCTGTGGTTTGAGGCTTTTTTTCTTTTTTGTTTTCCTATGTATGAATACGGCATTGTCCATAACCTGTCTCCCAGGTTTTCTTAGCTCTCTGAATTGCCTCCATCACAGTTAATCAACTCACAATATTGGTGTTAATGTGTACAATGATCTCTTGGCTCTTCTCCCTTCTCTTAGCATCAATTCATGCAGTTCTTTCCACGCATCTCTTAAGTCTAATCATGCATGGTTTCTTAAAGAATAATAGGATCTACAATATTAATTTTCGGTAACTTGTTCAGTCATTTCCCAATTGATGGGCACCAATCAATTTCCCATCATTTGCCTCTACAAAAAGAGCTTCTATAAATATTTGGGGATTTATTTTTGTTATTTCATCTTTACATAGGAATAGTCAAAGGGTATGATCAGTTTTACTACTTTTTGAGCATAGTTCCACATTATTTTTCAGAACTGTTGAATTAGTTCACAACTCCTTGAGCAGTGCATTAATGTCCCAATCTTCCCACAATCGCTCCAATATGGACCATTTTCCTTTTTAGTTATCTCAGCTAATCTGGTAAGTGTAAGGTAGTACTTCAGAGTTGTTTTAATTTGCATTTCTCTAATCAATAATAATTTGGAGAATTTTTATATGATTATGTATAGCTTTAATTTATTCATTTGAAAATTGCCTGTTCATATTCTTTGAGCATTTTTCATTTGAGGAATGATTTCTAACTTTATAAATTTGATTCAATTCTCTATATATTTTAGAAATGCTACCTTTATCAGAACCCTCAGCTTGTGAAAGTTTTTCCCAGCTTTCTTTTCTTTTTTCCCAAGTTCTTTGGCTTCTTTGATTGGTGAAAAACTTTTTAATTCAATACAGTCAAAATCATCTATTGTACAATTTATAATGTATTCTTTTTTTTTCTTTTTTGGCCATAAACTTCCCTTTTTGTAGATCTGGCAGATAGAGTATTTCTTGATCTTTTAATTGGTCTGTGGTATCATGTTTTTTTATCAAAATCTTGTTCCTGTCTTGATCTTATTTTGGTATAAGTGAGAGAAGTGAGTCTATGCCTAGCTTTTGCCATTCTGTTTTCCAATTTTCCCTGAAATTTTTGTCAAATAGTGAGTTCTTGTCCCAGAAGCTAATGTCTTTGAGTTTGTCGAACAATAAACTACTATAGTAATTTGCTGTTATATCTTTTGTACCTATTCTAACCCATTGATCCATTATTCTATTTCTTAACCAGTACCAGACAGTTTTGATGACTACTGTTTTATAGTATAATTTTAGATCTAATACAGCTAGATCACCTTCCTTTGCATTTTTTCCATCAATTATCTTGATATTCTTCCAGTTTTGTTGCTCCAGATGAATTTTGTTACCATGTTTTTTAGTTCTGTAAAATAGTTTTTTTGTTAGCTTAATTGGTATGGCACTGAATAGGTAATTTAATTTGAGTAGAATTGTCATTTTTATTGTATTAGCTTGGCCTAACTATGAGCAACTGATATTTTTTCCAATTGCTCAAATCTGAAGTTATTTGTATGAAAAGTATTTTATAATTGCAATCATACAGTTTCTAGGTTTTTCTGGTGAGGTAGGTTGCCATGTATTTTAGGATGTGTATAGTTACTTTAATGGAATTTCTCTTTCTATCTCTTGTGCTTGGGTTTTGGTGTTCATAGAAAGGAATGTTGATGATTTAAATGAGTTTATTACCTGATACTTTGCTAAAGTTTTCATTATTTCATAACTTTTTAATTAATTTTGTAGGATTCTTTATGTATTCCATTATATTTATCTGCAAGTTTTGCTTCCTTCCCAAATCTAATTCCTTCGATTTTTTTTTCTTGTCTGATTGCCAAAGCTATCATTTCTAATATTATACCATATAGTAGTGATGATACTGGGTACCCTTGTTTCACACTGATCTTATAGGAAATGCTCATAGTTTATTTTATACCTCATTACAAACAATGTTTGTTGATGGTTTTGTTTAGATACTGTTTATTATTTTAAGGAAAATTCTGTTTATTTCTATACTCTCTAATGTTTTTATTAGGAACAGATGTTGTATTTTGTCAAAGGCTTAGTGTCTATTGAGCTAATCATATGATTCCTGTTTGTTTTGTTATTGATGTGTTCAATATGTTTAGTGTTTCCCTGATATTGAACCATCCCTGACTACTTGGTGTAAATCCTTTCTGATCATCGCTTATTATCCTGGTAATAACTTGTTGTAATATTTTATCAAAATTTTACTTAATGTTTTTGCCTCAATGTTCATTAGGGAGATTGGGTTATAATTTTCTTTATCTGGTTTGGTTCTTCCATGTTTAGATAGCAGCACTATATTTGCATCATGATAGGAACTCCTCTTATTTTTTAAAAACAGTTTATGGTGAATTGGAAATAATTGTTCTTTAATTATTTGGGAGAATTCTCTTTAACTCCAACTGGGATTGGAGACATTTTCTTAATGATTTTGTTGATGTTTCTTCTATTTCTTTTTATGAAATGGGGTTATTTAAGTATTTTATTTTCTCCTCTTTTAATCTGGGTAGTTTATATTTTTGGAAATATTCATCCATTTTACTCATTGCCAGATTTGATGAAAGTCACCAGTAAGATTTTCCAGAAGTGTGTTGATATGACAATTTTAACTCCTTACTTAATAAACTTACTTGGCTCTAAATTCTCTATTTGACATTTAATGCTATTCAAAAACTGGCCCCTTCCTGCATTTTCACTCTACTCAAGGTCTTCTATCATTCAGTCTTATTATTGCACTTCCTATTTTACTCATGATTTCACATTACCTGTTTCTTTGCCTCTCTCATAGCTATCCCCTATGCATAGAATATCATCATCATCATCTTCTTCTTCATTCTTTATATATTACATTAAATTTTGTAAAGAACATTGAAATATCAACTTTAATTTTACAATAATTCCAAGAATTTTTGCTACTTTTCTAGTACTCTCTTTACTGTGGCAACTAGCAAGTAGAGAAAGACTTCCAGGGCAGAGCCAAGATGGCAGTGTGAAGCTAACATGCTCTGGGAGCTTTTCCCTATCAAAAGATAAATGAAGCCTTTACTCTGACATTCACATTAGAGATCCCACCAAGAAAAAACATAAGATTCAAAGAAGTTTTCATCTGTAGACATTGTGGAGGACCTTCAGTGAAGGTCTTTCTCTTTGGTTGAAAGAGGAAAATAGAGTCCAAGAGGTGGGAAAGCAAGGAAAGCCAATAAAAGGCTTTTTAGCCAAAGTTCATTCCAGGTCCCAACAGCTTAATAATAACAGAGGTTCTTGCAGCGAGATAGCAAGCCAGCAGGGAAAATCCCAACCTCAAACAAAGTCTGAATCCTAAGAGTACCAGAGTAAAAGACAGGACTGGGTCAGGAACAATCCACTGTTAAGTCATAACCTTGACATCAAGGAGGATAAAAACCTCTGCAGAGGCAAGACCTGGACTGCATAGGCAGTATCTTGGCCAACAACAAGCCAGGGATCAGACCCAAGCCCCAGTAAAATAAAAACTTGGATCTATACTCCAACAAGGTGAACAAAAAAGCTAAAAGAATTATCAGTCACAGACAAAAATGACAGTTGGGCCATGTCTAAAGAAGAAAACAGTGAAAAATCACTCACGGGGAAGTATCAAAATGATCTAGAAATTGGATTCAAATACAAAAGCTCATTGAAGAGCTTAAAAAAGAATTTAAAAACGAAAGATGAGAAGAAGAAAAATGGAAAAAAGAAATGAAAGTCATGCAGGAAAATTGTGAAAAGAAATCAACTCCATTAAAAGTAAAAATAACCAAATAGAAAAGGAAGCACAGAAGCTAATTGAAGAAAATAAAACCCTAAAAATTATAATTTAACAAATAAAAACTGATGAATCTACAAGATCACAAGATTCCATCAAACAAAATAAAAAGACTGACAAAAATGAAGAAAATGTAAAGTACCTTTTAGGGAACGTGAATGAACTGGAAAATAGATCCACAGAGACAATCTATGAATCATTACACTGCCTGAAAGCCTGGAGCAGCAAAAGTACTTGAAAAACATCATGCTGGAAATGATAAAGGAAAATTGTCCAAATCTACAAGAACAAGATAACAATATAACAATATAACCATTGAAAGAATCCACAGAAGCCCTCCAGAAAGAGATCCCAGGATAAAAACTTCAAGGGCTGTAATAGTCAAATTCCAGTATCCCCAAATAAAGGAGAGAATATTGCAATTAGTGAAAAAAAAACAATTCAAATACAAAGGGAATACAATCGACTCACACAGGACCTATCAACCTCAACTGAAGGATCAGAAGACCTTGAATAGCATATTTCAGAGAGCTAAGGACCTGGGATTACAACCCAGAATGTGTTACCCTGCAAAATTCAGTATATACTTTCATGAAAAAAAGGTGAATGTTCAACAAAATAGAGGACTTCCAGAATTTTCTGAAACAAAGACCAGAAACTAAATAGAGAATTCAATCATCAAATGCACAGCTGAAGATTTGTATAAAAAAAGATCAACGAAAAGGGGACAGAAAAAACAAAATCATTTTAAACAAATTTTGGTCAAGACTATCGAATTGTATACAACCCTAAAAGGAAAGGTATAACACTTCTAATTCTTTAGAGCTTTACTTCTCTAAGGAAAATTGGAGGGTAGAATATAATTGAAGAAAATGAACCTAAAGGATATGGGTATAATTGGGTCTTCTCTCAATAGAAGAGGTCCAAGATGCCATCACTATGTTTGAGACAAAAAACACTGAAAAAAAGCAAGGGTGTCAGCTTTAACTTAAGTGTCTCATTATACTTTGACTCACTTTAATCACAAGGTGCTAAGTACCTTGTCTAATCAGGGCATCATAAACTGTGAGGACCTGAGACAGTGTCTCTGTTACTTACAATCCTTTATAAAGTTCTCAAGTGAGACCTCCAGAGACCTCCAGAGTACTTAGAAACCTTCAAGATTCTTATAGTTAATTAGATCAGGGTTTCACTTAACACTAGATGTGGTGGTGGGGGGGGGGGGGGGAGCAATGTGGGACAAACAATAGACCTTTCTTCACTTAACAAGATGTTAAGTGGGAGAGGGGAGGTAAAGTGTGAAAGAAAATAGGCCTGGGGGGAAGGGCACATTTGTTCAAGAAATGATATGGCTTTGGATGATTCTTTGGCTCCTGAAGAAGATTGTGTGTACTTAAAAGATACTTGAAAAGGAGCTAAGGTAAAAAAAATGATTATAATTATAATTTGATGCAGTTTAAGTCAATGCTGCTTATCAAACAATCAAATAAACAATCTGTGATCATAACTTAATAACAATATGAGCTTATTAAACAATCAAATAATAAAATTGTGATTGATGATACCTGATTAATAATATTAGAGCAATAAATAACACCAAGGGAAGAGGCACAAAGATTTATAATCTTAGAGGGAAAGAAGGGAGAATGTGAATGCTGAGTAAATTCTATTCCATAAATTTAGCCCAGTAAGAGAATAAGATACATTCCCATTCGGGTTTGAAAATCTAACTTAATCTACAGGGAAGGGAGACAACTGGAAAAGGGAAAGATAAGGGAAGAAGAGACAGATAAAAGGGAAGGAAAGATATGAGTGAAAAAAAATAGCAATTCAGAATGCAGTCTTTTCATTCCTTTGTTTCATTTAAGATTTAAATTGAGCTGAATTTCTATGAAACATTTGCTTATCCCTGTTAATGTGTTCCATCCGCAAATACTATAGTATTCTTTGTCTGTATGCAATACATAATTCTACTATTAAACTAATCAAACAAATAAATGAAACCCACTAACATTTATATAACACTTTTTGCAAAATACATTCCTTATATCACCTCATGTGAAATTCACAGAAAAAATGCAACATGTGGGGGCAGCTTGGTGGCTCAGGGGCGACTAGGTGGTGCAGTGGATAGAGCAACAGCCTTGGAGTCAGGAGGATCTGAGTTCAGATTCGACCTCAGACACTTAATAATTACCTAGCTGTGTGGCCTTGGGCAAACCACTTAACCCCATTTGCCTTGCAAAATCCTAAAACAAAAAAAAATGCAACATGCTGCTACTATTATTCTCCTTTCATAGGAGGAGAAACTGATATAGAATGAGGTTAAGCGATTTGTTTAGGATCAAAGAACCTATTCTAACGAGGCTTCTTGATCCATATAACCACATTGTACATAGATATGGAAGGTACCTTAAAGGGCAACTCTTCAAATCGCTCTCAGAACCATGAAATCTAAGGTTCAGATAAGTGAAAGGACCTCCACAAGGTTACATAATTAGAAAGTGACCAATTTGGGACTTGAATTCAGGCCTGTTGCCTTGCAGTGCAGAGTTCTTTTCTGTGTAATATATATACTTACCTGAAGGTGATGGGAATGCAAAACTCATTTGATCCCCAATGACGGTGAGTTCTAAGCTTGTCAGAAAATGAGACCATAATCCCATAGGATTTCCATTTAGGGAAATTGTAAAGTAACATATCCTAATGTAAGTTCCTTAAGAACAGAAGGTATTTAATATCTGTCTTTATATCTCCAGGACTTAGCAAAATGCCTGCACATCTTAAGTGCTAAAGAAAGCCCTTGCTGATAGGTTAATTGATTATTTCTGATACTAGTTGGCCCTCTATTTCCTATGTGCCATTACCTCTCAATGGAAGTTATATGGGGATGAAAATATTTTAAAAACATGGCAAGTAAAAATGATTATTATTAGTCATGTTAAATTTAAATTGACATCATTTCCTTATGTTTATTAGCATAATATAAGCCATGCATGTACTTAGTTCATTCTTGCATCCAGCTCTTATTCTTTACTATAAACCCTATATCTAAAATAGTCCAATTTAACTTTTTTAAAACTTTTATTAGAATAGTATCATGAATAAGAGGATTGCAAGATTTTGAATGGACTTGGGTTAAAAAAAATTGAATGAATAACTATCAATTTGATGGGTATTAAATATGTCCATTATAAAATGAAAAGAGCACTGTGAAAATTTGATGTTTAAAAATGGCATATAAACTTTAAAAAGGCATTATAACAAACTAGAATGCATATTTTATTTACAACACACAAATAGAAAGAAAATAAACTTTACTTCATATTATCTAACATATCTATATAAAACCCAGATGTAGATTGTCAACCAGAAACTCTAGAAACTTTCCCACTGTTATTCAGGTAAAGCAAAGATGTTTCCCCTATTATTTGGTATACTGATAGTAATACTACATGTAATAATAAAACAACAAGAAAAAGAAATTGATAGAATAGGTAGAGGCAAAAATCTCAATAAGCAGATGATGTAGATGATTTGTAGATGATGGAGTTCTTGCAGAACCTCAGAGATTTAAGTTTTTTTAAAAAATAACTAATATGGTTACAAGTTGCTTCAGTAAAAGAGCAGGATATAAAGTCTAAAGAAATATCAACATCCTAAATTTTATTAAAACCAAAAAGGAAATGAAAGGAAGAAAAATTATGTTATAAATAGCTATAAAATTCATGAAATATTGACAGTTAACCTCTTAGAGATATACAAAGGATTCATATAAAGAACATCTAAATACTCCCTACAGAAAGAGTGAAAGATTTAAACTTTTGGCATGACTGCGTAATTTGACGAAAAATAAGATTCATTAATAAAAATAATATTATCTAAATTGTTAGAAATATTTAGTGCTTTATCAACCAAAACAACAAGAGACAAAATCTTAAAAAAAGTTAGTCTCAAGGAAGTAACAATTAAAAAAAGACCACAACTCAAATTAAATTATGAAGATTTAATCATAAAAGGGATATTTAAATTTGTTTTGAGAAGTTACTGCTTTGGGGCTTTAACATAATCATTTCATTACTACTTATACAATGTGTCATAGCATTCAATAAAAACTATTTCTATGTGTATTTTTAATTTGTATTTCTATTTTGTTTTCTTCATTTTACTTATAAAGAACATATAGACCAATCCCCAATAAGCATTCATATAGACTATATTCCCTTCCTTTATATGCACAGACAATCCATTCTTTCTGAAATCCATAGGAATTCTATTTTTATTTTACCCTTGCACTTAGTTTATGCCTTTCATTCCCCCTTAAAGCTATGTTTTCCTTTACTGTCTAGAACCAGTTGAAAACTTCAGAATTATTTTTAATTCTTTACTTTTCTGTTGTCCTCATAGTTATGCAAGTTGCTAGTTCTATTGTTCCTACCTTCACAACATTCCCTTAGATTTTTAAACTCTTTAAAAGGAGGGACTGTGTGTTTTTGCCTTTCTTTGTCTCCCAAGCCCATACCTGGTAACTAACATAGAGTATTCATAAATTCTAGTTGACAGATGAACATCTTTTATATTTTCTTTCTGCTCCCTACTCTCCTTGTGCCAGTTCAACTCTTCAGCACTTCAAACTTAAAGCATTGTGATATTATACCTGACTTCTCTCCTTTCCCCTGTTCCCTTAACTTATATCTGTCAAAATAAGCTTCAGAATGTACATCTCTATGCAAACTTCTCCTCTATTCAAAATTTTACAATGATGGTCATCAAAGGGATAAAATAAGACATTAGAATCATAGCAGCTTAGAAACACTAGAACTTCATATGACATTCTATCATTGACACAGGTGAATTATTTATGATGGAATAATGAAACAAAGATTAGAAAGTTTAAAATATTGTTGAAGAGAAGGAACTTAATTCCGAGATGTAGGCTTAAATTCAAAGCCCTCATGTAAATTGTTCCAGAGTCTTCTTTTTATTCCTACTATTCATTTTATGACTTTTTTCTACTTGCCCTGGAATGAATCAATTTTCAATTTCCAAACACTAGTTAAAGATGGCTTACAGTGAGTAATCATAACTTTTTGTGGACCCTTTTGGTAGTTTATTGAAACCTACAGAGCCTTTTGGCAGACTGTTGAAACCTATGGAGTTCTTATCAAAATAATGTTTTTAATATATAATATATTTCAGATTACAAGTTTGAAATAGAATCCAATTATATTGAAATAGAGAAGTATTTTTCCCATCTAAGTTCCCTGAAAGATATCCAAGGACATTTAGAGAATCCATGGACTCTAGAATAAGTATCCCTGGGCTTTAAAGAATAATTATAATTATACTTATTTGTTTGTTTATTAATTAATTTATGATGCATAGAATCATGTAAAATGGTAAAAATTAGTTGGTGCTGCAGACAGTGCTAGGCATGGAATCAGAAAGACTTCACTTTAAATTTTACCTCAAACTCTTGCTAGCTATGTTTCACTAGGCAAATCACTTGACCTCTTTTTGCCTGTTTCCTCAACTGTAAAATGCAAAGCAACTGGCTCATAGTGTTGTGGTGAGAATCAAATGAGATAATGTTTGTCAAGTGCTTAGCATAGTAGGTGTGATAGTGAACATTCTACAAGTGATAGCTATTATTGTCATTATTATCTTTTGAAATTATTTCAATTTTATTGCAAAGTAATTAAAGCAATATATTTTAACTTTTTTATTTTTAAGGTTTTTGCAAGGCAATGGGATTAAGTGGCTTGCCCAAGGCCACACAGCTAGGTAATTATTAAGTGTCTGAGACTGGATTTGAACCCAGGTACTCCTGACTCCAGGGCCAATGCTTTATCCTCTACGCCACCTAGACGTCCCCCATTTTAACTATGAAAATAGCTAATGTTGAAGTTAGCTCACATCACTTGGAGTTATTTGTGACATAAAATTCCTCAATGTGTGACTGCCTGGTCATAACCATCTTAGTAGCTGGAAAATGCTTACTGAGGAGTTGATGAAAATCTGAAGAATTGAATTCTACCTAATCATTAGTTTGTTTATTTCAAACTGAACTGGAGTAATGATCCTTGAAGATGTTACCAATTATTTGAAACTGCAGTAAACAGATTTTCCTATGAAATTGTATTATGAGAGAATGAATATTTTACTACTATTTTTATGGCATATATTGGATCTCTGAATCTGAATATTATGAATGCCAATACAAGTCAGTGACCTCTAAACTTTCAGTGTCTAAGAATCCTATCAAGAAAAGCATAAAAGGTATAAATCCAAATTAGACCTGAGGAAAATATTTCTGATTTTATTATTAAACCCTTATTATGAATGGGAATGAGTATCAATCTTGCTTTTTGGAAAACTCTAAGCTCCTTGAGTTCAGGAACCATTTTCCTTTGTTTTTATGTTGTTATTAAATACAGTGCTTTGAACATAATGAGTGTTTAATAAATGCTTTCTGAATAAATAAAGAAATGGTTCCTATTGAGACTATAGGTGTACTTACTGTCCAAAGGGCTCCAGAATCATAATCTTTCAGAACTGAGAAATGAATGAAGAAAATTATGAGGGTCTTATATTTTCATCAGAGACATTCACCAAATGATGTTAGAGGCCTCCAAAACTGCATCAAATAATGTATTTTACATTTAATGTTGATCAGCTAAATTTTCTCAATCTGAAGAGAATATTTGAAGGTGATATGTTTATTTCATTGTATTCCTCTTTAATGTACTCTTTCTTGTTGTTGTCGTTGTTGTTGTTGTCGTTGTTGTTTGGAAGCCAATGGGGTTAAGCGATTTGCCCAAAGTCCTACTGCTAGGTAATTATCAAGTGTCTAAGTTCACATTTAAACTCAGGTCCTCCTGAATCCAGGGCCAATTCTTTATCCATCATACCATCTAACTTTCCCTTTTATGTACTCTTAAGTTCCAGTTAAACTTTTTTGTTCTCCCATAAACCTAGCATCATTTTTCCGAATTCTAAGTCCAGGACTGGAACTCACTTTTCCTCACATCTACTTCTTGGAATCTGCAGTTTTATTAAAAATTCTGCTCAAGCACTGCTATCTTTAGGAAGCCCTCTATTTAGGATTTTCTTCCTCCTCAAGTCATCCAGTATATACTTGCCTGAAAGATGATGATGATGAGGATGAGGATGATAATCATCTACCTGAATAAGCTTCATATTCCTTTAGACAAAGATAATCTCTTTGAGTGCAGAAAAATACATTGATCTTTTTGTTGTTTTTTCTTTTGATTATTTCATCCTAGTAGCCTGGCACATGGTCTAACATATAATGATTGCCTTAAACAAGAATTTATTGAATTGAATTGGGCAGAAGATAATATCATATCTCCTCTGTCTAAAACATATATATATATATATACATACATACATACATACATATGTATATGTATATACAACTATTTAACCTGAATATGTGATTTTATTTTGCAATTGATTTCTATGGATACAACAAAGGACAAAGGTCATGCTTCTATAAAGCATTTCCTCAGGTAATTGCTCAATTTTCATAGTTCTTAAGCAGCCACTGGTGAATAGTTAGGTTTTATTCCCCTAGGCTATTCGTCATAGATGTTTGCCAACTCATCCATTTTAAAGTGACCTGAAAGAAGTCTGACTAAATTGGAAGCTATCAAAACTACCATAGTTTCTCTGTGAGTGAAACAGACCAAAGACAATTCCTTAGGATTCAAGTCCATATCATGCATAAAAAAGCGATAATCTTAAAAAACAGACTATTTGTCTTAGTAAATGGATATGTGTCTGCAGAACCTGATGGCATGCCAGTGACGCTAGGCAGCATGATTACAACATTGGAATTCAATACCTCAAAAAGAGGTGTTAGATGCATAACAAGGCAAGAATCCCAGTCTGCTAAAGCATCCCCTTCTCTCTCTCTGATCCTTGGGATGGATAGCAGTATTGTTCTTTTTGCCTACCGTGGCAAGAATTACCAGGACCTCCACTAGCCTGTCTTGACTGCAAAATATGCCTGAAATTTATATGCAGTATTTTAGAAGAGAAATAATTGTTATATTACAAAATTAAACACAAAATTAAAGGGGGAAAACTTCTTTATGTTTGGAGAGTTAGTTCTTTGGACTTCTCTAACTTTAAAAAGATAAGTTAAGAGATGTTCATAGTGCTAAGATGAGAGATTCTCACTAGTCAACCAGCAAGGTCAGGAAAATTGTTTTTTAATAAGTTGATGAGTAACTAATTAAGGAATTATTGAGTAATAAAATCAATAAAAATATCTTTGTTAACCTCTTTAAGAGTTCAAATTATAAAATATAGCTCTAGTTTGGAAATCATCACATGATAAAATTAGTACAACATTTCATCATCACTATAAAACAAATTGTCAACTGGCTGTCTGGTAATCTAAGCTGCTATGAAAATCGGATGGTAGTGTTCCATAAAACTGTCTTTTCATTGTTGTTTTGCTTTGTTTTGTTTTTATTGTTTAGAGCAGATAGGAAACATATTTAGTCTTGGAAGCTAAAAAAAATTATCTTCAATGTCAGACAGATTGAAATATAACATTCTGACAAATATGCCCATTTGTTGATTTCAACAAACTCACTATCCAACTTTGATTAACATGATAAAAATGCTCCATAAATCAGCTCTAGGATATTTGTATAAGCAAGATATATTTAGTATTTGGGTGAAATGGTTGTCACTAAAAGATTTTGATTATTTAAAATTGAAGACTATAATACCTTGAGTTTTCTTGTCAAATGGATTGAGATATTAGCCACTGATCTAAAGACAATAATCCTTTTGAATTATATTCCTTTCTCAGACTAACTAGATTGAGAAAGGAATTCATGTGAAAATCTGTTCATTGTGCTTCATTATAAAACTCTATAATGTATTCATATCTCCTTACATAAACATCAGTGAATGGAGATAGTCTTTGAATATATGTACAGGTAACAATAGCTCAGAATGAGAGCCTGGATCAATTGATTTATTTTATTGAATTTCATTCTGTAAAAGTGCAATAAAATATTCTGCAATATGCCGAAAGCTCTAGTTATATATGGTTTCTATTTCTTTCCTTCAGTTTAGGATTCAAATTCCATGATTTACTGAATCTCCTACAGAGTCGAATTTTTTTAAATCAGCATATTAGAGCAGTATTTTTCTTGACAGCTGATTAAATACTAGACAGAAATTATGTTGGTAGAGCTGCATAATGCAGAAGAATTAACCATTAGCATTAATGCTGCCCTCGAAAAGTAAGTCTTTCAGTGAAATGTTCACCTTCAATGTCCATAATACAGGCAAGAGAAAATTACTAACTTTCAAATTAAATTTAACCTTTCAAAGTATGAATTATTTACACAACAATTTTCTTTCTACCTGACTATTTAGAATAGGTTGTCCCATGCTTCAAATTTTATGACCATGAATAATTACAAATAGGAATGTAAAGCTGTAGTGTTTTGGTTTGTTGAATTGTTCCTATGTGTTTTGTTGTCTTTATTTTAGTTTAGTTATATGATTCAAAAAGCAATATTTTCCACAATTTATTATAGTTTAAGTCAGATGCTCTACAGAAATAAGCTTTCACTTTTCTTGGAGATTTTAATAATGATTTTTGAAGTGACAAAAAAAGAGTTAAGTCAAAGTATTGTGATATTCAGAAGGCTAATTTGAATTTAATTCACTCTATATTCCTGATAGTTGTCAAATTACAGTTTAATAAATCTTTAATATGAAGTTCAAAAGTAAAGAAAGCTTTTATAGTTTGGCAAGAGAAAGTTTCACTTTTACAGCTAGAAAATTTGCAGGAACTGATTGCAACAAATGTTTTAAAATTCTAATTCTAACTTTCCAAGTTGATACATAGCACTATATTACAAGCAAGTAGGGGAAGACCAGTTTTAGAATAAATTTGATCAACAACTTCTGACCCTGAGTGATCACTGCATTATTGAGTGCTGAAGAAGCAAACCCAGTTCTACAGAAGTAGGAATATGGCCATTCTTATTTATTGCACTCTTGATCACTTGATATTACTCATAGGCCTATTAGTTGGTTAGACATTACTCTCCTAAAGAATTATGAAAGATTGGGCAACTAGGTGGCACAGTGGATAAAGCACCAGCCCTGGAGTCAGGAGTACCTGGGTTCAAATCCGGTCTCAGACATTTAATAATTACCTAGCTGTGTGGCCTTGGGCAAGCCACTTAACCTCATTTGCCTTGCAAAAACCTAAAAAAAAAAATTTAAAAAATTATGAAAGATCTTCTTTCCTAGGAGAAACTCTTGACCTATTTAACTTTTCATCACCATATACTGTAAATATTGCTTATTCCTGGAATGTTCTAACTTCACTCACTTGTGTGTTTTCATTTGTTTCCCAATTCTGTAATAGCTCATTTAACTATTTTATCAATACATTATGAAAGGCCTATATAAAATCACTTGGCTTAGCTTAGTGAAAGACTTGTCAATGACACCTGTTAATATGCCTCTAATTTTGTTCTTCCTTTACAATGCTAAAAATAAGGATTGCCTTCATTAAGCAGGAATATATTCAGATCTCCAAATTCTTGTAAAGCTCTGAGCATAGTATGGCTCACTGTACTTAGGTTTAACTTGGGTGTAATCTAGAATAAAGTCAATTCTCAAGATCAGTTCTGGAATAAACAAAATTCCTGCATGCAAATTTAGCAAAAATATCTATCATATAAAAAGCAAATAATTATGTCTTCTGGATCCTAGACTAATTATGCATTTCTCAAGAACCTCAAGACAGACTTCCTTAGGCCTATGTACTCTTTCACATCTATAAAAATGCAAAGATACCCCTCCTCAAAAAAAATAGCTAGGTTCAAAAATTAATTGAACCATCACAATTTCCTTGGGGGACAAAGTTTACTGGTACATAATAATCAATTATACTGGTAATTGGTTGGCAAATTACTCAAGTAGTTACTGACTTAGAAATTTCAATTTTCTTCTGTAGAGGAAGTGACCCTACTGATAAAACCATGAATCCATCTTAGACATGGTCAGTTTGAATGTCATAAACTTGTTTGATGTAATTTTAGTTGTTATAGTGACCATCTTAATTAACACCCAACTGCATATTGACTTTGAAGTAAACAAAATATGGTATTGATCATGATGATAGTGAAATGATCAGTTTGGCCATTAAAGAATTATGTTATTTGAATTTTTTAAAAAAATATCTAAAATCAATTTTTGGTGTTTCATCAGTGTATGGAAGCAATCCCACATTTTAAATTCTATTCAACAAGTATTTATTAAACATCTAACTATATGATTTTTGTACTATGTGCTCCATGATATAAATAACTGAAATAATATATATGATTGTTGTTCAATTTTTTCAGTCATATCTGGCTCTTTGTGAACTCATTTAGGGTTTTCTTGGTAAGAATACTAGAATGATATGTCACCTCCTTCCCCAGTTTATTTTACAGATGATAAAACTAAGACAAACAAAGTTAAATTATTCATACAGGGTCATTAGGAGCTAAGACTCAATTTGAACTCTTGTCCTGGGACTCTATTAATTTTACCACCAGGAGGTCCTAGTAAGCAAGAAGGACTTTCAGAATGGAGTTTGCCACAAACTGTTTGCCAGCTAAGGTGATCCTTAGAATACAAAGAATATATATTCTGCCCACAGAATATAAAGCATTAGAGCATCAGCCCTACTTCCTGAGAAACTCATAACCAAAGATTGTCCATCAAGAAATTAATGTTTTAGACAAAGCAACTAATGAAATCATCTGAAACAATATATTAGTAATCAAATATAAGAAACTGAAGAGCCTTTGAAGGCTTGAAATCTGGCACAGTTATGTAGATTAATGCTTTATTATTTTCTATTTAAATTTAAATTAATTTAAAATAATAAACCAAGACAAGCTAGATGGTGAAAGACATTGTTATGGGAAGATCAGTGGAAAAGCTACATCTGTTAAATAATCCAACTTACTATGGATGAAAAAAACAAAGATTTTTAAGTTTAAGAAATAAAAGTAAGAAAAAGGTCATAATAATTTCATCTTAAAATATTTAACTCCAAGTTAAAGGAAAGGTTAATTTAATTTAAGTTTAAAAGAATGTTTTTATTGCATAGGTAGTATCACTCAGTGGAAAGTGAAAGCACTTAAAGTCAAGAGGGCTCAAGTTCTATTTCTAAAAAACATTGCCAGCATGACTTTTGACAATTCATTTAATCTCTCAGTACTTTGGACAACTTTCTAAGAAATTGCAGAGAAAGTGTCAATATGTTGACATAAGGAGTTAGTTTTTTACCTGAAAGTCTGGTTCATATTTTTATCCCCTCTTTATTGTAAAGGCAACATGATGCAGAAGTCAGATCAATAGGTTAGGAAGATCATGATTGAAACCTTTCCCCAAATGCATAAATGAGTGACTTTGACAAACCATTAGTCCTCTGGGTACCTCAATTATCCCATCTGTAAAATTAGGAGCATGGACTTCTTGCCTTCTAAGACCCTTTGAACTTCTTGAACTATCATCCTAGATATAACAGTACACATTAGTAGTTCAGCAAAATGAACATATATGTGTGTGTGTCTATGTGACTGTTTGTGAGTTGTGGTTGTGGTGGGGGTGGTGATAGTGCAGGAAGAATGGTTGAAAAAGGTGAGAAAAATGGCCGAAGTTGGAGGGTATAAATTCAATTCTCAAGTACCATCACTTTCTAGCTAGGTGATTTGAGGCAAGTCATTCCACTTTTCAAAGTTTCAATTTCATTGATTTTTGAAACATGGAAATCATAAGATTTGTATTATAACTATGAATATAAATTAAATCTGACCATGTCGCTTTCTCTCCACCCTTAAACCTTACTGGCTTCCTTTAAGATCAAACCTATAAATTCATACTTGGAAGTGAAAAATTTTTACAACCAAGCCCCTTCCTACTGCTCATCGTTTAAGCATAATTTTCCTCCCCACATGCACCAGTCTAACCACCTTGTTTTACAATGATCATTTACTATGGCTGTGCTCTGTGTTCGAAGTTCTGACCTTCAACTCTGGAGTCACTGGTTTCCTTCAAAATCAAGCTCAAACATCATATTCTACATTAGATGTGTTAAATTATTGCCAAAATGTATCTTCAAAACAACCTAATGTGTTTGAACTAAATTAATATGTAATTGGAAAATGTCTAACAAAATAGACAAAAATCCAATACAACATAAATATGGTAATTTATAGTTTTCTAAGCCAATATACAGGAATATGGTTTTTTATTTGCATTTCTAGCTGTGGCTCTAGAGGACACCTTTCCTGATCTTACCATTGACTAATGCCTTCCTTGCCCAAACTACTTTGTATCCATTTTGCATATGTTGGACCTCTAATTACAAACTAGCTGGGAACAGGAATTTTTTCACTTTTATTTTTACATATGTAGTGATTAGCTTAGAATGTGAAAATAAGTAGATTTTTAAAAATGTGTTTCATTTAAAAAACTTAAATTTTTCTACCTCCCTTGTAGAATTGTATTAAAACAACAGCACTAAAAATGTAAAATAGATAATTTTGATTAAAGTAAAAGATGTTGTACAAACAAAACAATGTAACCTAAATTAGAATAAAACAGAAAGGCAGGAATAATCTTTATAAGCAAGTATCTCTAATAAAGGCCTTATTTTGTAAATATGTAGAGAATAAGTAATATGTATAAGAACATTAGCCATTCTCAATATAAGCGGACAAAGAATTTGAATATACTGTTTTCAGATGAAGAAATCAAAACTATAGGCATATGAAGTACTCCAGATCACTTTTTAATAGAGAAATGAAAATTAAAACAATTTTGAGATATCACTTCATGCCTATCAGGTTGGTTAATACGACATAAAAAGAAATCATAAATGTTAGAGAGAATGTGGGAAAATTGGGACTGTTGCACTGTTGGTGGAATTTTGAACTGATCCTACCATTCTGGAAAGCAATTGGGAACTAAGCCCAAAGGGTTCAGAAAAGAGAAAAGGAACTCCATGTATAAAAATATTTATGGAAAACTCTTTTCATGATGACAAACTATTGGAAATTGAGGAAATGTTCATCAATTGAGGAATGGCTAAACAAGTTGTGGTATATGAATGTAATGGAATTCTCTTGTGCAATAAGAAATGATGAACAGACTGATTTCAAAAAAATCTGGAATGTCTTTTATGAAATGATGCAAAGTGAAATGAGTAGAACACAGACAACAATGTCCACAGTCTTAAAACATTGATGATCAACTATGAATGACTCAGTTCCTCTCAGCAAGATAATAATCCAAGATATATACAAAAGAGTCACAAAGGAAAAAACTATCTATGTTCAGAAAAAGAGCTGCTAGACTTTGAAGGCAAGTAAAGCATATTTTTTTGCTTCATTCTTTTGTGGGTTTTTTCTTTTTATCTGTTTCTTTTTTGATAATTGTTACAATATGGAAATATGATTTGCAAGAAAAATCACCTATAATCTATATCAAATTTCCTACCATTTTCATAAGAAGGAAAGGAAGGAAAGAGAAAAATTTGTAAAACTGAATCCAAAAATAGTAATAATATGTAATTGGGATGATAAAATACTATTTAAGTAAAAATATAAAAAATAAACATTAGATACAGAAATCCTGATTAACTACCAGGTTTTAAATGAGTCACCTATGAGTTACATTTTATAATTTTGTATTATATTTTGTTTATTTTATTCTGTATTCTGACTTGCACTTATACACTTTTCTTAGAATGATTAATGTGTAGAAACAACACCAAACAGAACTGTATTCCTTACATCAGGTCAATTTAAAAAATAATGAATTTAGCAGTCTAAGATCATATAGATCAACCCATTCATTTTTTAAATGTAGGAAGTGATACAGTGGAGACTGATTGATTTCCAAGATCTGACAAATACTAAGCATCAAAGGTGGAATTTGAATCCAGATCTTCTGTTTTCTACAATGCTACCTGATCTTTGACCCATAGAAAGGGTAATGAAATAAAATATCTTAAATAAGTCATATGTAAATGGATGTTGTTTCTATTGCTCATCTTTCAGGATATTAATAAAAATACTCTATAACAAGTAATTTATCTCATGCATATACTTGAATATTTATGTTTCTGAGACCTAAGATTTCAGCAGATAGTGATGATGCTTATCTCTTAGTTCATGCTTGAGATATATTCTTCACAAATGGGAGTCTGTCTTTTTCTGATTTCAATTTGAAATTCTACTATTACATTTAGTTCTTAATTTGCTGAATTCTTCTTACTGCTCAGAGATTCCTGTGCCTTCCTTCTAATCTTGAATGACATTCCCACTGTTTATTACCAACTTAAAGTACCTTTTCTTTCCTTGTTTAGAGATAATTGTGTTTGACTGTGTCTGCATGATGCCAACAAAGTTATTCAGTGGAAAAAAATCTGATTGTCACCATGAAAATAATAAAAACATTAATTGCATTTTTCTTTTCTCAAATAGTATAGCCTATGTAGCTACAGCTTGTGAGTATTGCAATTTATTTTTTTTAATCTTCTAAGTTTAATTTCTGAAATACACTATGAAATATTTTCCTCATAGTTGAACTCTGTGAAAGATCCAATAATAAACATCCTTCCCATGCTGTTTTTGTAGCATTCCACATACAAAAGAACCCATCGTTTAATTAGCATAGGAATCTCCAGAATAGCAATTCCTACCAATAAACTTTGCAAACCATGTAGATAATTTAGAATAAATCATTTTTAGTTGCTAGAGACACTCAGAGTTTATATTTAATGAGACAAGAGGTTACACAATGTATAAAACATTCAAACTTGAGTCAGAAAGACCTGAATTCAAATCCAGACTACAATATCAATTGTATGACCTTGAAATGAGAGATGTCTCTTAAGGCATAAAAGAATAGACACACATGCTATACACATATTCATATATGTATATATATATATGTATATGTATGTATAATATATATATTCATGATCTATTATGTATATATATATATATATATATGAAGAGGGAGATAAAATGAAAATATTTTTTATGAACAGTCAAGCAATGGAAGTTGCCTCACTGAATGTAAGATGACATTTTCTAGAACAGTTACCTAGAGTAACAAGTTCTATTCCAGTTTGTACCTTGACTCAGTGATGGGTTCTAAGAGATGAATTTGTGCCCTAGATTTTTTTATTTTACCTTTCTTTTAGGTTCTGTGAAGAGTAAAGTTCTTGCAGTCTCTTTTTCCCCCAATAAGAGTGTTGTGCAGATCACTAAGTTATTATATGGAAGGCACTTAAAATAAAAAAAAATTAATAAAAAGAGAGAGACTTTCAAACTCAAGGTATAGGATAACTTCCTGTCATAGTTAAAATGTGGCAGAAAACAAGCCAATTGGTATATTGCAAACACATAGTAGGTGTACCATAACTAGACCTTCAAATCAATAATACAAAATATCCCCTATTGCTTTCTTTTTTGAGTAAGCCTCCGAGTGACAGTAAACATTGTTTGACAGAGGGTCCTGCAAGGAAATTTCATGATCTTTGATTTCTATAAGCTAAACTTTGTCTTTGATAATTTTTCATGAACTAATTTTTTTAGATTAATTGTTATAATCCTAACTTTCTACTGTAAAGTAAAAATTTTATATTCAATGATATTCTGAATGAATAAAATACTTTGCTTACATTTGAGGGGGGAAAACCAAGGAAAGAGCAAAGTCTCTTTTAGTTTTACAGGTTAGGGGAAAACTTAAAAACCCACATTTTTGAGTAAGAATGAAAACATGATGGAAAGGGCTGTGATATGTATGTGTATGTGTGTGTCTGTGTATAAAGTCCAGAGGTATGTCATTATTAGTATTAAAAGTTGCTAGTACCATAGAATTTGGCAATGAAGAAAGTACCATCTTTCATATAAATCCTTTCTTAGCTAGTGTATATTTGTCATCCAAACAGTGGCTAGCCCACTTGAGTTGCGGTCTCTGTGTAGAGTTTGAACTAAGAAATAGGATGAATTTTTCATGAAATGATAATATTCCCCAAGATAATATTACCTTCAACTCTAAAATTACTTTGTGTTCATATACATATGACACACATATAGCACTTAGACACAAACACACACAAACACACACACACACACACACACACACACAGACACACATACTTTTCACATCTCCCCAATCATAAAGACAAGAAATGTTTTGTTTTTGTTTTTAATCAAGGAATGTAAACAGTATATGTGAGACATGATTCAACCTTAGTGATTACTGGTCATAGGAGCAATGATAGTTTACAACTGAATAAGTACATTTAACTTTATTCACAAGAAAACTTTTATTACTTCATTAGAAAGTTTACTGAGGAAGTTGCAAAAACATATTCTTTCTTTTTCCATTCCTGATAGTGTTGGAAAAACTTTTCCACTTCCCTTATCAACTTTCAAGAAAGCATTCTGAGTCTTACTAAAGATCATGCCAATTGGAAAATAGTTGTAAATGAGAAATTATTGGCAGTTTGTCACCTGTGCTTTTGAAAACAGCAGCAATCATATTTATGAAACACCTAGATTTAATGAACCTGTGTACAAATTTTGTGAGGCAGTTATTTCTTTGTCAACTGAGAAAGAGCATGAGATCTTAAAAGAGGTAAATGGCACAGATCACAAAGCATGGCAGAACTTTTCTTCCACCGGGTTATGTTAAGGACAATTCCATTTAGATCACTTTTATTTTCATGGGACATTGTGATATAATGGACATTTAATTTTTGTATTATAATTCACAATCAACTTTTCTTATTATTTGGCAGTATTTTCATTCCATTATCATTGCAATAATTTTTGAAGTTTTCATTAGCAGTCCATTATATAGATATATAAATATGACATACTTTGTAAATATACAGAACTGAGAATTGTTGTGCCTAAGAAGGGGCATAATATCTTTAGTATAGATTTCTATGAATGAAGATATGGGGCTTGAAATATTCATTTTAAAGACCCTCTACCACAAATTCTATAAACCTGTTGTATTTTCCAATGATCAGTGGTATGATCAACTTTACAAGTCTGCAATTACTTTCCAAATTATTTTTTTCCTAAATTGGCATAAAATTATGAGGTAATGATCACATAAATAGTAAGATGAATAAAACTCACTATAAGTCTATTTTGACCAGAGAATCGAAGATCACTACAAATTGTTCTGTTTTTGCTTTCTTTATTATTTTAGAGGTCACATTATTAATATAATTCCCAAAGGAATATCTAAAAAGAAATGAGCATTTTATTAAGGTAAATCTATGTGCATTTCTATTAAAGTCATATACTCACTTCTTCTCTGATCATGCCTTTATGCCTACAAGTAATTTTTATTCCCAGAGTTTTAACCATTATATAACATAGAGTTTAGGAGGGAGAAAGTATATACTTTTCAGCAAAACTGAACTGAATTTCTTAGAACTCAAACTCAGTGGTAGAACTTAGTTTCACTGCCTAGGTCAAGCAGCATGAAATATAACCTCATTATAATTCATGATGTTAAAAAAATAAATAATTATACATATACAATTCAACAAAGTGGGACATTATTTAAGAAACTGCCTCAAAGGGGACAGCTAGGTGGTGCAGTGGATAGAGCACCAGCCCTGGAGTCAAGAGGACCTGAGTTCAAATTCGGGTTCAGACACTTAATAATTACCAAGCTGTGTGTCTTGGGCAAGTCACTTAGCTCCATTACCTTAAATAAAATTTTAAAAAGGGAATTCTAAAAAAATTTCTTTAAGAAAGAAATCACCTCAAAGAAGAGAAACTTCCTACTTAAACTATAATCTTTCTAATTAGATATTTTGTTTTGATGTAGTTATTAGAAATGTCATATTTCAGTATTTTCTAAATTTTGACACCCTGGACAAAGTTTTAGTTGCTCCTTCTTAACTGAGTCTTTCTTGGGTCCCTGATTCTTGTCACTCATCTCAAAATAAACATGTTGCTAGCCACAAACAAAAGTAAGTCTAAAACTGCTTGATTTCAGTTCAGTTAAATTCAACAATCTTAAATTCAGTACCTTTTATATGGAGATAAATAAACTCATCTTTGGAGAAAGAAGTAGAAACAAAATAACATAAATAAAACAAAATAATAAACACAAAACAATTTCAAGAATTGTCTTGGGGGGGAATAAAGGAGGGGTGATTAGGGAATATTACTAAGTAGGGACACAACAATTGCCTTTACCCAAAACAAACAAATAAAGCACCTACTGCAAATTCCTTGCTAATAAGGAAACAGTAGCACAATCAAAAGAAATGCATTTTAAAGGAAATTTTCTTTTTTTTTTTCAAAAGCAAGTGGATTAAAATTGGTATGATGGACAAACTTTTTTGAGAGTTGTATTTTCTTGAGGACTTCAGGCCAAGATGGTGGAAAGAAGCCAGGTCCTGTGCTAAGTGGTCCTGATCTTCCCTCATAAACAATATGAAATGAATCTCTTAATGGAGGGAGGTCCTATCGACAAAACCCAGAAAGAGATGCTAGAAAAGCACACATACTTCAAGGTCTGTCTTTGGTGATCGGGGTGTGGCAAGTGCAGAGGGCAGACTGCCAGTGGGGTGAGAGCTGATCTTATCTAATATCAACCCATGGGCATTCCCTTTGGGACTCACTTCATTCTAAGAAACAACCAGAGAGTGCAGGCATGGCTGTGGAACTGATGGTCTGGGACTTACAGGAAAGGTTAGAGGGTAGGTTTCAGACTCTAGCACCCCTACTGTCCAGGAGGAAATGTTACATTCAGTGAGAAAAGTCTCCAGGGTCAGATGCATTTACAAGTGAATTCTATCAAACATTTAAGGAACAATTGGTTCCAATTCTATATAAACTCTTTGGAAAAAATAGGTGAAGATGGAACTCTGCCTAACTCTTTCTATGACATCAATATGGTAACGATACCTAAACCAGGAAGAGTTAAAAGAAAGAAAGAAAATTATAGGTCTATCTCCCTGATGAATATAAATGCAAAAATATTAAATAAAATCTTAGCAAAATGACTACAACAAGTTATCACTAGGATAATACATTATGACCAAATAGGATTTCTCCCAGGAATGCAGGGTTGGTCAAATATTAGAAAAACTGTCAGTATAATTAATTATATCAATAACAAAACTATTGCTTATATCAATATATTCTGAAAAAGCTTTTGATAAAACACAACATCCAGTCCTACTAAAAACACTAGAGAGCATAGGAATAAATGGATTGTTACTTAGAATAATTACCAGTATCTATCTGAAACCATCAATAAGCATTATATGCAAAAGAGATAGACTACAGGCATTCCCAATAAGATCAGGGGTGAAACAAGGATGCCCACTATCACCATTACTATTCAATATCCTATTGGAAATATTAGTCTCAGCAATAAGAGAAGAAAAAGAAATTGAAGGAATTAGAATAGGGAAGGAAGAGACAAAACTCTTACTTTTTGCTGATGACATGATGGTATATCTAGAGAATCCCAAAAAATCATCTAAAAAACTACTAGAAATAGTTTGCAACTTTAGCAAAATTGCAGGATATAAAATAAACTCTCATAAATCCTCAACATTTCTATATATGACTACTAAGATGCAGCAGAACGATCTAGAAAGAGAAATCCCATTCAAAGAAACCTTAGACAATATAAGAAACCTGAGAGTCAACCTTCCAGGGCAGACTCAGAAACTTTTGGAAAACAATTACAAAATACTTCTCACACAAATAAAATCAGACTTAAATACCTGGGCAAATATCAACTGCTCATAGACAGGTCAAGCAAATATAATAAAAATGGAAATTTTACCAAAATTAACCTACTTGTTTAGTGACCTTCCAATCAAAATTCCAAAAAAAAATACTTTAATGAGTTAGAAAAGATTGTAAGTAAATTCATATGGAGAAATAAAAAGTTGAGAATCTCCAAGGATTTAATGGAAAAAAGGGCAAAAGGGGTGGGGCTAGGTGATGCACTGGATAAAGCACTGGCCCTGGATTCAGGAGTACCTGGGTTCAAATCCAGTCTAAGACACTTAATATTTACCTAGCTGTGTGGCCTTGGGCAAGCCACTTAAACCCCATTTGCCTTGCAAAAAAAAAAACCTAAAAAAAAGTACAAAAGAAGGTGACTTAGACCTACCAGATCTAAAATTATATTATAAGGCATCAGTCATCAAAACTATCTGGTATTGGCTAAGAAACAGATTGGTAGATCAGTGAAATAGACTAGGTGCAATAGCAGGAATTGATTATAGTATTCTGTTGTTTGATTAAATCCAAAGAGTCTGGCTAGTGGGATAAAGACTCAAGCTTCAATAAAAACTTTTGGGAAAAAATGGAATTTAGTATGGCAGAAACTTGGATTAGACCAACACCTCACACCCTATACCAAGATAAGATCAAAATGGATACAGGATCTAGACATTAAAAAAATATTACAAGCAAACTAGGAGAACAAGGAATAGTTTCCCTGTCAGATCTATGGAAAGGGAAACAATTTATGACCAAGGAAGAGATTAAGAACACCATTAAAAATAAACTAGATAATTTTGATTACATTAAATTACAAAGCTTTTGTACAGACAAAAATCAGAGTAGCCAAGATCAAAAGAAATGCAGTAAATTGGGAAAGAATTTTTATGACTAGTGTTTCTGACAAAGGACTCATCTCTAAAATATAAAGAGAACTGAGTCAATTTAAAAAAAAAAGACCTGCCATTCCCCAATAGACAAATGGTCAAAGGATATCCAAAGGAAATTTACAGAAGAGGAAATCAAAGTGATCCATAGTCATATGAAAAATTGCTCTAAATCACTAATTATTAGAGAAATGCAAATTAAAACTTCTCTGAGGTACCACCTCATACCTTTCAGACTGGTCAATATGAACATAAAGGACAATGGACAATGTTGAAGGGATGTGGGAAATCTGGGACACTAATACATTGTTGGTGGAGCAGTGAACTCATCCAGCCTTAGGAGAGCAATTTGCAATTATGTCCAAAAGGCAACAAAAATGTGTAACCCTTTGATTCAGCAATACCACTACTGGGTCTATATCCTGAAGAGATTATGAAAAAGGGTAAAAACATCACCAGTACAAAAATGTTCATAGCAGCTCTGTTTGTGGTGACAAAGAAATGGAAACTGAAGGAATGTCCATCAATTGGGGAATAACTAAACAAACTGTGGTATATATATGTAATGGAACACTATTGTTCTATTAGAACCCAGGAAGGATGGGAATTCAGGGAAACCTGGAAGGATTTCCATGAACTGATGCTGAGAGTGATGAGCAGAACCAGAAGAACATTGTATACCCTAACAGCAACATGGGAGTGATGATTAACTTTAATGGACTTGCTCATACCAACAGGGCAACCATCAGGCACATTTTGTGATATCTGTGATGGAGAATGCCATCTGTATCCTGAGAAAGAATTGTGGAGTTTGAACAAAGACCAAAGATTATTACTTATAATTTTTTTAAAAAGTTATCTTATTATGAAATTCTGCTATATCTCAGACTATGTTTCTTCCTTAAGGATATGATTAATTTTTCATCACATCAACATTCAATGCATACTATGGTAACTATGTAAAGACTAACAAACTGTCTTCTGTGGGGTTTAGGGGGAGGAAAGCAAAATTGGGGGGGAAATTGTAAAACTCAAAATAAATAAAACCTTTATAAAAAGAATTATTTTCTGCTTTAAAAAAAAATTATTCATTTGTTTTTCTAGCAACATACAGCAGTAGTTTTCACCAATCATTTTCTTTGCAAGGTTTTGAGTTTTACATTATTCTCTCTCCTTCCTTTCCCTCCCCATTCCTCCTGACAGAAAACAATCTAATATAGGCTAATAGACACATTAACATTTCAAATGCTATTTTAGATCCTTAAATCATTAAACCCTTGTTCTTGTTATAGGAAAGTCTGTGTCCCATTCCTTTCAGGTCCTACTTCTGCCAAGCAACTATTTATTAAACAGCAAAACAAAACAGATAACCTCAATTGAGCTATGGTTTTAATACTTAGTATCAGCATTAAATTCCAAATTTCTTTGTTTTGCAAGATGTTGTTTGTAATCCTTCACTCTCAGAGAGGACCAATAGAACCATGTAAGTAATGTCTTGCCTAAAAATTGTATTTTCTTTAAAAATGAGATTAATGCTCATGAAAGAGTGTTTGTCTTTCTCAATAATATTCTCAATTTAAACAGCATAGGAAGCAACAATACAAAATCCCTCCAAAATATTCCCCCAAATGTGAACCAGTCCCTGAAAGTAAAAAAAGAAAAAAGAAAAAAGAAATTCCAATAATCAGAACCATTTTAAACTTTGTTCTCTCTGCTTTGACAATCTTTAATGGTTCTAATTAGTGATGACTGGAATGAATCTAGAAAACTGCTGACCAAGTTTACTTGAAGAATGATTAGCAACTTCAAATTCTTTGGTTTATTTCTCTATTTTAGAAAGGTTCAATAATATATAATAAATTCTCTAATAGAAATGGCAGTTAAGGTTATATTCAAAAATGAGGGAAAAACAACAGAAACCTACGTAAATTTCAATGATTTTCATAACCTGAATAGATAAAAAATTGGAAACATATAAAAACTTTATCACTTTCATAACTTGAATGGATAGGAAAATTGAAAACACTTTTTAAAACTTTATTTTCTACAAATTTCTTTAGTAGTAGCCACTCATGAAAATCTTTAGGAGATACAGATCAGTTTAGAGCAGGTAATTTAAAAAGAAATCCTAATATTCCATAATCAATTATTATTTTTATTTCCTTGCTTTCTTGTTTTTCTTAAGTATATTATGTATTGATTGTATTTGCCTTCATAATTTACCTGTAGAAAATTCAATTCACAGATAACTGATGATTGTACTTCATGAGGAGAATAGTAGGGAGATAAGGAGGAAAATAAAAGGACAACTTTTTGTATTATTGAAAACTGATCAGAATTTTTGAGAGCACTTGTGTTAGAGGGTATTCCACAGGGTAAGGTTGTGCCCTTAACTTTAAAATTTGTGTTTGCCTCTCAAAGCACCATCTCTGAATTATAAGCCTCTTGGGCATAGATTTGGTAAAAACTATATTTTCTACTAGGTATCTTTTATGTTATTAGGTCAATACCTATTAAGTATTAGAGACTGGGGAGATAAATTGGGTCTGTAGTTTCATGGCCATAGTGTAATTTTTCTCTAAAATAATTCAAGCTGGAATATGCTCTGCAATTTATAATGGGTAGGTTGAACCCATATCATGAAAATAGCACTAATATCTAAATTGCTTTACTTAATTTCAGACTAAAGGTAATAAGAGCTTGACTTAGTGTGCTGGTTTTGTAAGTAGGGAATACTGGATGTATATATATATATATATATATATATATATATATATATATATATATATATATATATGAGACTTTGAAGGAAGAAACAACAAGATTAGGCTAATGATTGATTTTTTCAGGCAAGCAAGAATAAAAAGTTGAAGGTAATGCTAATATTTTAAACATGATCACTGATAGGATGGTGATATCCTTGAAAATACCAGGAAAATTCAGAAGAAGAGGACAGTTTGGAGGGAAAAGTGATTAGTACCATTTTGATCAAGTTCACTGTGAATTGCCTACAAGACATTTGGTACTCTTTTTATATAACATGAATGAAAATCCATCAAAGATATGAGAATAAAGAAAGAGTAGAAGGAGAACCAAGGGAGAGCAGAAAAAAAAAAAAAACAGAGCTAAAATAATATATAACAGGAAATTATCAACTATGTCAAATCCTCTAGAGATATTGAAAACTAAGCCTGAGACCAATCTTTGTAAAGTTGTTAAGAAAAATGGGAGAGGGGTTATAGATTACAAAAAAGGTAACTAGGGAATAAAGTTCAGATTTATTTGGTTATTCTTACTCAAGGTCTAAAAAATAAAACATTTAGGATTTTATAATCAGATTCTTTGAATCTATATTCATCATTCCTTATATTGTACCAGATTGTGATCATATATAGATTTTAAAATAAACCTCCAGAAAATAAGGTCACCAAAAAATTACAATATTTAACAAATTCTATCATCAGAAATTTCTGAATATATATATCCCTCATACTACAATTGAACTATTTTTTTTTCCTTTCTAACCTTTCCCTTTCTAACACTCAGTGGTGATAAAGAACAGATAAACTTGATGTTGCCATGCAAATAAAAAAAACACAAAGAAACTTAGGCATTATCCATATCTTATAGGTTTTCATTGTATATAAAAAAGAAAATAGTAAGATTGATAGATGCACTACAAGTTTTCTGCCCAGTAAATTTTAAATTTTCAAAGATTTTAGATTGTGGACTTTACCAAAAGGTCCCTAAATTGCTAAATAAACACCAATAAAAATTAGATTCATGAAATAAAAACAGCAGAAACAATATTTTCTAATGGGGTAAGCAAGTCAGCAGTCTTTGAAATCTTATTCATCCTCTCAGACCCAGGGGATGTGCAGGTAATTGAAAAACAACACAATATTACACTAATTTCTAATAGCTCAGCAATGCGTATACATGGAAACATTGAAATTATAGTTAAATAATTATTGTACACTGCTTACTGAGCATAAATAACCTGGCAATGCTTGAGGTTATAAAGATTTTTTTTCTTGCCCTAAGATGACATAAAGGAGAATATTACATAGAGATTTTATAGTACTTTGTACTATTTAAGGAAAATTTAAAAGAATTACAAATGACTTTTTAATATACTTTTGTCTACTTTAGTACAAATCAATTCAATCAATTAGGTTCTGACAAGGACATCTATTTTCCACATGCTGAAAGTGATAGTTTAGCCGAGAAAGTACTTCTATTTATGAGTTTTTAATTAGTTGAGAAGCACCCAGCCAATCACATGTGGCCTGGGGACCAAGTATCCACTGTGAAATTCTAAAATGGTAGCATAAGATAATTTCACTAAGGATTATGTGTATATCTTTATGTCTGTGTGTATTCTATATATCCATCTGTTTTTCTAAGATTCTATTGATAAAGATTTTATTAGCATCTAAATTGAATATGTCTTAAGACAACCCATATTATATCCCCACCTTTAGAAAGATAAGGGTTGAAAACTATTTGACAATTTTGTTGACATGAACAAACAACTATAAACTAATCAATGATATTAAAAGCTATAGACATTGAGGGAGAAAAGACTAAAGATAGGAGGAAATTCTTTATAGGGGGAAAAGGAAGAATAATAAATAAATGAAGGAAATATCATGACTGGAGAAGCACAGAAAGTCTCAAGATATTAAGAACATTTCATAAGCCAGGTTGCAACATAAAAGGATAAAAAAAGTTCAAAAAACATGGGAATTAAATACTGGCAATGTTGTGCTTTCCAGAAGGTGAAATATACACAAAGCATACTTTTATATTTAATTTGCATCAGCAATATTTTCTCTATCACTTTTTAAAGTTTAGAAAACCATCAATTAAAAAATTCAAACCCTGATTTGCAGATATCCAAGATGTGAGTGATCATACTGGAAAATTTAACAATTGGGCTTAATTATTGTGAACTGTTGAGATAGGTCATCAGAGTTGAACTGAAATTGAAGTTATTGTTGAGTTTTCATTTTGTTTTGTTTTGTTTTTCAGTAAATGACACTTCAGAATATAGAAAAGAAACATAGAAAAGTAGAGAAATGAATTAATTAATAAATTTGTTGAATGAATGAATAAGTAGAGAGATGTAAGACAATGAACATGCATCAAATGGATTACTTCAGACATATGAAGAAAAAGGAAGAGGAAATGATGATTATATAGTACAGAGACTGAAGGGATGGTTTTCAATGACAATTGCAACATGGATATGCCTGTCAGAAAGACTTATACAGTGCTTCTTTTCTTGTAGAAAAAGTAAATAATATTTCTTTCATTTCCCACAAATGAATCATACAGATATTAGTAATGTTTCATAAGACCTAAATTACATATTTAAAATAATAAATCTGTATTATTGAGGCATTATTTCAAGGCATATTTGAAATGTTAAAATGTGTCAATGAAAATATAAAAAAATAGAGAATCTTCTCAAGAGGTCATTTAGCATGTCTTCTAATTGAAATGAATACTGCTATCTACATATAAACAGAATTGAAACTGTGATATAAAATGGTATCATGAAGCATTCTTTGGCACAAAGAAGGCAGCCTAAGGAAGGAGCATTGGATTGGGATGCAGGTCAAACTGCCATATGAATAAGCTTTGGGAGCTTTTCCTTAATTTTATTTTCTGGACATCAGAATTAAAATTAAGAATTAAAATAAGGCAATTAGGCAAGATAGAATGTAAACCTTAATTTCAAACCCATACTAGAAGTTTTTTGCTACGTAAACAAATGTGCGAAGAGCAGGGAATCATGAGTATAAAACAGCAAGGCAAATTAAAAAAAAACAGGTAGAATAAGCAGACACTTTTTTGGTTTAATGCATTAAAGAAAAATAATCAGAAGTATTTGGGAAAAACAAAATGAAAAAACTTACCTTTGCCATTCTAAATTATTTGGTTTAAGATTATAACTTGTTAACCAAAAGAGGATACATTTTTCAGTCCGTCATTTCAAGGCAGAAATTTAAAAATGATGAAAGATTATATTGACTTTCATGTTTTATTAGACATTAACATTGTTGACATTAAACATATTTAATGACTTTAGTACATGAATAGTATGATCTCCTATATGTCATTCACTCATCATTATATGTATATATGCATCAGTTAAAAATGCCTACCACCTGTTACATGTGTTTCTGCTTTTCATCCCCAAAGGACTGCATTCTTTAGATTTTTTCTACAGTATGCTGTGTCAATATTGATTTTAGCAAAAGTAATAAAAATCCTGTCAAAACAAAATTAAAACCTAGGGCCTTTTACTTTGCTGAAGGGGGTCAGTTTTAATAACCATCATCTTCTTACCAGAACGGTTGTGAAATTTCATTAACACTGAATGCAGTGCTTACAATTACCATGCAATCTTAGTCAGAAGAGATAGACAGGTGCAATTCTGATCAATTCTAATCTGTAACTTTTGCAATTTTGTGCAAAGGGATGACTTTAAGTTCAATGGAAACTCCAAAGGAAGTAAAAATGATAGCAAATAAAACAGTGATGCTGAAGCTATTCTACAATACAATGAAGCAATGCAGAGAACTGGTGTGATACACATTTCTACTCTGTACCATCAATATATTATTATCATCCATGAAAATATTTCATTAATGTGGATCTTCAAGCAAAGCCTGTGACCTTTTACAAGGAATATTGTAGAGGGAATTCTAACCCATGAATATTTGTCAGACTAGAAAAAGTCTAAGATTCTTTACACTTCAGAAAGTCTGTGATTGTAATATAATGATAGTTTGAGAGGCAGGATAGTGCATAAATAAAGATCTGACCTGAAAAATCAGAGAGATCTGAGTTCAAGTATGGTCACTCAATACTTTCTAATCCTGGTCAAGTAATTTAGTCACTTTGCCTCAGTAAACTCTCCATTAATATAAATTAGACCACATGTTGATTTTTATTAGAGCTCTCTCCTAGCTTAAAGATATTCATTCAATAAATATTTTCTTAGAAATCTAGGTAGAAGAGAACTTCTGAAAGTTATTTAAGTGTAGTTACTATTTCCTCTGAAAAACTGATAAAAGATTTTCAGAATATGAGTGATCTGAAATAATTTGTTCTTCAGTATTTTGCGATAAGAAATCATGAGAGATGAGATTTCAGAAAAGCCTAGAAAGATTTGTTTAAACTGATGCTGAGTAAAATGAATAGAACTAGATGAACATTATATACACTAATAACAACTTTGATGGACTTGCTCATTTCAGCAGTAAAAAAAGATAATTTTGGGAGATGTGATGGAAAAGTGACATCCATATCCAGAGAAGGAACTCTAGAGTTTAAATGAACTCTACAGCTTCTTACCTCTAATTTTTAAAAAGTTGTCTTATGTATTATGTATTTTTTTTATCTATAATGTTTTCTTTCTTCTGTTTGGATCTAATTCTTCTCATACAACACATTCAATTTTGTTCTATGTTTGATGTTATTACAAATGTAAAGCTTATATCAGATTGCTTTCTGTCTGGGGCAGGGGAGAGAAGGGTGGGGGAGGTAAAAATTGTAAATCTCAAAATCTTGCAAAAAAATGGTAAAACTACAATTGCATGTAGTTGGAAATATAAATAAAATATTTAACAGAAAGTTAAAAAATAGTAAAGTACAACAATTTCTTTTTAATTTGTTTTGCTATTTTTAAAATAATATGCTTCTTAGGGACGGCTAGGTGGTGCAGTGGATAAAGCACCAGCCCTGGAGTCAGGAGTACCTGGGTTCAAATCCAGTCTCAAACACTTAATAATTACCTATCTATGTGGCCTTGGGCAAGCCACTTAACCCCATTTACCTTGCAAAAAAAATAGTATGCTTCTGAAAACTTGTACTGGGAATATATAGTTTATTAGAAACAGTACTGGTTTCACATTGTATTATTAATTTATTTCAATAAACAGTCTAAAAACTATATATTATTACACTTTCTTATGAATGCACTGGAAAAACAATATGTCTAGGTCTTATTTAAGAAAAGGCAGGTTGATAATTATGAATTGATAACAACAAAAGAACAAGATCTTGGGCATACATAGAATTTAGGAAAGCTACTTTCAGAAAGTTATGGGGAAAAGTCATAACCATGTGACTAGAAAATCAAAAAGGAAAGATGGGTCTAAATATGAGGAAGGCTTTCAGAAAGGAAATTCTTAAAATTCACTAGAAAATTACCTTGAAAAATAAGATAAGAATAGAAGATAATGAGATAGATATGAAAGAATGATATTTCAAATATTTATTGTTATATTGATGGGGAACTGCCTCCAGTGATATAAATATTACATCTGGCCATGCTTCCCATTCCTTAGAACTCATGGAGTACAAAAAAAGTGGTGGAGACTCCCTCATTTACTTGCAAGTATTCAAGTGGATAATATGGATAATCCTTTGCTGTTATAAGGCTTACCTATCTGCCCCCCCCCATTTAAGCATATTTTTCCCTGATGAAGTATTTTTCTGCAATTCCTCTTTGAAGTTCTTTGTTTCTTAAGTGTTGCATTCTACTAATAACTATGCTCCATTTTTGTTTGAATAATGATCATTTTAGTTTCTTCAGGGAAGGTGGCCAAACAACTGCACCAATAGTCTCTTGGTATTAAAAAGAATGGCCCTTTAATTCTGAGGAACTCAGATTCATTTAAGGAACTTTATTATCTGGCAAAGATAATTCACCTTCATTCTTCAAGTTGTTTCATTCTGGATACAATCTATTGTCCTTTTTCAATCTCTTTACAAGACATATACTTATTGATGAATGCCATAGGTTGCTCATTTCATTGCATGTGATAATCTGGAACATAGGCATTCTTCATTCACTTGGTTTGTCTGTTATGATAAATAGGCTACTCTTTGGTTACTAGTGTCATCCAAGATCTCTGATATTCTGCAGCTAGGTCAATCAACCATTCATCAAACACTTATAATGTGTTAGTATCATACTAAGTGATAAAGATACAAAAGAAAAGATAGTCCCTGTCCTAAAAGTATAGTCTATTATACAATTCAATTAGAAAGGCAACATGAAAACAAATATATACAAAGCAAATTACATATGGGGACAAATAGGAAATAAGTAATGGAGACAAGGCTCTAGATTTAAGAAAAATTAGGAAAGTTGAAATAAACATTTAATTTCAGATAGGAGTAACATTTGACTTCAAATATGCAATGAATCACAATTATTACAGTTGTCTCATGATATTTGTTATCATAAGGGCATAAATTTTCTATTTCTAACTTCTCTTTCAAGGAATCTTGAATAATTTTGCTTTGTACATGGGGATATATAATTTGAGAAGAGCATATAAAAAAGCATTTTGTTATATTGTCATTTTTTCTTTGTAATCTAAGAATAAGTATATTGGGATTATACATATTTTATATCATTCAGCAAATCATATTATGAAAAAATTGTTGTCTCTTATCAGATGTCACTTGTGAAAGTTTATCTGGGAACAGCTAGGTACTGCAGTAGATAGAGCACCAGCCCTGGAGTCAGGAGGATGGGGAGTTCATCCAACCTCAGATACTTAATAATTACCTAGCTTGTGTGACTTTGGGCAAGTCACTTAACCCCATTGCCTTGCCAAAAAAAAAACAATAAAAAAGAAAGTTTATCTGCTACTAATAACCTCATTGAAGACCTCCTCTATATACTCATACATAGATGATTCTCAAAAATAAGCCATTTATAATACAAGAGAACAAAGGAATAAATGAAGTTTTCCTTAAAATGATAGGTAATAACTATTTAAAACCATCAGCAAGCATTATACATAGTGGGGATAAGCTAGAAGCATTCCCAATAAAATCAGGGTTGAAACTAGGATGTCCATTATCACCATTATTATTCAATGTTGAATTAGAAACATTACCTTTAGCAATAAGAGAAGAAAAGAAATTGAAGGAATTAGAAAAGGCAATGATAAAACACTTTTTGCAGATGATATGACAGTATACTTACAGCATCCTAGAAAATCAATTGAAAAATTACTTGAAATAATTCACACCTTTAGCACAGTTGCAGTATAGAAAATAAGCCAACATAAATCATGAAGATTTCTACATATTACTAACAAAGTCCAGTAGCAAGAGATAGAAAGAGAAATTCCATTTAAAGTAACTAGGGGGATGGAACCAGGACCGCAAACTAAAAGCAGGACCCCCTGGAGCTCTCCCCCCAAATCACTCCAAATATCTTTTAATAATAATTCAAACCAAGACTGAGTGATACAATTTTCCAGCTCAAAACAACTTGGAAAATCCATGGGAAGAGTCTGTTGCACCATGGTTAGAAAGGGCCCACAGTACAGTCCAACCATGCTGAAGTGAACCAGTTACAGCCAGCCAGTATCAGTTCATGAGGTACCTGGGTCCATGGCATTGGAGGAAGCAGTGGTTTCCAGAACTTTCAACACAGGGTTTGCCAAGGACAAGTTGGAAGGTAAGCAGGAAAACGCTGCTGCACTTGAGTACTCCCAGTCCCCAAGGGACCAAGAGCAGGTCTGGGGAGCCACCCAACAGGAAGCCACCTAGCTGTTGCTTCCAGAGCATTCAACCTGGGGTGGTAAGGGGGTCACAGGAGATTACAGAAGTCTCTTTCTATCCCTGAGGCAGGAATCAATGGCTTTGCCCATATTCACATCTAGGTTGCAGTCTGAGGTCCTAGTCTTAGGAAAAGGAGCAGACAGTCAATAGAATTTACTGCCTTTGGCAGAGCAGGGACACTCCTTATGATTCTAGAATAGAAAGGAGTTTTCGTTGTCATGCATAAACCAGAGCATAGGTCAGGAGAGCAATTAGATCCTCTCATAAGAGCTTGGAAGAATTAAAAACTTGCAGGTCACTACAGGTATTTTTAGCAACACCTGCAAAAACCCTGAAAAGCTTGAAATAGTGCATCCTCCACCCTGAAAACAGAGTTTGACCTAAGCAAAGAATTAAAATCAAGTCACAGGTTGAGAAAATGAGTAAACTCTAATCTGACCATAGACAATGACTTTTGTCCAATGGAGGATCAAAATACACACTCAGAAGGATAAAACAAAGTTGCAGCATCTGCAACCAAAGCCTCTTTAAAAAAAATTAATTGATCTCAGGGTATGAAAGAGCCCTAAAAAGATTTTGAAAATCAAATAAGAGAAGTAAAAAAATTGGGAAGGGAAATGAGAGTGATACAGGAAAACAGTCTGAAAGACTTAAAAAGCAGAAATGACCAAATGGGAAAGGAGATACAAAAGCTCTCTGAAGAAAATGATTCCTTTTTTTTAGGTATTTGCAAGGCAAATGGGGTTATAAGTTGTTTGCCCAAGGCCACACAGCTAGGTAATTATTAAATGTGTGAGGCCAGATTTGAACTCAGGTACTCCTGACTCCAGGGCTGTTGCTCTATCCACTGTGCCACCTAACCACCCCAAAATGATGCCTTAAAATGTATAATGGATTTAAAGGAAGTAGATGACTTTGTGAGAAATCAAGAAAAAATAAAACAAAATCAAAAGAATAAAAAACTAGAAAAATGTATAATATCTTATTGGAAAAACAACTGACCTTCAGGAGAGATAATTTAAACATTTTTGGACTTGTAAACCATGATCAAAAAAAGAACCTAGATATCACTTTTCAAGAAATTATCCAGGAAAACTGATCTGATAGTCTAGAAGCAGAGGGAAAACTAGAAATTGAAAGAATCCATCAATCACCTCCTGAAAGAGATTCCAAAATAAAAACTGCCAGGAATATTATAGCCAAATCTCAGACCTCCTAAGTCAAGGAGTAAATATTGCAAGTAGTCAGAAAGAAACAATTCAAATATAGTAGAACTTCATTAAGGATAATTCAAGATTTTGCAGCTTCTATATCAAGGGACTGTAGAATTTAGAATATATTATTCCAGAAGGCAAAAGAATTTGGATTACAACCAAGAAAAAACTATTAAGCAAAACTGAGCATACTCCTTCAGGGGAAAAGATAGCCATTCAATGAAATAACAAACTTTCAAATTTCCTGAAGAAAGGACCAGAGCTGAACATAAAATGAAATCTTCAAATGCAAGATTTAAGTGAAGCATAAAAAAAGGTAAACAAGAAAGGCAAATCATAAGGGACTTAATGAGGTTGAACTTCATGGGAAGATAATACTGATAACATATAAACCTTCTCATTGGGCAGTTAGTAGAAACATACATAGACAAGGTGCAGGTGGAAGTTGAATTTGAAGGTATAATACATTTAAAAAAAGGATGTACTGGATGTAAAAGAATGTACTGGAAGAAAGGGAAAGGAGAGGTAGAATGGGTTAAGTTATTTAGCATAAAATAGGCAAGACAAAACTTTTGCAGTAGAGTGGGGAACATAAGTGGGAGTAAATGAGCCTTATTCTCATTGGCATTGACTCAAAGAAGGAATAAAACATGCTCAATAAGGTATAGAGATATATCTTAACCTAGAGGAAAATAGGAGATGAAAGGGATGGGACAAAGGGAAGAATGGGTGAGGGAGAAGGGTTGTAGGTGATAGAAAAGAGGGAAAATCATAATGAGGGGATAAGTCATATAAAAAAATTGTCAAAGTGGGGCAGCTAGGTGGCATAGTGGATAAAGCACCAGCTCTGGAGTTAGGAGTACCTGGGTTAAAATCCAGTCTCAGACACTTAATAATTATCAAGCTGTGTGGCCTTGGGGAAGCCACTTAACCGCGTTTGCCTTGCAAAAACCTAAAAAAAAATTGTTGAAGTGAGACAGGGAGAAAAGAAAGAGAAAACAGAATTATCGGGGGTGGGGGAAATAGGATGGAGGGAAATACCTTTACCAATAGTACCCATGAGCAACTCTTCTAGTGGTTAATCTGATTATGAAAAAAAGAAAGAAAATAACCAAATTACCAATATCAAAAATGAAACAGTAAACTAACCACCAAAGAAGAGGAAATTAAAGAGATAATTTGACACTACTTTGCTGAACTGTATGCCAATAAATTGGATAACCTAAATGAAACAGATGCATATTTACAAAAATACAAACTGTCCAGATGAAGAAATAATATATTTAAGGAATAATAATATATTTAAGGAAATAATATATTTAAATAACCCCATTTCAGAAAAAGGAATCGAAGAAACCATCATTAAACTCCCTAAGAAAAAGTCTCCGGGTCCACATGAATTGTCAAGTGAATTCTACCAAACATTTTAGGAAATGTTCATTCATATACCACATAAACTATATTTAAAATTAGAAGAAAGAGTTCTGTCAAATTTCTTTTATGATATCAATATAGTGCTGATAGCTAAACCAGGAAAAACCAAAACAGACAAAGAAAATTATAAACTAATCTCCATAATAAACATTAATGCAAAAATCTTAAATAAAATTTAGCAATGAGATTACAGCAAGTTATTACTAAGATAATACATCATGATCAGGTGGGATGGTTCAACATTAGGAATATACTCATAATAATTGAATAAATCAATAGCAAAATCAATAAAAATTATATTATCTCAATAGATGCTGAAAAAGCCTTTGATAAGATACAATATCATTCCTATTAAAAACACTAGAGTTCTGGCCAAGATGGCGGAGAGAAGACAGGCAACAGTTCTAAAGTCTCCTGATCTCTTCCCCATCTATCACATGAAACAAACCTCTTAAAAGAATTCTGATCCACAAAACCCAGAAAGAAAAGCCAAAAGAAGAACATCTACCTCAGGATTTGTCTCAGGCAGCAGCTTTGGCCGAATTCAGGTGGTCAAGTCTGGGTTCAGAGGGACAGCTCTGGATCAGTCAGATTAACAGCTGAATTGCAACCATGGGTCTGAGGGCTGGAGAGCCAGACCTGCTGGATCAGTGGTGAGGCTGGACTACAGGGGCTTAGGTCGGCTGGTGAGCAGAGGCGCCGGTGTTGATGCTGTCCCCCTGGAGCTTGGGGACGGGGCTGCGGGGAGAGTTCTGCTGCAGAAGAGCTGTAGACACCATCCCTGGGCTCCTCTGGTCTGAGGAACTCTAAGTCCACCCCTTCATTGCTGCTGAGACCTCTTCCCAAACATACAAATGCAAACTACTTCTGCCTCAGGCCCAGGTGTGTGAGCAGAAGAACCAGCCCAGCTGAGGAATGACCTTAGGCCAGAGTAAAGCCCACCATGGATTGAAGGCAAAAAAATGCAATAGTTCCAACCCTTCCCTTCAAGCAAAGGGAGAAGGCCTCAGCCAAGGTCACAGACACTCCAGAGAAAGCAACCAACACCTCCTACTGGCCAGCCAGACAAACTTCACTCAGTGAGTAAGCCTTTAGCATCCCAAGCCCCAGTGAATGAGCCACCACCCCAACTCAAGGTCTTAGCAAAATGAAGAAGGGTCAGGGAAAAGGTGGATCCATAGAAAAATTCCTGGAAGGGAAAGACCCTAACTCAGAGAGACCTGGAACCTCTAAGGAGAATACAATCTGGTCTCCAGCACAGAAAGACTTCCTTGAAGAAATAAGGAAGGAGCTTAAAAAATTGGGAGAGACAATACCTTGCAACAAGAAAAAAAAACCTAAGAAAGTACAAGTGGACAAATACAAAATGAGAATAAATCTCTCAGATCATCAATTGGACCAATACACAATGAGAATAATTCTCTCAGATCCTCAAATGAGCAAATGCAAAAAGAAATTAATTCTCTCAAAACCTCAAATGGTCAGATGGAAAGCTCTTTCAAAAGTAGAATTGACCAGTTGGAAAAAGGAGTTGCAAAAGGTTAATGAAGAAAATTCCTCCCCCCCCCAAAAAAAAACTGTAATGACTCCATGAGACAGCAAGAGTCAGTTAAACAAAATCAAAAAATAGAAAAAATAGAAGCAAATGTAAAATACCTCATCAACAAAACCACTGACCTTGAGAATAGATCGAGGAGGGGCAACCTGAAAATTGTAGGACTTCCTGAAAACATTGAAGAGAAAAAAAGCCTGGACTTAATATTACAGGATCTAGTGATAGAAAACTGCCCTGATATCATGGAATCGGAGGGAAAAATAGTTATTGAAAGAGTACATCGATCCCCAACAGAAAAAGATCCTAAAATGAAAACACCAAGGAATGTTGTGGCCAAACTTCAGAACTATCAGATAAAAGAGAAAAACCTGCAAGCAGCCAGAAACAATTTAAATAACAAGGAGCCACAGTAAGTATCATACAGGACCTGGCTGCATCAACATTAAGTGATCAAAGGGCCTGGAATGAGATATTTCGAAGAGCAAGGGAGCTTGGAATGCAGCCAAGAATCTACTTTCCTGCAAAGCTGAGCCTTCTCTTCCAGAGAAAAAGATGGACATTTAACGAAATGGAAGAATTCCAAAAATTTCTGATGAAAAGACCAGAGCTAAACAGAAAATTTGGACATCAAACAGGAGGTTCAAGAGACACATGAAATGGTTAAAAAAAAACAGGGGGCAGTAAAAGGGAAAAAAAATGCAATCCAGTAAGTTAAAACTGGCTATATCCCACATGGGGGGTGGGGGAAGATTCTCATAAATCTTGAGAATTGTAACTCTAACAGAGAGAATATACCTAGCCAGAAATGATGGACATTCATGACCTATCCATGAGACTGCTATCTAATGGGATGTAACTGGCTTTAACCCCACTTGGGAGAAAGACTCTAATAACTCTCAGGAATTTTGACTCTATTCAATAGAACATACTGAACTAGAAGGGACAGACACTCAGAATGTTCTATGACTTAGAATGATCTAAAAGAACACTACCTCCTTAAAAAGGGAGACAGGAAAGAGACGGGAGGAGGGAGGGGATTGAATGGGGTAAATCTCATTACACTAAGAGGCACAAAAAACCTATGGTAATAGAGGGGAAGAAGGGAGCAGAAGAGAAACACCTGAATCTTCTTCTCATCAGACTTAGCTTAAAGTCAACCTACACATACTCTGTTAACTTATAAAACATATAACCTTTCAAGTATTAAAAGGGGAAAAGGGGAGGGGGGATGGAGAAAGGGAAGGGGAGTGGGGGAAAAAGGGGGAAATGAAAAAAGGAAGGGAAGGGAAAAGGGAAAAAGGGAAAGGGGAAAGAAAGGGGAGGGTGTGATATAGGAAGGCAAACACACTGAAGGGGGTGGTATTCAGAAACAAAATACTGGAGAATATAGATAAAGGGGGGAAGGGGGAAAAATACAAACAGAGGGAAGATAGCATGGAGGGCAATAAAGAATTAGTAATCATAACCTTGAATGTGAATGGGATGAACTCTCCCTTAAAACGTAAGCAAATAGCAGAGTGGATTAAAAACCAGAATCCTACAATATGCTGCTTACAAGAAACACATTTGAAGCAGAGATATATATATAGAGAGAGTAAAGGTAAAAGGTTGGAGCAAAATATATTTTGCATCAGCTGAAGTAACAAAAGCAGGGGTAGCAATCCTTATCTCAGACAAAGCAGCAGCAAAAATAGATAGCATTAAAAGAGATAAGGAAGGAAACTTTATCATCCTAAAAGGTACCATAGTCAATAAAGTCATTTCAATATTGAATATATATGCACCCAGGGGGACAGCACCCAAATTCTTAGAGGAGAAGCTGAAAGAACTACAGGAAGACATAGACAGCAAAACTCTACTACTGGGAGACCTTGACTTCCCACTATCAGATCTACATAAACTGAATCATCAAATAAAGAAGAAAGAAGTTAAGGAGGTAAATAGATTGTTAGAAAAATTAGATATGGTAGACTTATGGAGGAAACTGAATGGAGACAGAAAGGAATATACCGTTTTCTCTGCAGTACATGAAATTTATACAAAAATTGACCATGTACTAGGATATAAAAACCTAATGATCAACTGCAGAAAGGCAGAAATAGTGAAGACATCTTTCTCAGATCACAATGCAATAAAAGTCATATACAATACTGAGCCAAGTAGATATAGACCGATAACAAATTAGAAACTGAATAACCTCATTTTAAAAAATGAGTGGACCAAAAACAAATTATAGAAAGAATTAATCATTTTATTTTAGATAATGATAATAATGAAACAACATACCAAAACCTATGGGATTCATTCAAAACGACTCTCAGGGGATATATTATAGCTCTAAATGCTTACATGAATAAATTGGAGAAAGTGGAAATCAATGAACTAAACATGCAACTAAAAAAAATTAGAGAAAGAACAAATCAAAAATACCCAATTAAATACCAAATTAGAAATTCTAAAAATTAAAGGAGAAATTAATAAAAGCAAAAGCAAAAAAACTATTGAATTATAAATAAAACCAAAAGTTGGTATTATGAAAAAAACCAATAAAATTGATAAACCTCTGGTCAATTTGATTAAAAAGAAGGAAGAAGAAAACCAAATTGCTAGTATCATAAATGAAAAAGGTGAACTCACTACCAATGAGGAGGAAATTAATAATTTGAAATTATTTTGCCCAATTCTATGCCAATAAATTTGATAATCTAAGTGAAATGGATGAATATTTATAAAAATATAAGTTGCCCAGGTTAAATAAAGAAGAGATTAAATACCTAAACAACCCTATCTCAGAAAAAGAAATTCAACAAGCCATTATTAAACTCGCTAAAAAAAATCTACAAGGCCTGATGGATTCACAAGTGAATTCTATCAAACATTTATGGAAAAATAGGGAAAGATGGAACTCTGCCTAACTCTTTCTATGAAACCAGTATGGTATTGTTACCTAAACCAGGAAGAGTTAAAACAGAGAAAGAAAATTATAGACTTATTTCCCTGTTGATTATAGATGCAAAAATCCTAAATAAAATCTTAGCAAAACAACTACAACAAGTCATCACTAGGATAATACATTATGATCAAGTAGGATTTATTCCAGGAATGCAGGGTTGGTTCAATATTAGGAAAACTGTTAGTATACTCAATTATATCAACAACAAACCTATCAGAAATCATATCAATAGATGCTGAAAAATATTTTGACAAAATACAGCATCCATTCCTATTAAAAACACTAGAGATTGTAGGAATAAATGGACTATTCCTTAAAATAATTAGCAGTATCTATTTGAAACCATCAACAAGCATTATATTCAATGGGGAGAGGCTAGAGGCATTCCCAAGAAGATCAGGGGTGAAACAAAGGTGCCCATTATCACCACTACTATTCAAAATTGTATTAGAAATGTTAGCTGCAGCAATTAGAGATGAAAAAGAAATTGAAGGAATTAGAACTGGGAAGCTAGAGACAAAACTCTCACTCTTTGCAGATGACATGAGGGTCTACCTAGAGAATCCCAAGAAATCATCTAAAAAACTACTGGAAACAATTAGCAATTTTAGCAAAGTTGCAGGTTATAAAATAAACCCTCATAAATCCTCAACTTTTCTACGTATGTCTAGCAAGGAACAGCAGGAGGAGCTAGAAAGAGAAATCCCATTCAAAGTAACCTCAGACAATATAAAATACTTGGCAGTCTATTTGCCGAGACAGACTCAGAATCTTTTAGAAAATAATTATAATCCACTTCTCACACAAAATAAATCGGATTTAAATAATTGGGAAAATATCAACTTCTCATGGATAGGTAGATCTAATATAATAAAAATGACAATTCTACCAAAACTAAACTATCTGTTTAGTTCCCTACCAATCAAAAATCCAAAAAAATACTTTAATGAGTTAGTTAAAATTATAAATAAATTCATATGGAGAAATAAAAAGTCAAGAATTGCCAGGAGCTTAATGAAAACAAAGAACAAAAGAAGGGGGCTTAGCCCTACCTGATCTAAAATTATATTATAAAGCAGCAGTCATCAAAACTGTTTGGTATTGGCTAAGAAATAGAGTGGTGGACCTGTAGAATAGACTAGGTATAAAAGTAGGAGATGATCATAGTAATATGCTGTTTGATAAACCCAAAGAGTCTGGCCATTGGGATAAAAACTCCCTCTTTGATAAAAATTGCTGGGATAATTGGAAGTTCGTATGGAAGAAACTTAGATTAGACCAACACCTCACACCCTTTACCAAGATAAGATCCAAATGGTCACAGGACATAGACATAAAAAAACAATACTATAAGCAAATTAGAAGATCAAGGACTAGTCTACCTGTCAGATCTATGGAAAGGGGAGCAGTTTATGACAAAGGAAGATTTGGAGAAGATCACCAAAAACCAATTAGATGATTTTGATTATATTAAATTAAAAAGCTTTTGCACAGATAAAACCACTGTAACCAAGATCAAAAGAAATGTAGTAAATTTGGAAACAATCTTTTCAGCTAATGATTCTGACAAAGGACTCATTTCTAAAATATACAGAGAACTGAGTCATATTTTTAAAACAAAAAGCCATTCCCCAATTGACAAATGGTCAAAGGATAAGCAAAGGCAATTTACAGATGAGGAGATCAAAGTAATCCATAGCCATATGAAAAAATGCTCTAAATCATTATTAGACAAATGGAAATTAAAGCTTCTCTGAGGTACCACCTCACTCCTCTCAGATTGGCCAATATGACCAAGAAGGATAATGATCATAGTTGGAAGGGTTGTGGGAAATTTGGGACACTATTACACTGTTGGTGGAGCTGTGAACTCATCCAACCCTTCTGGAAAGCTATTTGGAACTATGCTCAAAGGGCAACAAAAATGTGCATACCCTTTGACCCAGCAATACCACTACTGGGTCTATACCCTGAAGAGATGATGAAAAAGGGTAAAAAACATTACTTGTACAAAAATATTTATAGCAGCCCTGTTTGTGGTGGCAAAGAATTGGAAATCAAGTAAATGTCCTTCATTTGGGGAATGGCTTAGCAAACTGTGGTATGTGTATGTCATGGAACACTATTGTTCTATTAGAAACCAGGAAGGACAGTATTTCAGGGAAGCCTGGAGGGATTTGCATGAACTGATGCTGAATGAGATGAGCAGAACCAGAAAAACACTGTACAGCCTAACAGCAACATGGGAGTGAGTTCAACCTTCAAGGATTTGCTCATTCCATCAATGCAACAATCGGGGACAATTTTGGGCTGTCTGCAAAGGAGAGTGCCATCTGTATACAGATATGGAGCTGTGGAGTTTGAACAAAGTACAAGGACTAATCTCTTTAATTTAGGAAAAAACAGATATCTTATTGTCTGATCTTGGTACCTCTTAGACTTCTCTTCTTTAAGGATATGATTTGTCTCTCATCACACCCAGTTTGGATCAAGGTACAACATGGAAACAAAGTAAAGACTGACAGTGCTTTCCGTGGGGGTGGGGGGTAGGGGAGGGAAGCAAGATTGGGGGGAAATTTGTAAAACTCAAATAATTTAGTTAATAAAAATAAATTTAAAAAGTAAAATTAAAACAATGGAAAGTTTAAGGATAAATGGAGTTTTCCTTAAAATAATAAGTAGTATCAATCTAAAACCATCAACAAATATTATATGTAATGGTGATAAACTAGGAGTATCTTCAATAAGATCAGGGTGAAACAAGGATTCCCATTATCACCATTACTATTCAATATAGTTTTAGAAATGTAACTTTAGCAATAAGAGAAGAAAAAGAAGTAGAAGGAATCAGAATTGGTAATGAGGAAGCAAAACTTTCATCCTTTGTAGGTGTGAATACTTAGTGAATATGAGAAAATCTTCTAAAAAATCTCCTTGAAACAACTAACAAATTAAGCAAAAGTAGCAGGATATTTTAAAAAACACACATACAAATCATCATCATTTCTATATATGAACCAAAAAAAAGCCCAAGAGCAAAAGTTTAGAAAGAAAACTTCCATTTAAAGTAACTGTAGACAATGTTAAATACTTGGGAATCTACCTCCCAAGACAAACTCAGAAACTATATAAATGTGATTATAAAACATTTCTCACCCAAATAAAGTCACATCTAAATAATTGGAATAATAATTGCTCAGTTAGTTTGAGCTAACATAATAAAAATGACTATTCTATCCTAATTAAATTAAGTATTCAGTGCTATACTAATCAAACTAACAAATTATTTTACTGAGCTAGAAAAAAATATAAGAAAATTCATCTGGAGCAACAAAAGGTCAATAGAACAGATAAAAAAAATGTAAAGGAAAGTGGCCCAACTCTATGAGATCTAAAACCATACTATAAAGTGGCAGTCATCAAAACTTCCTGGTACTGATTAAGAAATAAAGTAATGGATCAGTGAATTAGGATAAGTTCAAAAGAAACTGTAGTAAATGACTGCAGCAATCTACTGCTTGACAAACCAAAAAACATTAGCTTCTTGAATAACAACTCACTATTTAATAAAAATTGTTGGGAAAACTAGAAAATCATATGACAAATACTAGGCATAGACCCATATCTCACATCCTATACCAAAATAAGGACAAAATGGGTATAAGATTTAGATATAAAGGGCAACATCATAGTTAAATTAATAGACCAAGAAATACTCATCTATCAGATCTATGGCAAGGGGACAAATTTATGATCAAACAAGAAAGAGTACATTGTAAACTGCAAAATGAATGATTTTGACTACATTAAATTAGAAAGTTTTTGCCAAAATTAAAAGGAAAGCAGAAAGCTGGGAAACAATCTTCAAAACTAGGAGTTCTGACAAAGGTCTCATTTCTAAAATATATAGAGAATTATATCAAATTTATAAGGGTGAAAGTCATTTCTCAAGATAAATGGTCAAAGGATATGAATGAACAATTTTCAAATGAAGAAATTAAAGCTATATATAATCATATAAAAATATTCCAAATCATTATTGATTAAAGAAATGCAAATTAAAATAACTCTAAGGTATCCCCTCAATATTGAAGAGGTTATGAGAGGATTGGGGCATTAATGCATTGCTGATGGAACTATGAACTGATTCAACCATCCTGGAGAGCAAAAAATAACTATGCCCAAAGAGCAATAAAACTATTCATACCCTTTGACCCAGCAATTCAAATTCTAGGCCTTTATCCAGAAGAAATCATAAAAAATGGGAAAAGTTTCCATATGTTCCAAAATATTCACAATGGCAAAGAATTGGAAATTGAGGGAATGCCCATCAACTGGGGAATGATTAAACAAGTTATGGTAAATGAATATTATGGAATACTATTGTTCTATTGGAAATAATAAATGGTCGGACTCTAGAGAAACATGGAATGAATTACAGGATCTGATGCTGAACCAAGAGAACAATGCACACATTAATAACAACATTGTGAGATGATCAACCTGATGGATGCAGTTTCTCTCATCATTTCAGAGAGCTAGGACAACCCTAGACTGGCTATGGACAATGCTATCCCCCTCCAGAGGAAGAAAACAAAACAAAACAAAACAAAACAAAATTTCCTTCAGAATCTGATGGACACTACATTCACTTTATTTTTAGGTTTTTGCAAGGTTAAGTGGCTTGCCCAAGGCCACATAGCTAGGTAATTATTAAGTGTCTGAGGCCAGATTTCAACTCAGGTACTCCTGATTCCAGGGCTGGTACTCTAGCCACTGCGCCACCTAGCCACACCACTACATTCACTTAAAAAAAAAATCTCGTATTCCTTTCCCTTAAACCTAATTCCTCAATCTGAAAATGACTAATCTGTAAAAATGTTTAACACAAATGTGTATGTACATTATTAACCTGACTGGTTGCCCCTGAGGGGAGGCAATGGGAAGAGGGTGGAAGGAAATTTTATAATTTAAAACTATACAGAAAAATTGTTGAAAAAGTTTTATAACATGTATTTGGAAACATGAAATATCAATTAAAAAATGTAACTGTAGACAACATAAAAAAAACTTAGGAGTCTACCTGACAAGATGAATCCAGAATTTATATGAATACAATTAGAAAATATTTTTCACTCAAATAAAGTCAGATCTAAACAATTAGAAAAATGTCAATTACTCATGTTTAGATCAAGCTAATATAATTAAAAATGACAATTCTATGTAAATTAAATTGTTTATTCAATTCCATAACAAAGTACCAAAAGATTATTTGATAGAACTAGAAAAAAATAATAGCAAAATATATCTGAAGGAAGAAAAGGTCAAGAATATCAAAGGAATTAATGAAAAACATGCAAAGGAAGGTGTCCGAGAAGGTACCAAATCTAAAACTATATTATAAAGTAGAAGTCATCAGAAATGTTTGGTACTGCCTGTGAAATGTCATGAGGGATCAATAGAATTGATTAAGTACAAAAGAAACATAATAAATGACTATTGTAATCTAATATTTGATAAACCCAAAGGATTGGACTAAGAACTCATTATTTGACAAAACTGCTGGGAAAACTGAGAAATAGTATGGCAAAACTAGGTATAGGCCAACATCTCACACCCTATACCAAGATAAGAGTGAAATAAGTACATGATTTAGACATAAAGGGTGATCCAATAAGTCAATTAGGTGAATTAGGAATAGTCTATCTGTTACATCTATAGAGATAGGAGAATATTATGACAAAACAAGAGAAAAAGATCATTATAGAATGCAAAATAGGTAATTTTGATTACATAAAATTTAAAAGATTTTGTATAATTAAAACAAAATGTAACTAAGAGTAGAAGGAATGCAGAAAAGTGGGAAGTGACCTTTCCAGTTAGCCTTTCTGATAAATGCCTCATTTCTTTTTTTTTATTTTAGTTTTTGCAAGGCAATGGGGTTAAGTGGTTTGCCCAAGGCCACACATCTAGGTAATTATTGAGTGTCTGAGACTGGATTTGAACTCAGGTCCTCCTGACTCCATGGCTGGTGCTCTATCCACTGCACCACCTAGCCACCCCCTCATTTCTAATAATAGAGAACTTAGTCTAATTTGCAAGAATACAAGTCATTCCCCAATTGATAAATGGTCAAAGGATATAAGCAGGTAGTTTTCAGATGAAGAAATTAAAACTTTCTAAAATAATATGAAAAATATTATAAATCCTTTTTGTATTGAGCAATATAAATTTTATGGAGAAATGCAAATTAAAATGACTCTGAGGTACCACCTTGCATCACTTAGATTGGCTAATATCACAAAAAAGGGAAAGTGACCAAAATTTGAGGGAATGTGAGAAAACTGGGAAACTAATGCACTATTAGTGGAGCTGTGAACTGATCCACGCATTCTGGAGAGCACTTTGGAACTATGCCCAAAGTGCTAATGAACCCATGCATACCCTTTGAACTACTTTACCACTGCTAGGTCTGTATCCCAAAGACATCATAAAAATGGGACAAGAACTAGATGTTCAAAAATATTTATAACAGTTCTTTTTGTAGTAGCAAAGAATTAAAAATGGAGGGGGATGTTCACCAAATGGGGAATGTCAGAACAAATTACAGTATATGAATGTGCTGGAATACTATTGTTGTGTAAGAAAACATGAAGAGGTGGATTTCAGAAAAACATGGAAAAGCTTTCATGGACTGATGCTGAATGAAGTGAGAAGAAACAGGAGGACATTCTACACATTAACGGCAACATTGCATGATGATCAACTTTGACAGACGTATGTCCTCTCAGCAGTTCTATGAGCAAAGACAATTCTAAAAACTTGGGAGAGAAAATTCCATCCACATCCAGAGGGAAAAAAATATAAAATCTGAATGCAGACCAAAGAAAACTATTTTCACTTTTTAAAATATATTTTATGTTTTTTCTTCCTCATGTTTTTCCCTTTTGCTCTGAATCTTCTTTCCCAACCTAATATGGAAATATGTGAAACATCATTGTAGATATATAACCTATATGAGATTATTTGCTGTCATAGGAAGGAGGGATGAAATGGAAGGAGGCAGAAAAATGTGTAACACAAAATTTTACAAAAATATCAATGCTGAAAACTCTTTACATGTAATTGGAAAAAATAAAATGAAAATATATATATATATATATATATATATATATATATATAGTATAGAAATGACAAAGTGTGAATATAGGTCATAAGATTCTATATAAAGATCTCATCCATCTATGTTATCTATTTTAATTATTTTCATTTCTACCTTATTTCTAAGCATACCTAAATCAGAGAATCATGTAATTGTAGATTTGAAAGACATCAATTAGAATCCATATTCAAAAGAAAAATTTACTATTGTATATATATATGAGCAGTTATTGTCCAACTTCTAAGAATTTAAATTAAATCTACACATTAGATATGCACTTCTTGAAGGTGAAAAATAGTGCATTTTAAATAAAATAATTTCAGATCTTGTCCATTTTTCTCTTATTGTGTTTTCATTTCTATCCCTAAATGTTCTAAGGATGACATTTCTTAGTTGGTCTCTTGCCAAACTTTTGTTTAATCTCCTCCATTCTTTCTGTTTTATAACTTGATGTAACTTACAGTTTCTCATTCTTTTTCATAAAATTTTATAAAAATGCTTATTTTCTAAATTACTATTGGCCTTGCCTATGATTTCCTTCTATTTGTCAATAAATCAACTCTGGGTAAATAGTTTGTAGGCTCATTTGTTATCCTAACAATAGTTGTATACTGGTTAAACTTCTTATGAAACTATTATTATCTGTATTTATGTCCTTTATTACATCCATGCACCATTTTTCATCATCAGTAACTTGTTTGACTCAGTCAGGTGGAGCTGTTTCAATTGTACACCATATTTCTCATCATTATACTTTGTTCTAACATTGTACTAATTTGTTTTTATTACTCATCATTCTCAGCTATTCCTACTTTCACAAGTGTAACCAAATATCAAAGTATTTGATGATTTAATTTAGAGAGACTTAATGACTTCTTCATAGAATTTCTATATTTCTTTATTAACTGCCACAGATGTTAGAGCTTGAGCTGAAATTATGTTTATGTGGTCTTTTTGCAAACATTTATCATATTGCAATATAAGTTAAGCAGTTTTCTCATGGAAAAAAAAAATTTGTCTTTGGGTATAAAATGAAAAGAACTCCACCAGTTCCTTTATCGGCCAAGGAGAAAAACATGAATAACTCTTCTATTTAATTTCAACCTCAGTCTTTCATCAAACTTCTTTTCAAGTAAGAATGTCAAATTCTGGTACAATTAAATGCCTCTAGCAATTTGCATTCTAACTGGTCATTGGATAAGGATTTAATACTTAGAATATGTTAAAATTTATCAATATTTTTAAGCTTTTTCTTAATTATTAGTAATCTCTATTCCTCTTTCTCACCTATCAGGCATCATCAATCAAAAAAAAATTCACATAAGTTTTTTGTTTATTTGTTTGTTTGTTGTGGGCTGTCGGGACCAAAGAATTTATCACCAAGCTGCCATTCTAATTGTGACCAAACATCTCTGAGCTTACCTAGGTTTGGCATTGGAAAATAGAATCAGTCTTTTGCTAGAACTATTTACAAATCTTTTCAGGTATTTATGCTTTTTATTCCAATGACGTCACTTTGGGGAGTAGGGTCATCTCTGTACCATGAATAAATTGTGAAGCAAGTCTTTGTGGAAATATCTTTTAAAAGTTCTTTTAATTTTTTTTCTTATCATAATATCAAAAGCCTCAGCTTATTCTGCAGTTTAATACAATCAGATGGATAATTGACATAGGTGTTGGCTGGGACTTAAATAGCTCTATGAAAAAACAACAATAGAAAACCTTAGAGATAGAGTAGAATAATATTAAAATATAGAGAGTTGGGGGCAGCTTAGGTGGTGCAGTGGATAGAGCACCAGTCCTGAAGTCAGGAAGACCTGAGTTCAAATTTAACCTCAGACACTTAATAATTGCCTAGCTGTATGATCTTGGGCAAGTCACTTAACCCCATTGCCTTAAATAAATAATTTTTTAAAAAAAGAATATAGAAGGTTACTAACCTGATGTGAGAGGGCAATGCTCACTAATACACTTGATATTTAGGTTGGGGAATATAATTCCTTTCAATTCCCATCATACACTTCACAGGGGACCATGCACTACCAGAGAGATTCACTAATATAATTCTACGAAGGCACAAGTTGGCATTTCCACAGCTATGTTCAGTATCTATCCTTATAAACAAGGAAATGCAAAAAAGATAATAGGTGACAAAGTGTCAAAGAATACTACAAACAATAAAAGCTATAGAAATTCAGAGAAAGGAAAGATCAATGTTTGTGTAGCCAGGCAACCCCAAAGTAAAGGTGAAAAATTATTTGAGTCTTCAAAAATAGGTCAATCATTTGATAGGGGAAAATGACTTATCACCATAGTTCCTCCATATGATAGAATAGTGTTATTATTAATAGCTCCTAGATCACCTAAAGAAATCTCATTATTCTTTTCACTTGAATACATTTAGAAAATTAAATTTTTTAACATAGATTTCAGGGAATAATTTTATTTTTAAAGCACTTCAAATTAAATTATTTTGGCTAAGTAATAAACTTACAAAAAATGTGTGTAAAAACTCACAAAAAGGGAAATAAATTATCCCCCTCTCCATTTTTCCTATGGTCTCTATATCAACTATGACACTATTTAGAATATTAACTCCTAATTAGCACATATAAGTGATCTGAGAGGTGAGAAAATTAGGTCAAGGTATAAGACAACAAGAGTTTACAGCAGTGTAAGACACCCCAAAACTTATCTTCACTTAAGGCATTGGTTTCCAAATTTTACATAATAATGCTATCTTTTGAGAAAAGTTGTTATAATTTTCATAAATCATTCTATGTGGACAACTTTCTCTGTTAATATTTTATTCAAATATATTTTAAGTTTCTTATAGTGTTATAACAAAAATATGAATAGACAGGGATGTGTTATGTATATTGCTTGAGGGAACTTTCTGAATCAGGAAGTTTGCAGATCCTTTTAATTATTTTGTGACACAAATTTTAAACACACCATAAAAGTAAAATAACACATTTCTTTAATTCATAGTCATTTATATGACTCATGGTTATAATTTATGTTAATAACTATGACATTATTAGTATTGTGATGGATGGTTTATTCTTTAATTATACATTTTTTCAAACTGTGGTTTCATTGATGACAAGCATAAGGACTGAGAAATGATTCTAAGAAAGTTTGCACCTCCTCTACAACTTATACTCTTCTGGAATAGCGTAAGATACTTAGAGATTATGAGATTTACCAAAGTCAGGTTTTGTTGAAGACAAGATTTGGAATTAGGTACTCTTGACTTCAAGGCCAACTCTTTATTGCCAATATAACCCTATCTCTCCTAATGATATTTTTGCTACTAATATAAATGGTAGTAAAATATTTCATCACTTTGTGAGATAAATGTATTCTAAACACCAATATTTAAAATGTAGTAATTCTTTAAAGTGTTTATTTTAATGTATGATCATAGGACAAATCAATTAAGCATTCTTGTTCAAATAGAATAAGATCATATATATATATCACATTCATCAATAATAACTGGGTTCCTTATTCATTCATATTTGTAAATATACAATGGAAGAAAATAACTATGTAGCACCTACTAAGTTCTATGCATTTAGTTAGTGAATATCCATTCATCCATCTAGCCATCTATCTATATATCTATCTATATCTATCTATCTATTTATCATCTATCTAGTTACCCAGCTAATCATCTCTTTTGATATAAATCTTAAAATGAGAATTCCTATGAACTACTGCAAATAAAGATCTCAACTTTCTTATTTCATTTTCTGGGCAGGTTATTTTGTTTTTAAAATCGTAAAATATAAAAACAATATAATCTGAGAAAGAAGTACATTGTCTTTATCTTTCTGGATCAGAATATCTATAAATCTTGAATTGTTCTTTAAATTTTCCCTTCAAACTATATTGCATTTATTTATTGTCAAATAATATGATTTCACTTTAAAATAATTGTCATTTAGGTTTAACACAATATTTTTTAAATTTTATAAAATAATCTATCCCCATTCTTGAATCAATTCCAACAAGAAAACTGAAATGGCTTTTTTTCCTATTTTGGGAGGAGACAGATTATATTATACTTAACAAAATGAAAGTTGAGAAATATATATATATTGTGGTGCTTTTAACTTTTACACATGATTGTGTTATTTCAAGTACACATAAGTTACAATCAGTTGCAGCAAATTCATTTGCATGATGAATTTATATTCACTGGTAGTAATGGTGGCAGATTGTGCTAACAAATCTGACCTCATTTGTGTATACCATATTAAATAATCACTGTTGTGTATTCACTATCATTTGAAGTAAACTTGCCACATTAATCTTGCTTTTCTTGACTTTTATTTGAATTTTTATCTTTATTTTTTAAAGCATGTGTATTTAAAGTGGACAGTTTGGAGAAAACTATTTTCTGGTCTGTAAGGGTATTTTTTTTTTAGGTTTTTGCAAGGCAAATAGAGTTAAGTGGCTTGCCCAAGGCCACACAGCTAGGTAATTATTAAGTGTCTGAAGTCGGATTTGAACTCAGGTACTCCTGACTTCAGGGCTGGTGCTTTATCTACTATGCCACCTAGCCAACCCTCTGTGAGGGGATTTTAACCAAAATTGGCAAGGATGAAAGAATTATATTGTAAACTGGGAATAAAATAGCACTAAACTCCAAGGAATAGATGTTCTTATTGTCTAACAACAGAGTTTATTGATGATATACAAATACCAGAGGTAGATACAAAATTGATACAAGGACACTATGCTAATCAATTAATTTTTTAGCTATTTACTTTGGTCTCCAAAGGCAAAGAAGTCATTGTCATAGATACTGCCAGAAGAATAAACCTTCTCTTGAACTATAGACTATGCTTGTATACAGGCAGCTGTTATTAGAAATATTATTAAAACTAGAGGATTGATTTTTTAATATCTATTTTTCATGATTACTATTATTTTTCAAAAACAGTGACCCACAGATTTACTTTTAAAAGAAAGTAAATGTTTCAGTAAAAGCTAATATTCTGAAAATTAATCATATTTTGTGCCACTATAGATGGAGTATAGGGTATAGAGCAAAGAGGACATTAGTTTCAGTTCTAATCTGCTACAGAGCACTGTGAGCCTGGGAAAATCTTTAAACCTTGGTCTTCCTCTGTTTCCTAATCCATCAAATGGGGGAATCCCAGGGCTATTATTGAAGATCAAATGGGATAATAGTTGTAAATTGCTGTCAAACCTCAAAACTCTATATAAACAAAAGCTATTATGATATGCAGAATTGGCATGTGTAGCCTATTATCTTTCAAGAAAGGAAATTCATTTTCTGTCTACTAAAATCATTTCTTCATTACATCAATCTGAAATCTGATTAATTTTGGTATTGTTTTCCTTTACAGTACCTGCCTTAATTTCTTTAATTGCAATATTAGGATAATAATAGTAACTAGCATACAAGATTGTTTTGAGGAGCGGTGAAATAATATTTATAAAGTGCTTAGCAATGTGTTTGCTATATACTAAGTATTTAATAAATGGATGCTATAATAATACTGTCATTAATAATAAATTCATAATAAATACTTGCTTTCTTTCCTTCCCCTGGTCTCTAGGTTTCTACATTAGCTGCCATCCTCCCTTTCCTCCTTTCCCTCTTGGGGAAGAGCTCTGGTTTGGTCAGACTGAGGCAGCATAGTCTCTGTTCTAAAGAAGCTTATCTTTGAAAAGGCAAACCGAAGCAATAGAAGCAAAAATACACAAGAACAAAAAATACAAACATAGCAACATATTCTAATAAACTTATAATCATGTACTAAATGATCATTAAACAAATATTTTATATGAGTTGTTAAATTAACTAAATAAAATAAGATGACATCATATTGATGTGTAACAGGGTTGTCCAAACTTACTTTTAAGTTTTTATATTTTGATTTGTCATTTTACTGAGAGCTCTACCGAGCACTTTCCTTTACTAAAACATTTAGTAAACCTACAGGCAGAAGGCATTTAATCACACTGCCCTTGCTTGCAGACGGCGGGGCCACATTTTGAACAGCCCTGAAGTACAAGGTGAGTCATTTATTTTTTTTGTATTTTGGAGGAAGTTTTGGTAGTACATTGGATCTGTACTTGATCTGTAGTGGAGAAAACCTGAGTTTATATTCAACTTCAGAAACTTATTAGCGACTCCGCAAGTCACTTAAACTCTTCTCTATTTCTTCAACTGTAAAGTAAGGATAAAGAATAGCACCTACTTCACTAAATTATGAGGAAAAGATGATTTAATAGGTGTAAAAGTACTCAAAACAGTCCCTCACTCATAGTATAAAATGCTTTACTCTCTTCCTAAGAAGTGTTTGAGGATCTTCTAAGGTGTCACTTCAAATTAACCATCCATTAGGACTTGTGTAGTAGTTGAACCATCTTCATCAAAAGAAAAGAGCAAAGACTAGACTCATTCATAATCTTTGGATGTGGAGTCTTACACATCTATAAGTGAATAGTAAGTGGTTATAAAAAATAACCACTTTCTGGCCATAGTTTTCAAACTATTGAAGCATCGAGAGATTAAATATAAATCTCAATGACTGTTCATCACATTTTACTCTTATATAAAAGTGAAATAAAAATTCCATATCCACCAATACCAGAATTGCTCTAATTCACAGATGTGTGTTTGAGTTGAAACATCTTATCTCTGGGGATTTGTCCGGGTGGGTGGGGAGGAGCAAGGGGGTGGGGTGGGGAAGGAGGGGCCATCCCCTAAAATAAACAGCATAAAAAGCTGAGCCATGGATAGGACATGCTCCTAACATTCCTCGGCAGTCCTCCTTCTCAATCCCCTGTCGGCCAAGGCGGCCTCATATTTCATTGTAATGCTTGCCAATCAGTTACAGTCTTTGGCCCCCTGTCACTTCCATCCTATTGGATGGCTGTCAAGGGAGCTGCCCAATGGTGCGCCACTAATGAGGCAGCTTAAAGAGCAGCTGGGGATGTGCAATTGCTGGATTAGGGTCAAGGCCAACAGAGAAAATGGATGAGAGACACAGGCTGAATGACTGCCAGCAAGCGGGGGTTCTATTATCCTGATAAAGCAGGACATTCATTACCATCTATTGTAACGTAATTTGAGTTCAGTCAAGCTGTCTCTCCCTCTCCTCGGATTTACAATTCATAAACTAGGAACAGGCCAAGGGGCGCATTGTCCCGGTGTGGCTCCGTAACCCTGGGTGAGGGGGAGGCATCAGAGAAATGAATGAGCCGCGAAGCACAACGTCGGGGTGAAGCCGGGACTGACACCTCGTTATTCGGCGCTGTGACATAAGTCGTAGGCACAGTGCCTGGATATTTTTGCATCTCTCTGGTGCTAGTTTGCTCATTAAGCAAAGATAAAATGAAAAGTCCTCATTTATCCTTTGCAGAAAAAGTCAAATCCTATTGTGAACAGCCGGTAACACCGCACTAATTTTCCCCCAGTTTCTGGTGAGATTACTGCAGAAAAACACGACAGAAGTTTGTTTAATCATTAAGATGCAGGGATCTCTCTCTTTTAGGTCAGACTACTCCAAAGCCACATAGAGGAATTTGGTTGTATATCTTCCCTACATACTAGAAATGACATAAAAAGAAATCGCCAAATCTTATTCCTTCTCTTTTTATCACAAAGATCCCATCTTAAGGAGGGTAAATGTGTTTCTCCATCTTTCCCTTAACCTCTCCTTTTACTCCTGCTGATCTTCTGAAATTGAACTTTTTTTTTTGAAAAATGGCTTAACTCCCGATCTAAAGCCTACTTGCCATCTGGACTAATGGAAACCTAGTGTTATTGCCTATGCACCCTGTTCAGTTAGGAAGACAAATGGGGTTGGTAAAAATGATAGTGAGTGCAGTTATTCATAGCAAATTAACCAAGGCCCTAGTGAAAAGAGTTAATCAATCTGGTCAAGTTTACAAAAAAAAAAAAAACCCTCACAAAACACTTTGTTTGTTTCAGCCAGATGGATGATGGGGCTGGTGGCTGAGGCCTAAACAGCAGGTGGACCATGGAAGCCATTCTCATACCTCCACAAAAAGGTCAGCTCTCCCCGTCATAGATGAAAGAAGTGGAAGTACAGCAAATGTCATTATAAATCCCCAACAACATGACTCCAATGTAGCTAAGTCTTTTAATGATTCCTTTAGTTGCCTGGTTTAAAGGGGGAAAAAAAGACTTCTTCTCTCATGCATGATTTATGACTGGATTTGATGACATATCCTTTCAACCTTTTTTTCCCCAGCTTTCTTTCTTTTGGTGCCGAGGAAATTTCTTTTTATACATGTAGGACTGTTTCATTTAACATTTGTTGATGTGAATTTGCTGCTGTTCATCTCTTACTAAAGCACTACCATTTAGGTTTTCTAGAAAGATTTTATTATTTTGAGATGCTGTTGCTTTCATTTCATATTCTCTACATTATAAATATTCCAAACTGCCCACAGAAACCACAGTAAATGGTCCATTAGCATTCTCTGCCTCACACAATTTCATTTTTTTAAGAGGAAAAAGAAAATTACTAAATATATTTGCAAAGTTCATAGCTCACTGCCTTATTTAATGTCTGAAAACAGATTATATCAGCTTTTAATATTTTCAAGTCATTTAATATTGGGATTTAGTATGGCATCAAAATAATTCCTTAGACACCTTACAGTAACAACCCACAAGCCAAGTTGTGATAAACAAAGTCTGGAGACTACAACTAAGCCTTCTATATAGGAGGCATAAAATTCTAGTCATACCGATTTTCTTATCAACAATTTACAAGACTTTGTATAAGACTATTTATTTTTTAAAATATCCATTTTCTTTCAATAATGAAAATATATTCATATATATAACACAACACCATATATAATATTATTGTCTATAACCTATACATCAAATATAATTTATTTCATGAAGTATTACACTAATTTAAGTGTATTTGTTTATTTGGTTTTTGTTTGGTATAAAAATTAAAATGCAAAAAGAACACTAAAAATCTTCAGTATAGAGAATGCTAGTATGAAAATTCTTTCCTCCATTTATTTCTGTACCTTTTAGTTGTACAGTAATGCTGGGTTGGGGGCTGGGGATAGGAAGATAGAGACTGAGTGACTTATCCATGGTTACATAACTGTTATGTGTCAGAGGTACAATTTGAGCCTAAATCATGTTAATCTAAAAACAATAGTCTGGCACACTATTTAAATTAACTTTTCCTAATGCAGACATTTTTCTCTAATATTGTGTTATTTGGACCTTATTGGGAGATATGTATCATACTCAGATAAGCTAACTAAATAATTTGAGGCTACAAATACTTTAAAATTACTACATAACTATGTGAGAGTCCAGGAGGAAGCTAAGATTTACCTCAACTCCTTTAGGCCAATATGACATTATCAGTTCTCCTACATAAAGAATCATTCTTGGGAGTTAACTCAGGAAATCAAGATAGTCCTGTGGACCATTATTGAATAATATCACCAAAGCAATATGCTTCATTACTCAAACTTGTCATCACTGTGTCCACATTAAAGTGTGGGCAGTACTGGTGAAATTCTTGGAGATCACATTAATAACTAAGTTAATGTACCTGAAAGCATATCCAACTTGCTTCCAGAAAGTATCAGTTAGCTGAGAGAGGGTTTCAGTATATCAAACTTTATAAGTAGAATTACTTGACTAATGAAACAATGCAGTATAGTGGCAAGTGGGGAATAAGGGAAACAAATTTCCCACAATTATATGGCTAAAAATATAAACACTTTTCAGGACTGGCACTCAACAATATATGTGCTGACATGTTCTACATTGAGAAACAGGAGATTGAGATACTATAAAGAATCAATGTAGAACAAAGTTCTAAATAAATAACTAGTATGAGAAATTAAAGAATATAAAATGAGAGAACCCCCAGAGAAAGAGGATAGAGCATGTGGAAAAATTTGCTCATCATTTGGTCATAAGAAGTCCAACAAAATTAAAATTCATTTCAAGTTAATTGAAAGGAGAAATTATATCAAATGAAGTGTCAGAAAATCAAGTTTCTCTGAAAAATTAGAAAGTGGTGAACCTGGAAAAAATACATAATTATTATTCAAATGTTGCACAGTGATACATGATTTACTAAAAAGTCATTTTATTGGTTTCCTCTCATAAAATCTGAGTCCATTTTTTTCTTGATAGAAATATTTATTACTATTAAATGAGAACACAGGTTCAATTACCATTCTAATTTAAACTCAGAGTCTTTGTATCCTTATTTTTTCTTGAGATACTTGCAAATATCATGGAATCTATGAAACTCTTTATCATGCAATTAAGGACTAAAAAAATCTTACAAGAAGTGATATTTGCATGAACTCAGGCCACAATATGTGGACAGAGAAATGTAAAGCAACTGACATAATTTTCAGATTTTTTTTAAATTAGGGTGATTGATGAGAGTGATTCAGGTTAAGTGCATTGCCACCTAAACCTGGACATAAAGGAAAAAATTAATTTCTGCATAAGCAACACTTGGTCTGCATAGGCAATACCTTGGTAAGCAATAAACCAGGGACCAGACCCCAATCCCAGCACAAAACTTTGGGGACCACATACTCCCTATATACCAAGAGCAGAACTCAATTATCAAAATAAGCAAAAATGAACAAGCCCAAAACGAGCACTAACTATAGAAAGCTACTATGCAGATAGATCTAAAAATGACATCTCAGAAAAAGAAGAAAGCAGTGACAAATTACCTATATGGGAAGTCTCAAATGAATTTATGAATTTAGCTCAAATTGTGAATCTCATGAAATAGCTTTAAAAAAAGAATTTAAAAACCAAAAAAAAAAAAGAGAGGGAAAACAAAAATGGAAAAAATAAATGAGAATCATGCAAGAGAATTATGAAACATTGACTGAATAAATCAACTCCTTTAAAAGTAAAAATGACCAATTGGGCAAATAATTAACTCATCAAAAAATATAATCATCCAAATGGAAAAGGAATGCAACTCATTTAAACGTAAAACTAACTATCTGGAAAAGGAAATACAAAAGAAGAAAATAAAGAAAATAAGAAAGTAAAACCTTAAAAATAAAAATTGAACAAATGAAAATAAATTCTCTATGAGACACCATCAAACAAAATCAAAAGCCTCAAAAATTTGACAAAAATCTAAAGTATTCATTAGGAAAAACAAATGACCATGTGTCCATGAAGAGTACTTGAAAAGAGGGAATAATATAAATCAATTATAAATTGATGTGATTTATGACTTTTGAGAGGTGTTTCTAATGGGATAGAAAAGAGGAGTGTATTTAGTGACTATGAGGCAGTCAATCATCCTTTGAGAACAGTAATTCTAAAAGGACTAATAATTCTATAAGGACTAATAAAAGGAGTGTATTTTGACAAAAGTGCTGGTAGATGCAATTTAGGATTAAAACATTTGTTTTTATAAATAAAGGCATAAAAAGAAGGGCTATACTAGGAGAAGGCTAGGCATGAGGGGATAACACCAGATGAAGAGGTACAAAGACATATTATGTTAGAGGAAAAGAAGTAAAGGTTTGAACATTGAGTAAATCTGGCTATCAATAGATTTGGTTCAGAGAGGGAATAATAAATATTCCAAATTAGGTTTAGAAATCTATCCTACTCTACAGGGAAATAGGGGAGGGAAGGGAAAGAAAAGGGAAGAAGAGTCTGATAAAAGGGAAGGTGAAGGTAAAAATAAAGTTAAAATTTGAAAGAAAAGAAAAGAAAGGGGAAAGGGAGCAAAATATTGACTGAGGAGAAATAAGAGAAAAGGAAAAAAGGAAAAGTTTAAATGGGGAAAGATAGCATGGAGGGAAATTCTGTAAACTTAAATGTAAATGTGAATGGAATGAACTCTCTCATAAAACAGAAGCAGATAGCAGAATGAATTAGAAACCAGAGCCTTAAAATATGTTGTTTACAATAAACACATTTGAAGCAGCGAAATACACATAGGGTAAAGATAAAATGCTGGTCAAAATATATTATGCTTCAGTGTGGGGGTAGGTAGCAATTCTGATCTCGGTCAAAGCAAAAGTAACAATAGATCTCATTAAAAGGGATGAGGAAAACCTCTTCTTAAAAGGCATTATAGACAATGAAGCAATTTCATTATTAAACATATATACATCAAGTGGTATAGTATTGAAATAAGAAGTTGAACAAATTGTGAAGAATAGACAGCAAAACTATAATAGTGGGGGACTTCAACTTTCCTCTCTGGGAATTAGATAAATCTAGCTACAAGATAAACAAGAAGGAAGTTAAGAAGGTGAATAAAATCCTATAAAACTTAGATAAGATAGACTGCTAGAGAAAAATGAACAAAGATAGAAAAGAATATACCTTTTTTTTATGCAGTACCATACCAAAATTGACCAGTACTAGGGCATAAAAACTTAAAATCAAATTCAAAAAAGGCAGAAATAATATATGCATTCTTTTCAGATCATGATACAATAAAAATTACATCTAATAAATAGCCATTGAAAGATAAACCAAAAATTGATTGGAAACTGAATAACACAATTTTGAAGAATGAGTGGATCAAACAAAAAAATTATAGAAATAATTAACAATTTCATCCAAGAAAATCACAGCAAAAATACAGTTTAACAAAATTTATGGGATGAAGCCAAAGCAAATTTTAGGGGAAAATTTATATTTCTAAATGCTTATATAAATAAAATAGAGAAAGAGAAAATCATTGATTTGGGGTGCAACTAAAAAAGCTGGAAAAAGAACAAATCAAAGATCCCAAATTAAATACCAAATTAGAAATTCTGAAAATCAAAGGAGAGATTAATAAAATTGAAAGCAAGAAAACCATTACTCTAATAATTAAAATTAAGAGTTGGTTTTCTGAGAAGCCAATAAAATAGATAAATCTTTGTTTAATCTGATTTTTTAACAAAAGAAAGAATAACAAATTACCAGTATAAAAAAACTGAAAAGAGTGAACTTACTACCAATGAAAAGGAAATTAGAGATATATTTCTTAGTTATTTTGCCCCATTGTATGCCAATAAATTTGGCCATCTAAGTGAAATGGATGAATATTTACAAAAATAAAATTTAGCTGGATTAAGAGAAGAGAAAATAAAATACTTAACCCCATTTCAGAAAAAGAATAGAATAAACCAACAATAAACTCCCTTAGAAAAAGTCTCAAGGTCCACATGGATTTACAAGTGAATTCTCTCAAACATTTAAGGAAAAATTAATTCCAATTATGCATAAACTATTTTTAAAATAGGAGTTCTTACACCCAAAGGGCAACAAAAATGTGCATACCCTTTGATCCAGTATTACCACTAACTGGGTCTATACCCTGAAGAGATGATGGAAAAGGATAAAAACATCACTTGCACAAAAGTATTCATAACATCCCTGTTTGTGGTGGCAAAGAATTGGAAATCAAGTAAATGTCCTTTCAATTCCCATCATACACTGTGGTATATGTACGTCATGGAACACTACTGTTCTATTAGAAAGCAGGAGGGATGGGAATTCAAGGAAGCCTGGAGGGATTTGCATGAAATGATGCTGAGTGAGATGAGCAGAACCAGAAAAACACTACACACCCCAACAGCAACATAGGGGCAATGATCAACCTTGATAGTCTCACTCATTCCATCAGTGCAACAATAAGGGACATTTTGGGGCTCTCTGAAATGGAGAATACCATCTGTATACAGAGAAAGGAGTTTGAATAAAGACCAAAGACTATTACCTTAAATTTAGGAAAAAATACTGATATCTTATAGTCTGATTTTGCTATCTCTTATACTTTATGTTTCTTCCTTTAAGGATATGATTTCTTTCTCATCACACTCAATTGGGATCAATGTATACCATGGAAATGATGTAAAGATAAATTTCCTTCTGTGGGGGGAGGGGTAAATAAAATCTTTAATTAAAAAAATAGGAGTTCTGTCAAATTCTTTTTATGATTCTGTTATTAGGTGCTGTTACCTAAAACTGGAAGAGCCAAAATGGATAAAGAAAATTAGAGAATAATCTCCCTAATGAACATTGATGCCATAATTTTAAATAAAATTTTAGCAAAGAGATTACAAATCATCACTAGGATAAAACACCATGATCAGGGAGGATTTATACCAGGTACACAGGGATGTTTAACTTTCAGGAATATACTCAACAAAATTGAACATATCAATATCAAAACTAACAGAAAACATGATTTTCTCAATAGATGCTGAAAAAGTCTTTCATAAAACATAACATGCATTTCTATTAAAAAAACAGAGAAGAAGGTGGTGTAGTGGATAAAGCATGGGCAGATAAAGCACTGGCTTTGGAGTCAGGAGTAACTGAGTTCAAATCCAGCCTCAGACACTTAATAATTACCTAGTTGTGTGGCCTTTGGGCAAGCCACTTAACCCCATTGCCTTGCAAAAAAAAACCAACTAAAAAAAACCAGTGTATAGGAATAAATGGAGTTTTCCTTAAAATAACCAGCAAATATCTATCAAAACACTGACAATCATTATATGTGATAGGGATAAACTAGGATGATTTTCAGTTACATCAGGAGTGAAACAAAGATACTCATTATCACCACTACTATTCAATATATATAATATTAGAAAATTACCTTTAGCATAAAGAGAAGAAAAAGAAATCAAAGGAATTGGAACTGACAGTGAGGAAGTCAAACTTTCATTCATTGAAGATGATAGGATGCCTAGAAAATCAACTTTACACCTATTTGAAACAATTAACAACTTCAGAAAAATAACAATATAAAATAAACACATAAATCTGCATTTTTATATATATGAGCAATAAAGTCCAGCAACAAGAGATGGAAAGAAATTCCATTTAAAGTAATTGTAACCTAAAATACCAGGGAATCTCCTTCTCAAGACAAACCCAGAAACTGTATGAATACAATTATCTAATACTTTTCACACAAATAAAGTAAGATCTAGAAAATTGCTCATGCTTAGGCCAAGTTCATATGATAAAAATGACAATTCTCACCAAATTAAATTGTTCATTCAATGCCACTCCAATCAAAGTACCAAAAAACTATTTTTAAAGAGCTTGGAAAATTAGTGACAAAATTCATCTGAAGCAACAATAGGTCAAGAATATCATGGGAATTGATGAAAAAATGCAAAGAAAAATGGTTTAGCTGTGCCAGATCCAATCTACTATAAAACAGTAATCATCAAAACTATCTGGTACTGGTTAATAACTAAAATAATGGAACAGTGGATTAGAATAGGTACAGAAGAAACAGCAGTAAATGATTATAGTAACTTATTTTTGACAAACCCCCAAAACATTAATTTCTAGGATAAGAACTCACAATTTGACAAAAACTGCTGGGGAAACTAGAAAATTATATGGCAAAAAATAGTATGGCAAAAATAATCCATTATCGACCCACATCTCACACATTATATTAAAAGAAAGTAAAAATGGGTACAAGATTTACATATAAAAGGAGAAATCATGGAACAACTAACAGATCCTGAAATAATCTTTCATATCTATGGAAAAGGAAGAAATTTATTTGTTTTAATTTTAGAAAGGTTTTATTTATTTTGAGTTTTACAATTTTCCCCCAATCTCACTTCCCTTTCCCCGCCCCCCACAGAAGGCAGTTTGCTGGTCTTTATATCATTTCCATAGTATGCATTGATCTAAGCTGAATGTGATGAGAGAGAAATCATATCCTTAAGAAAAAAACATATAGTATGAGATAGAGAAGAATTACATAATAAGAAAACTTTTTTTAAAAAATTAAAGGTAATTGTCCTTGGTCTTTGTTCAAACTACACAATTCTTTCTAAGGATACAGATGGCACTCTCCATCACAGATATCCCAAATTTTTGCCTAACTTTTGCCTTGTTGGTATGAGCAAGTCCAATAAGGTTGATCATTACTGATATGTTGCTGTTAGGGTGTACAAGGTTGTTCTGATTCTGCTTATCCACCTCAGCATCAGTTCATGCAAATCCCTACAGGCTTCCCTCAATTCCCATTCCACCTGGGTTCTAATAGAACAGTTTCCATCACATACATACCACAGTTTGCTAAGCCATTCTCCAATTGATGGACATTCCTTCAGTATTCTCTCTACTAAAATTGCAATTATTGAGTTATTAGAATGTTTCTCCCAGGTAAGGATTGTTCCAGTTTCACCTTATTGGATAACACTTTTTCAAATAAGTCATGCATATACATCACTTTTGGCTAATTAAATTCTCTCTAATAGAGTTACAGTTGTCCAGAGTTGTTAAAATCTTTCTTCCAGGTAGGGATATTCCCAGTTTTATCTTATTTGATAACAGTTTTTTTTCCCTTCCCCCCCTTTTTTTAAAATTTTATCTTCTCATATGTCTCTTGAGTCTCCTATTTGAAGTCCAAATTTTCTATTAAGCTCTGGTCTTTTCATCAGGAAAAGTTGGAAATCTCCTATTTTATTAAATGTCCATTGTTTGCCCTGGAAGTGAAGGCTCAGCTTGACCAGATAGTGGATTCTTGGCTTCATTCCAAGTTCCATTGCTTTTTGAAATATTGCATTCTAGCCCCTTTATACCCTTAATGTTGATTCTTCCAGGTCCTGTGTAATCCTTACTATGGCTCCTTGGTATTTAAATTGTTTCTTTCTGGCTGCTTGTAAGATTTTCTCTTTAATCTGATAGTTCTGGAATTTGGCTACAATATTCCTTGGTGTTTTCATTTTGGGATCACTTTCTGAAGGGGATCAATGTATTCTTTCAATAACTATTTTGCCCTCTGGTTCCATGATGTCAGGGCAGTTTTCCATCACTAAATACTGTAATATTGAGTCCATCCTTTTCTTCTCTTCATTGTTTTCAGGAAGAACTATAATTCTTAGGTTGTCTCTCCTCATTCTATTCTCAAGGTCAGTGGTTTTGCTGAAAAGGTATTTAACATTTTCTTCAAATTTTTTTTAATATTTTGGTTTTGTTTAACAAATTCTTCTTGTCTCATGAAGTCATTGGTTTCCATAGATTCCATTCTTTTTTTTAGGGAAGAATTTTCTTCATTTACCTTTTGCAACTCCTTTTCCAATTGTTCAATTCTGTTTTTGTAAGAGTTTTCCTTTTGATCATTTGAGGTTTTGGGAGAATTATTTTCTTTTTGCATTTGTTCAATTGTATTTTCTAAGGATTTGTTTTCTAGTTGTAAGGTGTTAATTTACTCTTGGGTTTCTTTTCTCTAATTTTTCAATTGATTTTTGACTCCTTCCTGATTTCTTCAAGGAAATATTTCTGTGCTGGAAACCAAATCATATTCTCCTCAGGGGCTTTATGTCTCCCTCTGAATTAGGGTCTTTTCCTTCTAGGAATTTTTCTATGGTGCCCCCTTACTCTGGCCTTTCTTCATTTTCCTAAGAACTTGTGCTGGGGGAGGGGATGATTCAAAAGATTTGGTATTGAGATCCCTTGAGGCTTTACTCTCTGAGTGTAGTATCCTCAACTGGTCAGTAAGGGGTGCTGAAGGTTTTGCTCACTGAGTGGCTAGTGAGTGCTGGAGGCTTTGCTCTCTTAATATAATATCTCCCCGCCGGCTAGTAGGGGTGCCCACCCTCCAGCCCTTCCTGTAAGTCCCAGACAATCAGTTCCAGGGCTACGCCTCCACTCTCTGGTTATTTCTCAGTGAAGTGATTCCCACAGCAAAGTGATTCCCATGGCGAAATGGTTCACACAGTGACATAGTTCCCACAGTGAACCCCCCACCCCCCCCGGGGCTGATCTTAGATTAGTCCTGCTCTCACCCCTCCCCCACTGGCTGTTGTTACTCTGCACTAGTCACACCCCTGTTCCCTGAAGACAGACGTTGAGGTATGTGTTGTTTTTCTAGTTTCTCTTTCTGGGCTTTGTTGTTAGGACTTCCATTAAGAGGTTTGTTTCATATTGTTATGAGGGAAGATCAGGAGACCTGAGCACAGGACCTGGCATCTCTCTGTCATCTTGGTTGGATGAAAAGGGAGAAATTTATGTCCAAACAAGAAGTAGAGTACATTATAAATGGCAAAATGATAATTTTGATTCTACTAAATTAAAAAGTTTTGCAATTAAAAAACCAATGATGCCAAGATTAGAAGAAAAATAGAAATCTGGGAAATAATTTTCTCAGCACAGGGTACTGATAAAGGTCTCATTTCTAAAATATATAGAAAATTTAATTTAATAAAGTTATATATTGTTCCCCAACTGATAAATGGTCAAAAGAAATAAACAGGCAGTTTTCAAATAAAGAAATTAAAGTGATATATAATGATATAAAAATTCTCCAAATCATTACTGATTAGAGATATGTCAATTAAAACAACTATGAAGTACCATCTCACACCTATCAGATTGACTGAGATGACAAAAAAGGGCAAATTATCAATGTTGGAGAGGTTGTGGGAAGACTGGGACATTGATGTATTATTGATGGATTTTTGAACAAGTCAAACCATTTTGGAAGGCAATGTGGAACTATGACCAAAGAGCAATGAAACTTATGACCCAACAAGACCAATACTAGGCCTATATCCAAAAACGATCATAAAAAGTGGGAAAAGTTCAAAAATATTTAGAGAGTACATTGCCACCAAAAATTCCAAATGAGTTACCATTGAGGATCTTATATTTTTTGATGAATGAAATAGAAACCATGGAACACATCACTGCAGACTGGAAAAATTTAACACCTATTGAATACCTACCAAAACATGCCCCTTTGGCTAGAATTATGTAAACAGAAACACACAACTTATCTCCAGTGCTCATAATGGTCTCTGGATTATCCTAGGGTCTTAATTGTTGGTCTATTGATTTTAGGAAGTATAGCAAAACTTTACATTACATGGAAAAATTAGAAATATTTAGTGGAAAAAATAAAGAAATATTTAGTGATTTTACTACAATCATTAGATATATGATATATAAAAAAGCACTCAACATATAAATTTTTTTTTTTGCTTGCTGTTCATTGTTGAAGAAGACTGTGACATCTGGGAGGTGATAGCATGGCAAGTAAGTAAATAGGATTCATTTATTTATTTGTTATTTTTAATTGAAATTTTACTTTATTTTTCCAATTACCTTCAATTGGCAATTTCTAACATTTATACCTTTCCAAATTTATGAGTTTCACATTATTTTCCACCTTCCCTTCCCTCTCCCCTCTCCATGGCAATAACAGTCTGATATAAGTTGTACATGTACCTTTGTGTTTAACATATTTGCGTATTAGTCATTTTGTGAGAGAGGAATTAGAACTAAGGGAAAAGGAAAAAACCTTGAGAAATGAAAGAAAAACATAAGACAAAGTTTTAAAAAGTAAACATGATTTATATTCAGATTCTATGTTTTCTTTTTCCTCTGGAAGTGGATAATTTTGTCCATAACAGGTCTCTCAGGGTTGTCTTTGATCTCTAAACTGCTGAGAGGAGCTGTGTCAATCATAGTTGATTATCACACTGTGCTGTTGTTAATGTGTACAGTGTTTCTTGGTTCTGATTACTTCACTCAGCATCAATTCATGTAATTCTGTCCATGTTTCTATAAAGTCTGACCACTCATGAATTTTTATAGAACAATAGTACTCCATAACATTCATAAGTCCTAACTAGTTCAGTTATTCCCTCAATTTCTAATTCTTTGCTACTACCAAAAAAGATCTTATAAATGCTTTTGAATATGCAACATTTTCCCCATTTTTATGATTTCTTTTGGATATAGGTCATTTATTGGTATTCCAGGATCAAAGGGTTGATCATTTTTATTGCTCTTTGGAAATAGTTTCAGATTGCTCTCCAGAATGGCTGTATCAATTTACAATTCCAACAACAGTGCATTAATGCCCCAATTTTCCAACATCCTCTCCAGTATTGATCATATTCCTTTTTTGTGATCTTATTCCATCTGTATCAAATGATTTAAGGGGGGGGGGGGCTGTGTAAAATCACCATCCTCACTTCTCTCAGTGCTCAGATATGGATCAGAACAACTAGAATTGGTCTTTTAAGCTAAAGCCTTTATGAGGAATAGTGCTCATAATCTGTTAGAGAGATAGAAAACACATACACAAATAACCACAATGATGTTTGTCCTTCCTTATTGAAGAAGAGCATGACATCAGGGATCTGGTGCCATGATAAACATATGAATTGGGTTTGAGTGAGGTGGGGGGGGGGTTCTGTGTTCTGTGCTCAGTCAACAGCCTCACTTGCTTCTCTGGAGTCATCTGGATCCAGTGGCTAGATATGAATCTGGATGGCTGAAGATGACCCTGCAATACAAGATGATTCAAAAGATCCAAGCAAGCCTGGGGAGGAAAAGGATCATAAAGTAATATGGTAAAGTACTCAATTATATATATGGGCATGAACAATGATTTCTTAGTTCTTTTCTACAAAATACTTTGCTTGAATGATGAATATATGAAAAACCATTTAGTATATTCCAACTTATGTTAAGCACTATGGATACAAATTGAAAACAGTTTCTGATCTTGGGGAGCTTACATTCTAATGGGGAGGGTTATAGAAAACATACATTGAATAGTGTTGAGTTTTGCTGAATTGCCTCACTGATAGGCCTCACTTCCTCAAGGCCAAGTTCTCCCATTATATTCAGACTATCCCCAGAAGTCCTGTTTCTTACTAGATCAAGTCACAGAATGATGATCCTTGCTGTCCCTGTTCAGATAGTTTGTGAGTTTTTCACTTAGAACAAATCATCTTTCATCATAACCAGAGCCAAGTCTAAATGAAGCAGTTGACCGAGGCACCCACCAAACAGGACAGTGAGTCTCTGGATAGAAATCATATGTGAAAAAGATTAATTCCTCTGGGATATGATTTTTGGACCAAGAAGCAGGATTGTCATCAGAAAGGTTACTAGTGAGTAGAATGAAGGGTCTCTGGTACTAGACATGGATAAAATGGTCAAATGTGAATATTTACTTCTATTTTGCGAATATTGTTTTTTATTGAGAAGAAAATTAGATTACCAGAATTAGGGGAACGTATCCTTAAAAGGAACCTTAGAAATCTTCTAGTTCAACTCTTTCCTGAATGAGAATTCCCTTAAGAATATACTAAGTCATTCTTTATTTCAGACATGCAGGGAGGACCAAAACAGAACAACAACAACAACAACAAACGCAGAACAAGCAAGAAAACATAGCACAAAACAATCCAATGCCATCTTTTGAATCTGTCTATTGCTCTAGCCTTCACAATTTTGAACCAAATAGGCCACAGTGAGGGGACTGCAGGGACCCTCCTCCCAGACATGGCCTATGAAGCCAACACACCCCCAGGAAGAGGGTCAGAGGGCTGCAAGGAGATAGGGGCTAGAAAAGCAGCACAGACCCAACCCCCTTTATCCCTGATAGGCTTTCCCCCTCCCGTCTTGAAGAAGGAGGGGACTAGGGTCTGCTAGAGAAGACAGGCAGCTCCAAGGACAGTTGGAACCCAGCACAACACCTCCAAACTCAGGACCTGTGGCCACAGAGGCAAGGCCTCCTGCCACATGCAGTGAATAGAGCACTTGACTTGAAATCAGACAAGAGTTCCAATGAGACCTCAGATATTTGACTCTTTATGACTTTGGGCAAGCCAATTAACGCTGATTGCCTCACATCCAGGGCCATTTCCAGGTGGTCTGATTCATATCTGGCCACTGGCCCCAGATGGTTCTGGAGGAGAAAGTCAGACTGGTGTCTTAGCATGGCACACCCTCAATCAAATTCAATCCACGTGCTTCTTTTAGCATCACCTATGTTGTGGTCTTCATTAAAAATGAAGGACAGGGGAGACTAGGTGGAGCAGTGGATAGAGCACTAGCCCTGGAGTAAGGAGGACCTGAGTTCAAATTTGACCTCAGATACTTAATAATTACCTAGCTATGTGACCTTGGGCAAGTCACTTAACCCCATTGCCTCACAAAAAACAAACAAAAAAAGGAAATGAAGGATATACATTATTACTGCTATTACAATCTTGAAACTCACTAAACCAAAATATGTGCCTCTGAAACTTCTACTCACTGCTCCTATCTCTACTGTCTGAGTTCAAACAGAACTAGAATAAGCTTTCTTAATGTAAGTCTTTTCTTCAGGTGAATGATCTCCACTTTCTCAAATAGGTCCTGATTTGGCACCTGTTAAAATCTCCCTACTGAGGAGAAGGTCAATAAACCTATGTCCTCTGTGTTGTGTAGATATATGTTCTCCTCAAATTAAAGTATCCTTGGAGTCCAAAGAAACTGAAATGTAGAGTTTATATTTGACTGCCTTCTCCATTGGCAATAACAAGGTGAACATGAATAATCCCACTTTTAAAAAAGCCTCTTCCATTTTAGAAATTATCTCCCAATACTAGGAATTCTGATAACAGTAATCACAGGGAAACATATTTGCCAAAGGAACAAAACTGGCTTTTAGTTTATCCTGTGATCCCAAAATTTTCATATATTTCCTATTTTCAGTCTACTATGAAATGAATACTAGAGGGTCTAAAAAGCTATACAATTTTAGTTGTGCTCTCCTAAAGAAACTGTAGTCCCTTGGTTTAAAAGATCTTCCTTAATGTACTCATGCATTTATTTTCTTTTCAGCCCAGATAATTACTTTTTTCCACTCAGTCTTGCAGACTTCATGGTTTGTGAGGGGTTTTTTTTCCTATTTAGACTCCTTTGGAACTCAAGTTGGGAAAGTCCCATTATACCCTGATCCTGTTTTTTTTTTCAATGTCTTTAAGGTTTCTCAAAATTTGCCAGTGTTCTTCCTATAATATAGAGCTCAGAACTAAACAAGAACTCCCCATGGTATCTGAATAAGGAAGAATAAAGAAAACCCTTCAAATCCCTTTGTCTCAGTTAATGCCAAATACTACTCTCTCCTCAAGAAGAGTAATGCAAATTTTTTTTAAAGTCTGAAATTAATTGCTAGAGTATGCCCAGGGCAATGTTTCATATAAACAGACCAAAGTTGTTCTCTGCTGAAAACTTGGATCTTAGAAAGTGCATTTAGTTTTTGAGGTGGATTGCTGGCATGATTCATTCATTGAATTATTGATCTAGTAGTCATTCAGTCATCCACTTGCTGAGCTTCCCTAAGTAATTACCTAAAAGGAGCCTACATGATTCAAGAAATCGAGGGTGTCATCAAACTTTAGCATCAAGGAAGAGCTGGACAAACAGAGCTCTGAAATAAGAACAACATCAGGAAATGGATTTGATCAGGGGAATATTTTACCATATTTGTAACCAACAGGGAACTGTGGAGGAAATATTATCTTAGGAACTAAAGGATAATTCTCTCTTAATTTATTATTTAATATTTTTAGCCTCATGTAATAGAAAGAATTAGAAATACGGAAGTGCTATCTAGGCTCTGTTACCTTGTAGTTAGTAGTATGATCTTGAACAGATCATTTAATTTTCTCTAATTTTAAGCTCCTTCGTGTGTAAAATAAAAAGGGTTGAACCAAAGACCTCTGAAGGCTCTTCTACTTCTGAGTTTATAAGCCAATCAAGAGTTGTCTTTCCAACTATCAAATTCTTTCTCCATTTATCTTATCTCCCTTCTGCCAAAAAAAATGGACTAAATATGTCAAATGTTTCTTCATTTTCTAAAAAATAATTTCAGGTCTTTTTATTGTCTATGCTTTTATTTTGAGAGTAGTCAAAATATTCTGGACTTTTCATCAAGGATGGGGAATATTCTCTCAATCAATGTAGATGAGAAGCTTCTCTGTATATTCTAATTGTTGGTATTGAGTGTTTTTATATCTCTCTGTATCTACATCACTGTCTCTGGATGTACTCCACCACCTGCTTCTGATATTCTCCTCTGGTAGGGAATAATTTAGGCAATTAAGAACAAGAAGGAAGTGCTAAGAGCCAATCATAAAATGTAAAATCTGTTCTTGGACAATAAGTATTTAAGTCATTTAAAAGTATTCCTCTCTACTATATTTATGTATGTGTTCAAATAAATTTGGAATCAGTAAAATATGATTTAGGTCCTACCTTTAATAAACTCTTATATTGGCAATTTACATAGGTGATATGATCTTGCGCTACATCAATAGAGGCATAACGTCCAGAAAAAAGGGAAGCAATGGGGGCAGTTACGTGGCGCAGTGGATAAAGCACCTGCCCTGGAATCAGGAGTACCTGGGTTCAAATCTGGTCTCAGACACTGAATAATTACCTAGCCATGTGGCCTTGGGCAAGCTACTTAATCCCATTTGCCTTGCAAAAACCTAACAAAAAAGGGGGAGAAACAATAGTGCCATTTTTCAAAACAATTTATAGTTATATAAATAAATGCCCTAAATCATTATTGATTAGAGAAATGCAGGTTCAAACAACCTTAAGATGGCATTTATCAATCTACCAGATTGATGAAAATGACAGGAGAACATGTCAAATGATGGAGAGAACATAGAAAAATTTGAACACTAATTAATTGTTGGTAGAATTGTAAAATGATCCAACCATTTTGAAGGACAACTTGGAATAATACTCATACCCTTTGACCTAGCAATACCACTACTCAATCTATTCTCAGAGATGACTAAGTGTAAAAGGAAAAGAAGGTCTCTGTGGGGTGGCAAAAAAACTGAAAATTGCAGGGATGTCCATTTGTTGAGGTAAATGACTAAGTTATGCTTTATGATTGTGATGGAATATATCTGTGCTATAAGAAATGAAGAACTCATTGATATTAGAAAAAACATGGAAAGAATTGCAAGAAATAATGAAGAGCAAAATAAGCAGAACCAAGAGAATATGCTTTAAGAATATGCCATTTAAGATATTTTCCTAAAACTTTTTGTTTTAGGAATGACTTCGGGCAAATAAGATATTTTGACTATTATAAATACCCAAATTAACTAAAAGGATAGAAGAGAGACATTATCTGCATCCAGAAAAAGAACAATTAATTATCTCTCTCTCTCTCTCTCTCTCTCTCTCTCTCTCTCTCTCTCTCTCTATATATATATATATATATATATATAGTATATATGTATATATTTATATAGTTATATATGTATATGTTAAACTTATATTTATATACTTATATCTGTATGTGTGTGTTTTGTGTATGAGTATACCTATATCTATACACACATATACATATTTGCATTTAATAGTAGCCATCTCTAGACTGGGGAGGAAGAAAAATAAATTTGCACAATAATTTTGTTGGATATTTGAAAGGAATAGCAAGTTGTACATAGTAGATTTACAATTTCATGTACAATCATATTTTTATTTTATTACATTATGAAAATGTTTTCATGTATCTTCATTAGACTTTATTTGGAGTACTGTGTTCAGATTTGGGCATCACAGTTAGAGAAGGATATTCATATGCTGGAGGAGGGCAATCGCAATGGTAATAAAAGTAATTGAGCCCATGATATGAGGTTCAGGTAAAGGAACTGATAATATTAAATTGAAGAAGAGAACATTGCTATTTAAATTTTTTAAAAAAATTCTCATGTAGCTGAAGTATTCTGTTCTGAAGTCTAGCTGTTCAGACCCAGACAACAGAATCAAGAGTAATGGGTAGAAATTTCAAAGAGGCAAATTTAGATTTGATGTTAGAAGGAAGAAAAAAAATTTATTATTAGAGCTACTCAAAATTGGAATGGGTTTCCTCTAGAGGTGATGGTTTCCTTTTCCTTAGTAACCTTTTTTTTTTTTTTTAGATTTTTCAAGGCAATCAATGGGGTTAAGTGGCTTGCCCAAGGCCACACGGCTAGGTAATTATTAAGTGTCTGAGGTAGGATTTGAACCCAGGTACTCCTGACTCCAAGGCCGGTGCTCTATTCACTGTGCCACCTAGCTGCCCCCTTTTCATTAGTAATCTTAAAGTAGAAGTTGGAGCAGTATTTGTTCATATGTAATAGTGAGAGTTCCTTTAATTTGGATCAATCACCATAATTGTGTAGGTACCTTTTAAATCTTAGATTTTGTGGTCCTATGATTGTGATTCTGAAAAAAATTTTCTTTTCCATTTTATAAATCAGAAACTGTGGATAATGTATTGCTTGGTAGATGAAAACAACCATATTGATCTTTACTCCACTAAACAGCTAATCCAAGATTTGTCCCTCCCCCAATACACACCAGCAATGATCATATTTTTGTTAATAAATACAAAAGTTTTTATTTTTAAAATAAAAATATATAAGTAGGCATAGCTATTAACCCCCAGTAGTTTAAAAAATGTGCCTTTTAAATCTGTCACCAAAAAAGAAAATATTTTGCTATTTTAATAACCATTTTCTCCCTAGCTCATTAAAATACAATACCCAGTGCTCCTAGTGCCCATCTCATATCTGCAAGCCTAGAAAAAAATTCACACAAATGGTAACATTAGTGGCCCTGGTAATCAGAGCTGGAGCAGAGAATGTAAATGAGAAGTGCAGAGTAAATCAGCTTCAATATTGTTTTGCCGTTTTTTATCTGTCCACTGTGGGTTGGGTTCATTGCAGCCTGAACCCACCCTGGACTGATAAAAACAACAATCAAGCTATAGACCAAAACAAATAGTGCCCAGGGGAATCTCTACAGAATCCAAATTCCTAGTGCTTCCCTAGATTACCTGGTCATGCATGCCAGTAATTTGCAGATACAACCCTGTTAATATGTGGTTTTTAATATTATATGCCTTAACTAAATACCAGAAGCAACTATTTTTCTGGCAGCTATATGGTGACTGCTGTTAGATAGGGGGCCTGGTCTGGAGTCAAGAAGATTCATTTTTCTAAGTTCACATGTGACTTTAGAGACTTTCTAGGAAAGACATCCTGTGCAGGTCACTTAACTCTTTCAGTTTCCTCATCTGTAAAATGAACTGGAGAAGGAATGTCAAACTACTCGTGTTATTGCCAAGAAAATCCCACATGGAGTCAGGAAGAGTCAAACACAACTGAAAATGCTAATGGCAATATGTATTTATACACTGCTTTAAGGTTTTCCATGTGCTTTGAGTAAAGTATCTCATTTTGGACATCTTGGCAACCTAGAAGGGACATGCAATTGTTGTTTCTATTTCACAGATCAAGTTACTGAAAGTACAAGATGCTAAATGACTCACCAAATGTCATAATGCTAGTTAATAGAAGAGGCAGACTTCAAATTCAAGTCTCTCTGACCTAAAGTCTAGCTGTCTATATACCTCCTACTTGCCTGAAAGACCAGTAAGCACCTTAAATCATTAACAAGCTAATTCTTGTTAGCTAATTCTTACACCTTTAGGATAGAAGGACTTAGTCCAAGTAAGCCTCAGTCTTTGGAGACATCAGAGATTTATAATTATACTGTCTTATTGCTGGATCTATTTTTTTCTGAATAAATCTTTCTAGAGTAATAACAATATTGAGAGAACCTTGGAGTCAGGAAAAACTGGGTATAAATCCTAAGTCTAACAATTACTATCTGTGTGACCCTCTTTAAGTCACTGAACCTCTTTAATACTCTCTTTAATACTCTTTATTTTGCATCTCTTTAGGACTGTTAGAAAGGGGAGTTGATGATCTGTTCTTATAGAGGGAGTTTCCATAGCTATAGAAAAATTATATACTATGTCATAATAAAAAAGAAATTAGTGGGATTATAAAAGAAGAAAACCTCTGCTTTAGAGGGAAATAACCAACCCTGTGTTATCTGTACCATTTCTGTACCTTTGATTTTATAGATGAGCACAGATCCAGTTTAACTATGCAGTTTTGAATCTCATAATATTTCTCAAGGATTAAAGTATTTCTCTGCTGAAGGAAATGTAAATAAAACATCCCACAGATGTTTAGAATACATGTTTTGTTTTTTGCATTTTGATTCTGAAGGAAGAAATAAATATTTGCTTTTAAAAATGTGGAAAGCATTAAATATTAATATAATAGCATATTTAAATAGTATCTTCTGGCATAATATCTCATCATAATTGATCTTAACATAACTACAAAAAAAAACCCCAGAATACTGGAATCCTAAAGAGGGAAATTATGTAACTTCAGCTAAAATCCACGACTCTGGTTAGGCATTATTGGCTTGGAAGTAGAAGTAGGTATGCTAGGACTGGATTTCTACTATCTTTACACTAGACAAGAACTGTCAAACTGATGTGAAACACTTGATTGTTTGAGGGAATGTAGACAAACAGTTGGTCAGTGGGAAAAAAAAAGAAAATCATTCAAACAACTTGTTTCTAGGAATAGATCAGTCAGATCCATCACAACAGTCAGTGTGTAGCTGGCTCTATATTAACAACCAAATTTACTACTTGCACCAGGAATCCCCACAAATGCATTCCAAAAACTGTTGTGTCAATAGTTTTAAAACATAAGATAAGGATTGAGAAAACATTTATTCCTTATCAGAAAAGATTAGGGGCAGCTAGGTGGCCTAGTGGATAAAGCACCAGCCTAGGAGTCAGGAGTACCTGGTTTCAAATCCTGTCTCAGACATTTAATAATTACCTAGCTGTGTGGCCTTGGGCAAGCCACTTAACCCCATTTACCTTGCAAAAAAACCTAAAAAAAAAGATTAAAAAGACTCCCTCCCATTCTAAGTTTTACAAAAGACACAACATCCTCTTTCCTAGAGGGAGGTCACTGAACAAAATAATGGAATTAGCCTCTCAGGAAGAACAAAAGAACAAAACAGAACAAGTATCTATTGTCATCAAAATACTTTTTAAAAAGTGCACACAACTGTACAAAGATAAGACATTCTAATGCAACAGATTTTCAACTTTTTAATGGAAAGAAACTCATTAATCTAAAGTTGCAAATTGTACATTTATTCCCTTAATGAATGCTTAAAAGAACCATTGAAAGAGTAAGGAAAGGTTTGAACTCATGATAAAAAGAATTATAAACTTCATTTTATATTAATCATAGAAACTATTTTTCAGTAACACCCTATAAGATTTATTTATAAGATATTATATCCTCAAACCCAATGAAATTGAAAGCATATTTAACTACATTTTATAGATGGAAAAAGCTGATCGGTTATATTTCTCTTCTTTCAAATATTTTTTTCTTTCTAAGCTTTTGTTTTGTTTTGTTTTAATAAAGGATGGCTTTTTGGTAGGAGAAAGAGGAAGATATAAAGAAAAATCTGAGTAAAAACAAAAAAAAATCTATTGCAGAGTCCATAAATCTAGATGAATGCAATAGCATATTTTTACAGCCCTCTGAGATTTATACATACATATATATGAGAGAGAGTGAGAGTGAGAGAGATAGAGAGGGAGAGAGGGACAGAGATACAGAATGACAGAGAGAGAGAGAGAGACACACACACAGAGAGAAAGAGAATGAGAGTTTTCTGGGAGGTAAACAGCAAAATTATTACTATCTTGATTTTATAGATGAGGAAATTGAAATTAAGTGACTTCAAAGAACTATTGTCTGATCCTAGACTATATCCAAAACTAAATCTCCGTTTGTTATATCTTGCTACCTCTCTAATATATGTGATTTTCCCAAATGAATCTAGAATAACCAACTGGGGAGAAAATTCAGAATTTGAATAAAAATTATTTCAATTATGATACCTCTGGTGCTAAATTACTATTTTTTCCTTTGGGAAAATAAAATGAGAAAAGGTTTGAAAAATTTTAAATTTAAATTTTAAATTTGAGGTTTGAAATTGAATTTTGAAGTTTTGAAAAATTTTGATGTTTTGAAAAATTGAAAACTGAAAACTGTATTTTATTTCAATACTTCTATAGATTCATTAGCTCATGGACATGCTTATGGTTTTGACCAATATGGTTTCACTTTCTTATCCTGTAAGTCAATTATAGGATAACAAATATTTGTTAAACCTCCACTATATGTCAGGATGTTTGCTACATACTGGGGCAAAATAGTACTTGTCCTCAAAGCACTCATAATTTAATAATCATCATAATTTAATCATCATTTTGTGAGATTTTTTTAAAAATCACAGTCATTCCATAAATACTGCTAAGAGAATTTAATGAACAAATAGAAATTTTCCTCTGGAACTTTCAATATTTCTTGTTTTGAAAGTACAGAACTCAGAATATTGAATAACTTCCATTTTGCCAAAGACATCTTTTCTTGTTACCCAAATTGTCCAAGCTATTTTCCCATTACTTTCTGTAGTCAATGCATGATTGATAGAGTATTTACGTCCCCACAGATCTTTTCACTTTTCTTTATTATTACAAATTCTGATTCTTTTGAGAACTTGAAGTTTTAGTATTTATCATCAATTTCTATCTATATTGGGTTCACAAGGAATACTGATGACTATCTGGATATGAAATACTTTGGCATTATTAATATGTTTGTACAGCTCCTGATATGTAGTACAACTTAGAGCTAATTATTGATAAACACCTTTATATTCACATAATTGAATATATGACTTTCCATGTTTATTATTGTCTCAAAAATTTATTTGATAAAACAGAGCATGATCTCAAAAATTTGATATGGACTTAAATATTTCTTGATGAATGCCATCTCAGAAATCAAGTTCTTGTTATATCTTTTGTGATTCAATATTAGCAAGATATAGATAAAGGAAACAATATTGTCATGGAAGTTATCTTAAAGAAATCTCAAAAGAAGGGGAATTCCTGTAGATGGTAACATTTTTCAAATGTAGGTATTTATGGATGATGTTTATTACTTCAAGCCCTCAAACAGTAAAATGCTTTCTTAATAGGATCCAGGGAAATTCAAAAGAAAAAGGCCTGAACACTTTCATAGGGAAAAATCAAGTGAACAAAGAATATGCTGTATTTCTCCAGGTATAAGATACACCCTTTTCCAAAAAATTTGGGATCCAAAAACTGAGAGCATATTATACAATGGTTGTAGATATTTTTTACTTGTATTTCCTGCTTTTTTGAACTTGCTGTCTTTGTGCTCACATTTCTTAATAGTATATTAGGTTATGTTTTATCATGTTCTGTCCAGAAATAGTTCAGAAAAGATTTTTGTATAATGCTGAATTCAAAGTAAACCAGTTTGTAAAATGAGTGGAAATTGTGCCACTGAAGTTCAGTTTGGTCCTCCTCCAACTAACAAAATTATCCGAGACAGCTACAGGAAGAAGAAACCCTACTGAAAACGCCAAAGCAGAAGGCCATCAGAGGCAAGGCAGCTAAATGGCCTGAGTTGCGGAGGGAATTAAGAGATAGATGGAAGAAGAAAGGACAAGAGAATTCCTTTTTCCTCAAACACGGTTCTGCAGGAGGCAAGAAGAATTGCTGATGAAAAAGAAGTTTTAATTTCAAAGGAGGGCACAAGTGGTGCTGTTTATGAAACAGAATGGATTAAGCATCCTGGGGACTAAGCCCCAGATTTGGCCAAAAGATGCCTGAAAGCTATGAGCAGAAAGCCCTTGTATTTCATGATGAATAAAACTTGAGTTCAATAAGTTTATCTAATGCATTTTTTGTTTCAAATTTTGAGACCTAAAATTAAGGTGAATCTTATACATGGGAACATCTTATATATTGGGGAAATATGGTACATTGACACTGATAATAAAACTATTACTTGTGAAATGCATTTTGTAATATTTGTGAGTTAAGTGGCAAGTATACTTTTAAAAATAAATAAATTTATTTTTTAAAATAATGCATATTTTCCAAGTTATGTTAAGCATTTATATAATAAGATCATTGAGTTCATGAACCCTGAAAAGATGAATAAGGAACTGGCTCAAAAGTTGAAGAGGAGAGTTGTATTGGGTTGTATTCAGTATACTTCACAATCTTTAAACAATATCATTGGTCATTGCCTTCATGGATCATATTTTTAATGAAAATATTCTTTTGCTTATTCATTGTTGTTGTTTCTCCTTTGTTCTGGAAGATGACCGTGATATCAGGAAGGTGATGCTGTGACATGCAAGCAAATTGGTGTTTCATGGATATAAGTATCTTCTTATGAAGAACTGACTGTATCAATGCATATGAATCCTGTTCTTCAACTTATAGTCTTAGAGAGTTGCTGAGACACTGATAGATTAAATGAGCTACTATTCCTGACTCAAGGCCATCTGTGTTGTCTTTGGATGACATACCTCCCTGGTGAGCAAGAAGATGAAGCCATTTCTAAACTATTTTGTCTTTCTTGATATCGCTGTTGTACATCAATTTCACTTAGAGATTGTTAAAAACAAATCAGTATCTTCAGCTTTACTTCCAATTTTTTCATAATCAATAGCATGCATGAAATAGCTTTTGAATAGCATAGCATGCACTAACATCTCTTCTTTACACTTTTTCTTATTTGGTATTTATTTTGACCTGACTTTACCTAATTTATTTTGACCTCTACTTTACCTAAGCAATGATCTCATTGAATACATGGAAATAATTGCCAGAATAGTTTGCAGGCTGATAAGCTGCTGTCAGTTTTATGTTGATGTTGTCCATTACTTGCCATAGAGGGAGCTAAGTAGCTCAGTAGAAAGAGTGCCAGGCCTGGAATCCAGAAAACTCATTTTCCTGAGTTCAAATCTTGCCTCAGACACTTACACTTACACTGACCCAGTTCAAGTCAGTTTCTACAGTTTTCTCATATGTAAAATGAGTTGGAGAAAAATAAGAAATAACCCACTATCTTTGCCAAGAAAACTCTAAATGGGGTCATAAAGAGTTGTCATGAATGAAACAACAAACAGCAAATTCTTTCCATAGCCAGGTCTTTCAAAACTCCTCCTTGAAGAAAGTATTGATTTTACACAAATAAAGATCTGTCAAACTTTCTGCAAACTTTTAGTCTTCCTTCACACTTACTAACTTTTTTAATATTCTTCAAATGGAGATGACTCAATATAGATATAATTGTTTATCATTCTATTGGTTATTGAACATTTACCATACAAATAACCATAAAAATATGAGAATGAAACTTTCTCTGTCTTCATATCCCTTTTCTATCATTATTCCAACATTATTGGAGAACTGAAAGGAAGCTGTATAGGTCAGAAGATAAAAATTTATTTCTTTAAATTTCTTTCAGTTTGGTCATGGTCAAAAGAACTAATCAACTAATGATAGAGTTGCCAGCAATAAACCTTTGTAAAGAAATTACTCCTTAGATAGCTGATGTAGTTTATTCGCCAATCTGTACAAAAAAATTTTAGTAAAACTTGTCAGAGGTTTTGCCCTACTAGCATGTTGCTCAAGGATCTGTGATCATCTTATACCACAATAAAGTAGCACAATGAATGCCTATAGGACATTTTTGAAATTCACATAAATTAAATACATTTATAATCCTCTATATTTTAAATAAAATTTTTTCAAATATCAGTAGAAATCTGATTTCAAATTTGAAGATATTTTTTGTATAACTCATGTCCTCACACAGTCTTTTCTGCTTTAGAATGTGTTCCTTCTTCTAGCATCTTGATTTCATCACAAAGTGTAACAAGGGAGTTCTGCCAATATCCAAATGAAAGTTCTGGTTTACTGGGAAGGAATATTTCCTTTCAACTTAGATGTTGCTAAGTGGATTTAGTAAAAGAATTATAATTGGTTTTCTCACTTGTTAGAACAAAATAATGGTGCCAAGGTTATGGATTTAATGTTTATAAGGACTGTTAAGCTTTGTCTTATTCCTAGGAAACAAATATACCCTTATCACAAAAATTTAGGGAAAAGACTAGAGGCCTCTAACAAAGCAGGAGTCCAGACTTGGTTAGCACATGCCCTTTAACATAAATGGAAAAACAGTTTTACTGCTGGTATTTGGCAATGCTGTGATTGTATATGAAAGATAGTATGATTATGATATATCCCCCAACTAAATCAGTGAATAAATGAGATAGTTTCTTTGTATAAAAGTACATTTTTTGAAATTTAAGTAATATAAACTATAGAGACTACTTTTTCCTGAGTAAAATTATTGATGTACATTATGCCCTATTTATAAGAGTCAGTAGAGGCTGTTTCCTTGACAAGAGAATCTATCCTGAGGAAAGTTCAGCTTCTAATAGAAATTCAAAGTGTTAAAGAATTTGTTGAGAACAGTCTTTTGAAAACTTTCAGAACACTTCTTTCCAAAAATGCAGATATTTTTGTTATAACATTTGGGATAAAATGATTTTTTTATTTGTTATATTTTTTACATAAAAGATATTCTCCAATAAACAACCAAACATCATCCCTTCCCCACAAACTATGAACACTAATTTTCCTTAAAATAATTTATAAATTTTTAATAGGAGAAAAAGATATATTGTCAACTTTAGTATTGAGAACTAATATTGGACATATATTTGATCAGAATTGTGTTGCCTATTCATTTTCAATTAATATTTTCATTATTTTACATATTGATGTTTTGGATCTACGTTTTCATTTTGTTGCATTTCACATATCTTCATGTGGTTTTGTGAATCTTCAAAATTATCATTTTTATGGTTTAGTAATGTTTTATTATGTCCACATATTACAATTTGTTTACCCTTTCCTACATTGCTTGGTATTTATTATTCATGGTTTTTTGATTTCAAAAATAACCCTTATACATTTATTTTGTACAAGGAAGTCATTTCTTAATATTAATAGCTTCCTTTACTAAAAATCCTAGTAATGGAATGTTTAGATCTAAATGTTTAAACAATTTAGTAACTTTTCTTGCATAATTTCAGTTTTGCCCCAGGATTCTTGAACCAATTTATGCCTTCAACAGCTCTGAATTAGTATCACCTATTCATATAGTTCAATCTAGTAATGAATTCTTTTACCTTTTATCCTTTTTTGTCTAACTTTATTGGTGTGACATACTACATTTTCTTTAATTTTCATTTCTCCTATATAATACATTGTAGGAAAATGAAAAGTGAAATAAGTTATTTGGAAGTTTTATGTGACTATTGATAGAATATCAATTTTTTTCAAATTTTTTTTTTTCATAAGGGGCAGCTAGGTTGCATAGTGGATAAAGCACCGGCCTTGGAGTCAGGAGTACCTGGGTTCAAATCCGGTCTCAGACACTTAATAATTACCTAGCTGTGTAGCCTTGGGCAAGCCACTTAACCCCGTTTGCCTTGCAAAACAAAATTCATAAAATGAAAAATGAAAAAATCAATTATTCTCTCAATATTTCTAACTATCTGCTGAAAAATAAATAAAATATTTTTATGCTACCTTCTAGCAGGAGAAAAGCTAGCTCAACTCCTTTTTTCCCCTCAACCAATCAAGATATATTGAATCTCAATGAAAAGTTCTAAAAGGGATGACAAGAGACAGAATCTTGTCTTTTCAATTAAAATATCATATAGTGCCAAGAGAAGCAGGACCCTTAATGGATAGAATAACCAAGACAGCAAAACTATGTTTTTTATTTTTATTTTCTTTTTTCCCCCCTCTTAGACATTTTGCACTTTGTTTTAACAGTGGGACTGCAAGAGATGTGTCACCAGAGGAAATTGAGATAGCATACAACAAAGTAGATAGAGATACTCTAAACTTTGAGATATGGTCCTTGACATATAAATTTCATTGAGGATATGTAAAAGTGTGTGATTATTTTATGTGTCTCTAAAGGGGAAAACAATGATTTAATTACTATACAAACTTCAGAAATGGGAGGCCCTGATGCCCTGGTCTACTTTTGTGAGAATTTAGTATAATGTCTGCCTCCTCCAATAGTGCATCCTTCCATAAATGGTCCAAAACAAATAATGAATCATATAATTTTGCATGAAAAATTTATGTCATTCTGATTACATTTTACAGTACATAACATATTATAAAGGCTTATGTCCATGGGAGAAATATATTTCTGAACATGTGGTCTCATACAGGTTAACCATCTATTCAATAACTATACATGAGCTTTCATTTTTACCTCTAAAAAATATTCTTTCCCAGCAAGAATAATCACATAATAATCCAATGTACAAGGGCATTTTCCTTTTCAAAAGAATATAAAATATATAACAAGAAACGAAAGTCACATTTCACCACCTACTTTCCCAATTATATCCTTCTGAGCAGCTGGTGCATATGGTTTGTTAGTTCTTATTTGCCAAGTCCTGTAAATTAGTAATAGGAAAAATAAGTTTGAGCACACTCTTTCCACTCTTCTCATATTGTTGCATTAGCATTACTAAAACCTAGGTTCTTAATTAACTAACAATAATTTTCCCAGAGATTAGATTTTAGGTCCTCAAATTGAAAAAGCAATTTTATCTCAGTGTTGCATCTTCAAAGCACTGAATCCTGGCACTCATGGATTGAACCTGATAGCAGACAGGATATCTGTAAGCATTGTTTCCTAACAGAAAAGAGGGGAAGACCTGAAAAATTAACTTTACTGCAAGGTGGCTTCCTGCCTCTTCATACATTCTCTTCTTTCTATTTAGCAATCTGTGTGAATGAATCTTCAGGCATCCTCTAGCTCTTGCAAGTGTTCACCCTTGCTTCTTCCCAAAAGATAGACTTTGAATGCAAATAGAATCCAGACTGAATTGTCATGACCTGTTGCACTCAGAGAAGTCCAATAAGGAATATAAATCTCAAAGAGAACTTGTTTTCATCTATAGGTACATAATTGTTGCAAGCTTAAGGTAATAAGTAATGACCAAAGTGTCAATCCTGACCATTTCCAAACCATTCTTCTTTCAACTTTCCTCAGTCATCTTCTTCTCTTTCAAGATCTATTAAATCTATTAAATATTTCTAAGGTTAATTGCTGCTATCCAATAAATTCAGGCAATTATCCTCATATATATATATATATACATATATATATATATATATTTCAAATGAATCTGATCCAGTTATCTCCTCCATTCCATCTCCTGAAGTAATCTTTGTATAATTAAATAGACCTGATTTATCAATCCCTTAATCTCAAACTCTAATCAATTTTTTCTTCACCTTTTCCCTAGTCTTTAACTGTTGAAAACTCACTCAAAAACCCACTTTTTTTAGGAAAGCTTTTTCATTGTCCCATGAATGATGACCAATGTTCCTCTTGTACTTCAAATAGATTTGACTTAGTTCTCAATATAATTGACTTGTTACACTTTGAATTATAGTTTTTTGGGTATCTACTAGACTGCAAGTTCCTTAAAAGCAGGCAAAATGTTTTATCTAACCTTTGCATTTTCCCAATGTAAAACAGACTGTAGGTACTTACATGCTTGTTTATTCAATTTTTATTTTTGTAATATTTATTACTCCTTTAGATTGGTTCTTTGAAGGTCAGGATAATGTCTTCCTTGATTTATTCCTTCAGTACCTTAGCATAATACCATACATCTAGGAATTCATATTTGTTCATAGAATGAATGGGCTTGCCCTAGTTATTTTAGTGAATACATACAAATACAGCCAGATCAACACTTCAAGTGAACAGTCACTGCTGAAAATGGTGCAAAGAAGAAGACAGAGAAAAAAGAGGATTCTAGAATCTCTCAGATTTCACGTAAATCTTTTTATATAAGAAATCACTTCATAATGTGAGGTCCAAATGGCCCACGTTAACAAATACTATTATAGCTATTTCCCATTCATACATACTAGAAACAGTGAATGTATCAACAGTGAATTCAAGGAGGGGTAGAGGAAATAAAACAGGGTAGAGGAGAAGCCAAATAACATGATCAAATATTATTAAGCCAAACCAGATGGTTAAAATATGAGGAGTTAATTTACCAGTAAGTAATTTGGATAAATATCATTATATTTAATTCTAGGGTACACCTGTCCATAAGTCACAACTAGACTCTGGCATAAGGATCACTTTTCCTCATTCCAGTTTGCAAGTGGTTCATTAATCTCCACCTAGAGTTGCCAGATACTAGAAAGAGCCTATTTCATTTTGTGACAATTTGATGATCTTAAGATACAGACACCAAAACCCTCATTAAGATAACTAACAATCTGGAAGTTGACTTCAAATTTTCTCTCACAAAGATATAAATTTACATATATGCCACTGTCTTCAATTGTCACAGGTGGGACAAAGGGGACCAGCAATTCTAACTAAGCTGAGCAGACACTGGAATAAATCTACTGCTTTCTCTGATAGAACATGGGTTGTTCTGACATGTCATTGCAGAATGTTCTACTTTACAAGATTGAAATGGTCCAGACTCACTCACTATTCCAAAGTGAACCACTACTAAAAGGGATTTACTACTCATGTGAGTCCATAAATCTGTGGCGATTAAGACTAGGTCTGGAGAATATGGCAGTTAAACTGAAATTTTTATTTTCCTCCCTCAGATGAGGTACACGAAACTAAGGGCATAGTTTAGATCATAGTTTGTTCCTGTGGCATAACTAATAGCATAATTTTCATGTGTTTACTTTTCAACATGAGAAGAGATTGGGAGGGAGCTGAGTGTTGTCTGTTGGCCTATATTTGCTTTTAAAAATGAACGAAGGTAACATCATTCATCTTTTTTTTCCAAAATCTATGCTATTTCATCAGTGTGTCATTCAATATAAGCTAATTCAACAAAATATATATTAAGTTCCTATTAAATTAAAACCTAGGGGGACATACACACCACACACACACACACACACACACACACACAACACACAACAAACAAACACACACACACACACACACACACACACACACACACACATACACACACAGAGTTCTGTCCTCAATGAGTTTGCATTCTATATTGTACTTTGAATTGCCTGCTCTACCACTACTTCAGAAAATGAGGCAGATAGAATAGCTATAATTTCAAATGGTAATGTGTTTCATTGTTTTGTTAGGAAATATTTTTAATAACTAACATAATCTAGGAAGTCAAACAGCAAGAAACATTCAGTACCTTCTTTGTGGAATGGACACTTTAATACTAAGATATATGTTTTTGAAGGAATGTTAACTGGTCAGGCTAATAGGGGACCAAATGTGTATGTGTTTGTGTGAGTCGGGGTATGTGTGTGTGTTTTTGAAAGAATCACTGAGAAACTCAGGTTACAATAGACTAAAGACAATTATTTTCTTTAGCATACTTCTTCTGGGTTTTGTTAGTAATGGTGATGCTACATAGAAGTCCAGGTGTATCCACATAATACTAAATCATCTGAATGAAAAGAAAAATACTCAGTCACCTATAATTATAATTAAAATACATTTTGTCCCTTAAAAAACTACATAAATATAAATATTCTTTTAAACCACACTCACTTTTTTCTTCTCTTATCTGTCTCATCAGCTCCTCATTATTCTCTTTCCAACCCTTCAGAGTAGATGGTCACTGAGGTGCTATTCTGTCAGTCTTCTTATCTTCCCTTTATATTATTTCCCTTGGCAAATTCATTCACCCACTCCCCTTTAGTAATCCCATCTACAAATATGACTCTCAAAATGTGTATCTTTCATTCTACTCTGTCTTCTGGGCTCCTTCTATCTATTTCTAACTGCCCACAGGTATTTTTCTATTCAGATGCATTATGGAAACCTGATATTCATTTTGTCACAGAGTTTATTGTCTTCTCTAAGTCTTATTCTTTTTTATTTGCTTTCACTCTTCTTGTCTGTGTCTGTACCAATCCCTCTAGCCTAACAATGGCATTAACTTTGACTTTTCCCCCCTTATTCTCATAACTTATAAGATTCTAAGTCCTATCAAGTATACCTCTACAATATCTCTTTTTCTCATTGCTCTCTCTCCCTATTACTAACCCATTAGTACAGGCTCTTTTTTTTTTTTTTACTATCCAGTTAGACTATTGTACAAAGAGCTTCTAATTGATTTTCTGGTCACAATTATTCCATTTTCCAATCTATGTTCTATATCACTGCCAGAGTAATCTTAACTTTGCAAGTGATAGTCATGTCATTCTACTTTTTAGAACTTATCAGTGAGTCCCTATAACTTGTTGCATAAAATTAAACCTTCTTTGCATAGTATTCAAAGCCCTCTTCAATGATATCACTTTACCTTACAAGTTTTATCATGATTTTTTCCTCCATATTCTATGCTTCAGCAAGTTCAATTATAATTTTTCTCACAAACATGCCTTCTACTTTTCTACTTCCATGATTTTGCCCATGAAGTATATATACTATGCCTCAGAAATGCCTGACCTTTAAAACCCAAATGACATGTTTAAAGGCATAATTTTTTCCCACAAATAATAAGGACCATAGCCATAACCATAACCTTAACCATAATTTCCCTTAAGGCACTGGGTATGGAAAAGGAGAGAAGCAGAGCTCTTTAATGCACTTATCTTTTTTCCCTATCTATCAATCTGTCTATCCATCCATCCATCTTTCTCTGTGTATATGTCATTTTCTTTTGCAGCTCCATCCAGACAGGGTTTAGTTAAGAATGATGTTTTCCTTATCTATCTCTAGGTTTATGACAATTATGGGTAGTATATTTAAAATGACCCTATTTGTTAAAAATAATAGTTGTGATGTGGGTGATAATTTTCTTTTATATTTCATGAATCAAATTCATTTATTACGGTAATTGATATTGTGATCTTTCCTATGAAATAGGAATATTTTTACATAGTATCAAACTTGATTCTCTTAATCAGCTGGAGACTTAGAATTGCCTAAAAATATGGCAGCTGAATGGCATAAAAGGTAAGAATATAATTTTTAAGATAAATAGCAAATTTTGTAGGAAACTTTGTTTTTTTAATATTTTCTTGGAACAGGATTTCATTTGATCCTTACTCATGTAAATGAGGTAATGCCATCCTCTTTCCATAAGCAAAAAAATAATAAATTCTCAAAGAACTTAAAATGATTTACCCAATATCACACAACCAGTACCTGAAAGAGCTAGGACTTGGAATGCAATACAATTTAATTCAACAAAAGTTTCTTAAGCACTGGCCATGTTCAACACCTAAAGCAATTTCTAACATGGATCTTTCAATCATTTTTAAATAATATTTCATTTTCCAACAATTTCAAGTTAAAAGAATCTTTAGCTTTTTTTGTTTTGAGTTCCAGTTTCTAGCCTTCACTTGTCTCTCCCTGAGATGGCAAACAATCTAATGCAGGTTGTACATTGTACATATGTAATCATGTAAAATATTGACTCAAGGAAGGGAGAGAGAGAGAGAGAGAGAGAGAGAGAGTAGAAAGAAAGGAAAGAAGGAAGGAAGGAAGGAAGGAAGGAAGGAAGGAAGGAAGGAAGGAAGGAAGGAAGGAAGGAAGGAAGGAAGGAAGGAAGGAAGGAAGAGAAAAAAACATAATTTAAGAGAGAAAAATGTCCTTTCTTTAACCTTTCCCTTCCACTGGAAATCTCATCTGTCCTTCAGGCTTCCATAAAGTTTTCCCTCTTCCTCACAGCAAATGCTTCCTCCCTTCTAAACTTTAGTGGAAAGTTGAATCTCTTCTGTGTATTAAATATGGTATATTGTTTATTGAAGCCATTTCCAAACATGCTTTTTTCTCTTCTAGTTGATTATACGATTTTTGGGACTGGGGCTTTGATCTATATCTTTATATCTCCTTTATCAGTTCCCACAGGGACTTAATAAATATTTTGTCATATTGAATTGAATTTTTAAATCAAAATTTAAAGTATGAGTCAAAATTATAAGCACGTGCCCCAATCAAATGGAATCATTAGATGTCAATTTAGTTTATTTCTTACATACCTTCAAATTTAGGTAGCATTTATGCTAGCCCTTTAAAATTGAACACATTCATGAAATTCATTCAACCATTTTTAATTACAAAAATCAGAATCACATGGTTAAACAAGTGGAGGAGAGGGTATTACAATTTGGAGTCTGAAGAAACCTTAGAATATATCTTTCTTAACTGTCATTTTATAAATAAATTAATTGAGAGTAAAAAATTAAATCAACTGTCCAAGGCCACAAAATTAGTATAATGCAAATATGTGTGATTTGAAACTAGATCCTCTAACTCCAAATTCAGCACTTTTTCTACTGGACAATATTTGAGAGAAGGGTTGAGAAACTGTACATCATGGTAAATATCTTTACAAGGTAGTTATTAACTGAAGATTAACAGTAATCCAAAGGATGAGCATATTGACCTTCATATAGTAAGATCAGTATATTTCTTGTTAAAGGTTTGTATGTCAATTTTGTCCTAAGAAGATGGATTGATGGATGATAAGATTAATGATAATAGGCAGATATAGATAAATGAAAGATAAGTATGTAGATGAGGAATGATAGGTCGATGGAACAGATTTGTAGTTTAGATTTTTACTCAAGCAATTCTATAAAGAAAAAAAAGTAACCTGCTGCATCTTGTTTTCAAAAGCCATATAGGGTACAAATTCTATTACTGAAAATTGCAGTAAAATGCATTTTATTTCAATAAGTGGGTAATATTGGTGATAAAGCATGGGACAGCTGTTTTCCCTCAGTTCCTCATCTGTAAAATGAGCTGGATGAAGAAAAGGCAAAACATTCAAGTATCTTTGCCAAGAAAATCCCAAATGGGGTCATGAAGAATCAGACATAACTGAAAAATGATTGATCAACATTAGGAATAAATCACAAGACTTGTAAATCATGAAGAACTAAGCAACAAGTATTAAACTTGCTATCTGTGTGATGATATTCATGCTCTTTCTTGTCCTGGGTTGCAGTTTTCTCATTTGTAAAAAAAAAATGCAATAACTACAAGGTGATCTGAAAGGTCTCTTCAAGCTCTAAGTTCCATCAAACTAAAATACAATACTCGTCTCTCTGTGTGCTCCAGGAAGTATTAAAAAACCACTAAAATTATTTTCATATTTCCTATGGATAGTCTGCTTCCAAGAATTAAACCTAGCACTACCTGAACTTTTCTGACAACCATATCAGATTCGGAAGATGTGACTTCCACTGAAAACTGCAATTCAAACTGGTGTTTCAGTGCCAATTCTTTGACTTTTTTCACATTCCCTGATAGCTGTTCCTCGGAGATTGGCATAATTTTCTTCCTTTAAAAGGACTCTCCTGAGTTCCAGAACTGATTTTTTCCAGTTTGGTTCAAGAGTCATTCTTTTGACATAAATGATTACATCAATGTTGACTATCTATAAAGTTAATATATTTTAGAACATTTAAGTGTTTGTGTTAGCTAAAGGCAAACATTATATTGATATATTGATAGCCATTCTTGTTCACATAAGGTTACAGTTCAAATTCAAGCATAATACAATCTAAATATTAATGCACATCTGGGATTTAACATGTCAATACAAAACGTTGAAAATCTCAAATTAACATTCTTAGTGTATCATTATAATCAATGCCCAAAACATTAGTTTCTTCAAGAAATTTATGTTTTTGTGATTACTTAGCTCACAATATCTGACCCAGTCCTTAGGCATTTTTGAATGATGTAAATGTGCAATAACCCACATGTGTACATACATGGACACATGACTATCCATATATCTATATATGCACATAATAACATAAATTGTTAAAAGTACTGAGAAATAATAACAAATTCAATGTTCTGTCTTGGGTTGTCTGCTGACTTTTACATTTATATGTTCTCCATATTACTTTAATTTTTCTTCACACTTTTACATATCACCAGCACTGATATTTTTCTTAGTTACTGATTATTTCAAAAATGTATCTTCAGCATTGTCAATTTATAGAATCTTAAGTAAAAAGAAGCAGTAAAATAAAATTATTTTACATTTGATATTCATTTGAAATATGCAATTTTTATTTCATTTTAGGAGAAATAATTATACTAAAACTTAAAGGTAAATAGCTTGAGTTCAATTTTTTCCAAGTGACATTAAGCAATCTTTCAACATCTTTGTATAGCTAGTGAAAATATTAAATAGAAGATGAAATTTAATTCTTTTTAAAAATGTGCCATTATAAAATGTCTTCTCAGACCATTTAGGTTAAATAACTTTCTAAAAACTCTTTTAAATATTATTTACTTTGATCCATGATATCATTGGCAGAAGGAACTACTGTTGAGAGAATTACTTTAATGCAGAATATGAAGACAGTATAAATTATAGTATTTAAGGAAGCTGAGAGGTTAAGTGATTTGATTAGCTAAAGTCATATATAGTCAGCATGTATCAAAGGCATGACTTAAACCTAGGTTTCCCTGATTCAGAGGCCAGCTCTTTCTACCTATTATGTCATAGCAATCTGGAAGTTCTCATGCTGAAACAGTTAAGTGACCTCTTTAATGCAGCTTTAGAGATCATAAGGATTAATGCAAATGTTCTTTAAAAATCTACCAACTCAATTTGATACAAAACCATGTCCTACAAATGCCTTTTACATGCGTTTAACACAATTTTCTTCTTTCCTCTGACACTAAGGTAAATCTGTAACCAAGTTAACCAGTATCGCTAAGCTTCATTGACATGAAGGACATTTCCCCCTGTAGGCAGCAAGAATCTGACTACAAAATTTAAGCTTCGCCAATAGCTGCTATTAAGAATTATAAAAATAAGCATTAGTACACCTTGATTTAAATCTTAAACTGGATTTAAATTTTATAATATATTGGAATGAATGGTCTCAATAGTAAGCATTCACCAATCTGCTAAATATTTTACTTAACTAAATTTTTTTAAAATTACATCTTTCTGGGGCGGCTAGGTGGTGTAGTGGATAAAGCACTGGCCCTGGAGTCAGGAGTACCTGGGTTCAAATCTGGTCTCAAACACTTAATAATTACCTAGCTGTGTGGCCTTAGGCAAGCCACTTAACCCCATTTGCCTTGCAAAAACCTAAAATAAAATAAAATTACATCTTTCAAATTCCACATCATCTGGAAAATATTGTTTTTTATATTTATAATTCTATAAATTGGCAATGCTGAAGAAAAATTTTTGAAATAACTAATAACTGAGAAAGAAAAAATAAAAATTCCTTTACATAAGAAACAGAATATAACATTCTTACTGATATACAGTCCTGCCTCATTAAAATGTGAGCACCTTGGATGCTAAAAGCAGTAAAACAAAAACCAAACTTTTCTGTAAAAAAGAAAAAAATAAATCAACTTAGGAAGAATGTGAGGAAATGCCCCTTTATAGTTAACAATATTAGCTATCAATATATAATGGTTTAAGGTTTACAAAGTACTTTACTCTCTCCTTTGTCTTCAAAACAATCCTAGGAGGTAGGTACTATTTTCCAGCCTATTTTATAGATGAGGATTCTATTGCAGACAGAGATTGAATGACTTGCCTAGGGTCACAAAACTCAGTATCTGGGGTCAGAAATCACACATGTCAGATATAGACCCAGGGCTTTGTCTAGTGTACCAATTAGCTGCTAATTCATTTATTAAAAAACTGAATGACTAAATGAGAAACATTAAAAAAACTAATAAATAAATAAATAATTAAAATGTTTCAATAAAAATTTAATAAAAGCTTTACTAAAGTAAATGTTTAGAAACCCAAAATTTTCAGTTGCTATTTGATTGCCAAAAAAGAAAGAATATAAACTTAGGCATTTAAAAATGATTAAAGAATCTTGTACAAGATATCAGATGATAGTTCTTTTATATTTGACACTAATGATAATACTTCTATGTGTGTGCAGATCTGGGGATTTATCAGTGTTGTAATAGTATAGACTCTATCTCCTTTTTGATTCATTACACAAAATTGCCTGGTTGGTGAGAGTCTGATGATGAGCCTTTCCAAACTTGGTTGGTTCTCAGAAGGTATCTATACAATCCATCATTGAATTCATATTACAAGTCTTTATAGTTTGATCAGGTCTTTAAGAATTATACTCAACCTTCAAGAAACTAGGATCAATGCACAATATGATAATATTTTTAGAAACTCATCCACATTAAAACCACATTGTTAATAAATGATGGAATTGGACTCCATAGTATCAGGTTTGCTATTTGATAATACTTTTATTGAGAAGTTTGTCAGGAAAGAAATTATTAAAGAGGGTTTTAGTAAAGATTTAATATTTATAGAGTTCAGATATCTGTTTCCCTTTTTCTCTTATTGAATATAATCAAGAGAGGATATTCTGAGTCAAATCAAATAGGACTTTTGACATATTGTCAGTAATTAACCAAAATCATGTAAATGTAAAGAAGGTTATTAAGGAGAATGATCTTTTTTGTTTTACAAGTTATATCTATGGTTTTTGGTTTTAATTCCAATTTTTTTCCTACTATTTATTCCCCTCCCTGATAGACCAAACCTGTTTTGACAAAGAAAAACAATTAAGGAAAACCAATCATACTTCAAACTGGACCATTCAGTATCTATAGTTTCCCTACCACAACCCAGAGAATGGATATACATTTCTTATCTTCCCTCAAGATTTGGTCCTTTGGTCCAGAGATTTTTCATATCTCCCAGCACAACTCTCTATAATATAACAGCTAGGTTCAAAAATGCATAGAACTTCAGGTCTGGAGTCAGGAATAGCTGAATTCAAATCCAACCTTGGGCAAACCACTTAACCTTGTTTACCTTAGTTTCTTTATCTATAAAAAGACCTAGAGAAAGAATGCAATCTCTGTCATAATTACCTATTAAGAAACCACTACAGTATCTTTACCAAAAAAAGAAAAAAAGAAAAGAAAAATAAGAACACCCTAATAAGGTCACAATGAATTGGGCGTAATTGAACAAGAAAGGCTCATTAGCCTGCTCAGCACAATAGTCTTGACTGGTTGGTTTATTGGTTCTTAACTATTAAACAGGAAGGTAAAACAGTGATCACTGGCATCAGAAAAGATCTGAGTGCAAATGTGACCTCAGATATTTACAAACTATGGGATTCTTGACAAGTCACTCAATTACTGTCTGTCTCAGTTTCTTCATCTGTAAAAAAAGGGACTAAGAATAACAGTGTCTTCCTCCTAGGATTATTGTAAAGATAAAATGAGATGTTTGTAAAGTGCTTCACAAACATTAAAGCAATATAAAAGTTCTGGCTGTATTACTACTATATTCTTAGAGAAAAGAAACTGGTTAAGAATGATTAAGGCATTCCACTTCTAATCTTTATTCTGGGTGAGGATAGAACAAAGTTCAAACTGATGAGTCAAAGGGATCATTGTTTTCAAGATCTCTCCTGACTTTGATGTGCTGATGCATAGTACTTAGTAGTATGCCAGTGATAAACATAGTTTATCTATCCCCCTATATTTAACTGCTATTTCTCCTGCAATAGCTGTAATTTTGAGTACTTTCAGTACTACTTAGGTGACAAGGGGTTTAAAGCTTAAACAATATATATTTCCAAAATAATGCTGGTTATTGTATTAAGTTTATAAAAAAATTGACTGGGTTGGAGAGTGTTTAAGTAGCACATATTATTTATGATTCTATTGAAATAAATTAAATTTCTTGATTATTATTAATAACACTTCCAAGCTGAAGTGTTTGTGAAGAGTATTATAGTTTTTCTTACCCCATTTTACTTAGATAAAACACAAAATAAAATCTTATTTTTTATATCAGACAATAAAGCATTATTACCTATTAAAGAACCATGAGTTTTTGAAAATCTGTGTCAAGTAAAACAATGGTATTCAAACCAAATTCCTCTGCTGATCTCTCATTCCTAAAAAAAAATTTTAAATGAAAAATAATGATCCTTTTCAGGATTTAACACCATCATTCTAATCTAACTAGGTCATTGCTCTTCTCTCAGTAATCACTAGGCATCCTGTCACGTGGAGGGGAGCTTGACTTGCCCCCCCCTTCCAAACTCCTTTACCCACTGCTGCCATGAGTACCTGTCTAATACACAATCTGATCTGTTAACTCCACAGCTCAAAAATTGTAGATAGCTCCTTATTATCTAAAACAATCAAAAACATCATAGCTTGCCATTTAAAACCTACCAAAATATGACTTTATCTACCCTTCCACAAATTTCATAACACCTCCAGATACTTATGGACCCATTACATTTAGACTTCCAAAGTTTTTCTCCCTTTCCTTTTTCTCATGATGTTTTACCTACATTTCCTTAGTGCTTCATAATTTAAAAAAATAATTACTTCAAATTAATGAGATATTAGCACAGATATAATTGTTAATCAAGGAAAATGAGACAAAAAACCAAATTAACTTACTCAAGACCCATTAGCAGGTAAATGTTTTAGCTAAAATTCATATCTACTTTTTTTTAGCATCAAGATCACTTTTTCTGCTATATTATCATTTTTCTCTTGCCCATTTGTGTTGGCTTGTCAAGGTAAGACATTCTACTTCAAGGGGTCTCTTTTGTTTTTTTCCTCTCTTTGTTCCCCCTTCTAGCTGGGCCGGTTAATACTTTTGGAGGCTGCTTGACTGCTCATATGGCTTAAATGAGATATAGACACTAACTCCAATCCTTCACTTCTGACTCTCCTAGGCTTTCTCTGCAATACCGCCCAGAAACTTCTTGACCCTTGGAGCTCAATTTATATCTGGACTTTATACATAGGAAATACTCTCTGATCCTGAAGCTGGTTCTTCTAAGTTTCCACTACAAAGTGAAGGCTCAGGCTAGCATGGTAATTATTCCTCTCAAGGATTTATTACTGACTTTTCTAAACTACTCTACAATGGCCAATTGCAGGGTACTTTCATCTTTTTCCCCCACCATGTGTCTTGCCATTACATCCTATAACTCTCCATTTCATGGGTAAATAATTTCCCTCTATCCTTTAGGTTCTTAGCTCTATCATATAACTTATTGATGAAATGTAAGGGTCCTTAGATCTTTCTATTTGCCCTTTTCCTTCACCCATAAGAAGAACACTTTCAATAAGTATGAGTATTTTCTTTTCACAAATGCTACTTTCTATCAAGTATAGCAAGAGTTAAATTTAATTTCAGCTATATAAACTCCTATTTTTATGGACATAAACCAGAACCTTTAAGGAAAGAGTATTTTTGAGTGTCAAAGTAACTAAGGAAATCTATAAGTTTGAAGATAATAAATTTTACAGAGTCTAAAGAATATGCTTTGTAAGTACTTTTATAAATAACTATAGATAACTTATGGAAAAATTCCAAATCTCTATTAATTGGAGAAAGTAAAATTAAAATATTTTTGTTATTCTACTTCACATTCATCAACTTGACAAAGACAACCAAAAAAAAATTGGGAAGGGAATGATAAATGTGGGAAGAGAAAAGAGGCATATTGATACACTGTGAATGAGAACCATTATTCTGGAAAATGGCCTCTTCTTCAAACTGACTAGTTCCTCCCAGAATTGCCTTTTTTTTTCTTCCAGGTCTTTTTTTGAGTTTTTTCCTACAATTTCTTCTACCTGAATGCTCAATTCACCTCTGGCCTTCACACATTAGAAGTACTTTCAGACCCAGTGTCTGCTTCTTCTAGCAGGCTGGTTCTCTTTAAGGAACAAACCCAGGTCAGCCACATCTTCCATCTTCTCCAGGCTATACCATTTATTTTTCTCAACTTTCTCTGCAGTGCCTAGGAGCAGGGTGCCTTCATCTCTTTCCTTCTTTCTCCCCTCTGCTACTTACCTCCTTTTTTCTGTTATCTTATTCCATTAGAATGTAAGATCTTTTTGGAAAGAGCTTGTGTTCCTTTTAAATTATATTTCCATGGTTAGAGTCAAGTCTAGGACATAGTTAAGGATGTAATAACTGCTTTTGCTTACTTACATAAGCAAAAAGTTACTTAACAATGTATGATCTTTGACCCAGATATATACCACTATTAAATCTACACTCAAAATGTGTCAAAAAATAAGAAATACCCTATATTCACAAAAATATTTAGAACAGCTATTTCTGAAGAGTCAAAATCTGGAAACTAAAGAAATGTCCATTAGTTTAGTCACAGTTGATTAAACTGAGATAAAAGGAATGTTATAAAACATCTAATTGTTTCACTTTTTTCCAAGAAAGATTGTGCATATCATGTGTGTTTGGGGGGGGGGGGGTTGTGGTGAGTGTTGAGGTCAAAAACAAATGCATCAATAAAAACATTTTTTATTTTTAAAAATTAGGGAGTATTGTGATTATTTTGCTGATCAAGAAAAAAAATAAGATAAAACATTCCGTGTAGTTCTGTGATTAGTTAGTAACTCTAAAAAGCTCAGAAAAGTTATAATCTCTGCATAATATAAAAGTAAGAGTTTAGTAAATATTTGTCATTAAATTGTAACTTTAATTGGGTTTACATATGAAGTTCTTATGTAAGTAAATTAGGTTTCTATTTAAGGTTAATTTGCTAATCATTTCATTAGACCTTAGAGTATAAGAGCAAAAATTAATAATTTGGGGACCTGAGAGATATTGCCTCTGATATTTTCTCTTTCTCATTTATTTTTTACCTTTTTTTGCTTCTCTTCTGTCTTAGATATGAAAATAAAATTTTCTGTTTAGCTTTGGTCTTATCAGGAATAATTGAAATTCTTCTATTTTGTAAAATATCCATTTTTTCCCCTGAAGGATTATACTCAGTTTTGTTGAGTAGATAATTCTTGGATGTAATCCTACCTCCTTTGACTTCTGGTTTCTCATATTCCAAACCCAATAATTTTTTTTTTCCTTTTTAATGCAGAAGCTGCTAAATTGGTGTAATCCTTACTGTAGTTCCAGGATATTTGATTGCTTCTTTCAGATTATTTGCACTATATTTGGAGTTCTAGAATTTGACTATAATATTTTTGAGAGTTTTCAGTTCAGGAGGTGATCAATGGCTTCTTTTATTGTCTATTTTACTCTCTGGTTCTTGGATAACAGGGCAGTTATCTTGATAATTTCTTGAAATATGGGGTCTAGGCTCTTTTTCTTTGGGTCATTGCTTTCAGATGCCTAAATAAACTCTAAAATTATCTCTCCTCAATCTATTTTCCAGGTCAGTTTTTTTTTCCATTGAGATATTTTACAATTTTCTTCTATTTTTAAATTTCTTAAAATTTTGTTTACTTGGTTTTTGGTGTGCCATTGAGTCATTAGCTTCTTCCTGCACACTGAGCTTTTTCCATTTATCTTATTATCCACCTCTACTTTTTTTTTGTTTTTGTTTTTGCAAGGCAATGGGGTTAAGTGGCTTGCTTGCCCAAGGCCACACAGCTAGGAAATTATTAAGTGTTTGAGGCTGGATTTGAACTCAGGTACTCCTGACTCCAGGGCCAGTATTCTATCCACTATACCACCTAGCCACCCCATCTACTTCTACTTTTAAAGTAGTTACTTGCTTTAGTGAATTTTTCTATATTTTTTCATTTTTTTATATTTTCTTTACCAAGATTTTGATACTTTTTTTCATGATTCTCTTGAATTACTCATTTCTTTCCCCAATTTTCCTTCTACCTCTCTTAGTTAATTTTATAAAATCTTCTTTTGATCTCTTCCAAGAGGTGTTTTTTAAATTTTTTTTAAGGCAATGGGGTTAAGTGACTTGCCTAGGGTCAAACAGCTGGGCAATTATTAAGTGTCTGATTCCAGATTGCAACTCAGATTCTCCTGACTCCAGAGCAGGTGTTCTATGCACACTTCTAGGAGTTCTTTTTGGGCCTAACATCAATTCACATTTTTCTTTGAGGCTACCCTTATAGCTCCTATGACTTTGTTTTCCGCTTTTAAGTTTGTGTTTTGATCTTCCTTACCACCATTGTAACTTTCCATGGTTATGTTCTTTTTCGTTTGTTTTGTTTTTGCTTATTTTTCTAGTTTATTATTTTTTCTTTTAATTTAATGTCAAAGTTGAACTCTGCTATTTGGATGGAGGAGGTACTAAGTTTCATGTTCTCCATGTTGCTGTTTTAAAGATCATTTTGAGGACTCCTATATTTTTGATTCTTCTGAAGAGGTTTTAACTAAGGAGACGTGTGAACTTTGCTCTCCTGGCCTGTGGTCTTGTCTGTGAGTAGTCGCAGGGACTCTTTTTTGTCACAGAACTGTGACAGGATACACTCCAGTCTGCTAGTGCTTCTCTTTACCCTGGGTCTGTAATCAGGATCTGTGACTTGAATCTCAGGGCAATGCAATAGACCTAGTGCCAATAAAGTCCCCTGTAATCTCCTTCTGACCACTTGAGAAACCCATTTACTATTGATATGCTGAGAGCTTCAAGAGCCTCTGTTCTTGATTCAGTTGCCTCCCCAAGGCCTATATGGGCTTGTGGGATCAGGGCCTGAAGGTGAATTACAAAGGAGATTGGGAGACTCAGGGTCTGGCTGCCGAATTATAGGGGTATTGCTGCCAGCTTCCTAGGGCAAAGTCTATTGCTGGCTTGCCTTGGCCTCTTGCTCTGGACTGTGCTTCACTTTCATCTTGGTGTGACAGATCATTCCTATAGATCTTCTAACCTGTTTTGGGCTTGAAAGTTGTTTTACTTGTCCTTTTATTGGGATTCTATAGAATTCATTTTCAGGTACTATCTTTGGAGAAGAATTTGGGAGAGCTTAAATGAATTCCTGACTTATTCCATCATCCTGCCTCTGCCCCAATAAATTTATTCTATGTTTCTGAAAGGCCACAAATATTGCCATTCAGCATTCTGGGGCTGAGTTATATTTTTTCATTCCCTAATTATGGGTAAAGTTTTAGATCAGAAAAAAATAGAAAAAAAATCTAAGCCAATCATTTTACAAATAGTAAAAGAGATTAAACAAGCAACAGAGTTGCCTTATATATTTCCATTGTATCAATCTTTTACCCCTCCTACTTATTTCTGTAAAAGAAGGAAACCATGAAAATGAACAGTCTTGTAATAATTGATAATGTGTTTGAATTTCTTATGTGTTTGTGAAATATCACAGCTTTCATTTCTTAGAAGAGATCCAAACTTCATTCAATATTTTCACTTAATGACAGTCCTAAAATTTCACAGAATTTCTAATTAGGTAACAATGTATTGAGAGGTAGCAAGGTATAGTGGGTAGAGAGTCAGCCTCAAGAGTCAAGACAACCTAACCTCACTTCCAGATTCTGACATTTTGTCTGTGTGACACTGGAAAAATCACTTAACTTCTAAGTATCCAATGGAAACTCTCTAAAAAAAATGTTTCAGAGATGTGATTAATTTATTTTTGAAGATGAAGTTCCTCACTGAGAGTTTCTAATATCTTTAAAAATGGGAATTGTTGGAGAAGGAAAAATAATCTATGCATATATAGACATGTGTAACATGTATGTTATATAACACAACACATATGTGCTATCCTATGTAACAGATATATGAATAGGATCCTAATCCATTAATTTGCAAAGGATGTCTAGGTGGAAGAGGAGATAATATTATTTACATTTAGTTCTAGACGTCAGAACTAGGAACAATAGGCACAAGAGTCAAAAAGTTCAAAGTCAAGGGAAAAAGACTTCCTAACAATTTGTAATTTCAAAGTAGAATATACTGTCATGAAATGTGATACACTCCCCCTCAGGGGGGGAATCTTCAAGCAAATGCTATATGACCACTTATTTTATATACTTTTTTAGGTTACTATTGGAGTTCTGGAGTTTTGTGATTCTGTGAAATTATTCCTCCTTGCTGTTTACATGAGACCATATTTAATGTTTGTATGTTGTAAATTATTTTAATACATGTTTAATGTTATAATTTAACATCAGTATTGATTGCTCCCTGCCATTATTCCCAAAGTATAATGCAAAGATTTCTCTATTTCTTTTACAATTCTTGTTCTTATTCGATGTAGTACATTGAGAATACCTTTTAAAAAATACCCCAAGGAGCAATTCAACATACATTAGAAAGATACAAGCAACCAATAAAAAGAATCACTGGCAGAAATAAATGTAATGTATATCTCTGTTCATGGTATATATTAATAGAATGCTTAGTCTCTGAAAAAAAGCTTTATTATTGTTTTGTAATTATTGCCTACTGTCTGCCACTAATTTTGCCACAAGATTGTATGTAGACATTTAGAGATTCCAAATCTTGATCTTGTCATGAGAATATTTTCTTATGAAAATTATATACATTTGTTTCACAGGTAGGAAGAGTCTTTGGGGAAATTTATTGGCAGCTTTTCTTTGAAAGATCTCTCTGGGCTGTTTCATTCTCTGCAATAAAATAAATTAAAGTACTAATTAGATGTGCAAAGCTCTACTGGTAATGTGACTATACAGAGAGCTGAACAAAGTAAAGTCTTCCAAAATTTATTTACAGTTTTTGCATGCAATAGAATCAATAACCATTCCCTTTCATTTAATTACAGATGGAAAATTAGTTATGTTGTGTGTATCTGTGAGTTTTTTAAATCAAAGTTTTAATGAAGCTATATATGATTACTTATCTTCCAAAATAAATCCTTACCTCCTTCCAGGTTCATTAGCATCCCTGATCAACAAGCAGTCAGCTTGTCAGATGACTGGGAGGAGGTGCAAAGAGAAAGATATTACCTCTGAGTACTCTGTCTTCTCTTAATTCAGCAATGATTCTGCTTTTTTGCCCTTACACAAAATTGGTAGGGTCCTTTTTCCATCATTAATATGAATGGATTGATCCATTTTCCATATGTTCCATCGGATAAATTCAATGGTCATTCAGTAGTGTCTTTTATAACATTGGAGTTTGTTAACATAGGCTTTAAATTCCAATAGAGTTGTTATGAAATTCTTCATAGTTTGATTTTTATCTCTCAGATTTGGTAAGTCATTTGTCTAAAAAATTTCCATTTCTGAAATCCTTGGGTTATTATTGTCCTCTCAAGTATAGGTCAAATTTGAGGATGCTTATATGTATCTGCATAAAAGGATTTTGGGTAAATGACCTATAATATCCTTTCTAGTTATCACTATGAATCTGTGAGTTTCGCCTAGTACGATGAAAAAGGAAACAGTCAGAAAACTAAATTCACATACCCATGGCATCATACACTACTTCCAGTTCTTTAATACTCAAGTTTTCTCAGCCCATCTAATGGTATTATAAAGACCAAATGTGATAAAATTTATTACATATTTTAAAATATAAATGCATAGGTAAATGATAATTTTAAATATACCTAATATAAAGTCAAAAAAGTTCTCTTCTAAAATAATTCACTCCTACTGCTTGATTTTCTTCATTTCACTTTTCAGTTTGCAAATATATTTTGAGCAATTTCAGTGTTTTTTATAAGACACAAAGAACAAGATATGATCCATGCCTCAAGAAACAAACAATCTAGATGGGAAAATAAATTATATATGCAAAGGAAAAGAGTAATACGAAATGGAAATATAAGACTGAATGGTAAATTTTACACAATGTTATGCATCAAAGAATATAAACTGGAAAATATATATGTATGGTATATATATATATATATATATATATATATATATGGTATGTATATGTACAGACATAAAGCACAATACATATATTATATATATTATGTACATTATGTCTCTATATAAAAACAGACATATATACTTAATATGCAAATGTAAGTATTGTGCATATAACATATACATGTATTGTATATTTCTGTTTATATACATACATATATCCTTACATTTTATGCATGTATGCATGTATGTATATTGAGTATAGATATATACATATATATGTATATATATATACAGATCTCACAATAATTTAAAGGCGAGATTGTATTGAAAAATAGACAGTATTTTTTTTGGTATTCATGTACTACCAGTTTTGACTAAATGACCTCTAAAGTAATTTAACTGATTCTTTAGTTTTTGTTGACCAAATTTCCTCTTTGCCATAGTGTACATTCTCTATGAGAATTCTCATTCTATCAGTTAGTCTTTATGGCATGATACCTACCTGACTCTTATTCTACCCATGGGAACCTATTTCCTTTCCACTATTTCCTCTCAGGCATTTTAAGATAGCAAAATGGTAACTATCTGATTATATTTATTCAGATTTCAAAGTGATTTTACATTTTTGCTATTTTTAGTGGGGGGTGGCGATAGCTTCATTGTGGTACTGCATGTATCACAATAATGGCTTTTTTCTATAGGAAAAAAATGAAATGGAAAACCACAATCAGATTTGAATATTACTGAAGCTACTTTTAGCCTTCCCAAATTTGTCCTTCTGGTTACTTATTCTGCTTTCTCTTCCATTCTGCTTCCTTGCCCATTGTCATGCAGGTTTTATTTTCCTGGAGGAAAGAAGCTACCTTTTAGTGAAACTTTGCTATTCACTGAAGCACTAACTAATAAAGTTCTTATGAATAGAAAATGAAATATCCTTTCTATACCAGTCTCTAGAAACTGGGGGTCTCGCATCAATGTTGCAGATTTTATTACCTTTTTTTTTCCTAATGGGCCATCCACCTTGAAAACATTTTTTAAAGCAGGTTGAACTAAAGCAAGGTCTGAAGACTTATCAGTCAGAACAGGAAAGGAGCAGCCTCAGAGGAGGACAGGAAGATTACAATCTGTGGAGTGTAATGAGAATGCAGTAGGTTATGTTCATACCAATTCTCATTACAATCTTTGTCACTGCAATGGATTCACGTTGTATCATTTTCTGTCCTTGTTATAATCTTTGTCAGAAAAAATGAGACATCATATGTGCCATCTGCCTTTTTTTCCCTCATCTCCCCCTCTTCTAACTCTTTATTGTGTATTTCACAGATTGCATTAGCAGAATCAATTGTGCTGTTAATGTAAGTCTATGGAACAGCTTTGATAAATATCAGTAGGAAGGCCCATATCACAAATTCACAGACCAGATAATAGAATTGTAAAACAAAATAAGCTAATTATGGATAAATACAAAACCTTGAAAAAATAAAACATATACAGATTTATCCCTTGTTCAAATGACACAAATAAGCAAATTTCTTCACCTCATTACAGAAACAACAGGAGGAAAGAATGGTATTGACAAATCACTCAGTTCCCTCCCAGCACCTACAGAAATACATTGATAAAGAAAAGTTATTTTTATGGGATAAAGGCATAAAGTCTTAAAACCCAGGGCACTGGAGAACCTGAAGGTTAGTATCTCTGAGTCCTTGGGGGTACTGAAGTTGCAGTTATATTGCTGAATCAATTCCTTGGGGCAATTTTTAGACCTTATAATTAAGAAGAGCCCACAAGCCCCTAACAGTCATTTTCTTCTCCTAATATTTTATTCTGACTTAGTTTACAATAAAATAAAGCCCCATTCCTTTCTTTGATAATATAATAAATATATTCTTCCTATAATCCCCTTCCAGATGTTGCAAGTTAACATATTTATCCTTCATCTTTCTCTGGAATCTGCTCCTATGTTTACAACTTCCTGCTAGGTATCTCTGCCCAGGTGTTTCAGACATCTAAATTCAACATGTTTAAAACAGAATTCATCATCTTCCCTTTAAATCCATCCCTTTTTTCTATGCTCCATATTTCTTTTTCCAGTAACAATTCTTTGCTCACCATTCCTGTGTCCAATCAGTTGTCAAATCTAATCAGTTCTATTTCTTCAGCATCTTTCATATCCAGTTAGGTAGTATGACTGAACCTTTGCTAAGCCTTTAAAATGTTCCCAGAATTGCAAAAACTACAATAAAAGACAAAAAAAATCCTGACCTCCAAGAGTTTTTATTCTAATTGAAACTAAATGAAATAAACTAGGCTCATCCATAATATCTAGAGTATAGCTGGAAGGCATTCTACTCAGGGTAGTCATTAGGCAGTTATGGTGGAGTCAGAGAAAGCCTCCTGCAGAAGAAGGAATTTGGGATGAGTCTTGAAAAATGTCAATGAGACATGCTGCACAGGTAGATACAAGATTTGACAACTGATTAGATAGATGGGACCATTGAGACTGAAGTTGTTACTTAATGACTGGGAAAATATCCTAGTCCTATTTCAGTGATGAAATGAGGGGGAATTCAGTGGAAGGTTCTATGTGTTGGTCTTAAGAGATAGAAAAGAGCCTCTTGGAGGGATAGGAAATGACTTCTGTTGTTTTGGGGCAATAGAAAGGAAATCTGGTTCAGATACCTTGAATCTGGAGAGACACAGATAGGAGTACAAAGCTCCAGTGTGGCAACTCCAACCACTCTAGGAGAAGTCAGGTGGTACAGTTTTCTTTTCTTCATGAAGGACCTGGCTGACCTGGAATGGGTTTATATGAAGACCTCACCTAAGAAAGTATTACTGTTCTGGCAGCATCTTGTGAGCTCCAGACCCTGGTAGCGTATTTGCAGAGCAGAACAGCATAGACTTCTTAGTGAAAGGTTGTCCTTGTCATCTTAGTCCATCCTGCTCCAGGTTAACTTAAACCTTACTAGGAAAAGAATATTGCCATAAAATCACCACTGCCAATTAGTCCATAAGGAGACAGGTTGAATATAGCATGTTGCCAAATCTTAAACTGGTGTTTGGCCTGGCATGGTGTCTCCCTGATAGAAGTTCACTGGGGTGCCACAATACCTCACTAATACAGGAGGGAAACCACATTCACAAGGCCAAGAATACTCATAGTATCCAGACCTTTACAAGAATTTCTGTTCCCAATAAATCAGACCATGGGTAGAAATGGTTCTGGAAAAGGCAGTGAGAAGGATGTCTAGCACAACATTCCCCTCATTATAATAAACATAATGTGTTTATTGCCATGCCAATCACAAGAGAGACTCAAAATTCAATAAATCTTGGAGCTTTTTAGGTATGAATTAAGTAAATAAGAAATTATAATTATCCAATTGGTTCCTGAAAAAGATTCCCCAACCCTGATGTATATGATGACATGATCCGCTTCAGTTATGAAGGACAGTTACTAATGAGGCAGTGCTCTAGGCAAGAATAAAAAAGTTAGGAGTCTATTCCTCATCCTTCAGACTTTCCAAACAAAAACAGTCCTGTCTAGTCACTCTTCCTGTCTATGTGCCATTTCCTCCTATGAGAATGTAAGCTACTGGAGGTCAAGGTCTTGCTGTCTTTTATGTGTGTAGTCTCAATATTTAACACAGTGATGGATATATAATAAAAAATTTATAATTTTCTTTGTTGTTTCTTAATCAAAAGAATTACATTGTGGCATAAACATGGTGATGCATTACTTTTTAAAATCTGTACTCATTTAACTTTTCTTTGCTTTATACTTTTTTATGTATTTACTTATTCTTATTTTGTACAAATATTGTTTTTATACATTAATAAAATATTCTTGTTTAAGAGTAAACATATTACCCCCTCCCCCCAAAAAATATAGACCCGCATGTGTAATAAAGTAAAGGGGAGAGAAAAAAATTAAAATTAAATCTAAAAAAAAATAATAGTAAGAATTTTAGGTATGGCCAGGTGGCACAGTGAAGAGAGCACCAGCCCTGGAGCCAGGAGCACCTGAGCCCAAATCCAGCTCCATACACCCAACAATTACCCAAATGTGTGACCCCTTGCAAGCTGCCCCAACCCCAATGCCCTGCAACCCCCCCCAAAAAAAGACCCAAAATTAAATAAAATAGTAATAATAACAATAGGGGCAGCCAGGTGGAGGACAGAGCACTGGCCCTTGAACCAGGAGTACCCAAATCCAGACACCCAACAATCAACCAACTATGTGACCTAAGGCAAGCCACCCAGCCCCATTTGCCCTGCAACCCCCCCAAAATAATAATAATAATAATAATAATAATAATAATAATAATAAATGTGCTTCAGTCTGTGTTGTTCCAACACTACCAGCTCTGTCACAGGTGGATCATGTTCTTTATGATAAGTCCATCACAAAAGTTACTTCCATATTTTTCCACCGTTGAAATTGCTAATTGCAACTCCCTCCATTCATACTTCTCCACTACCATGTACTATATTTTCTCTCTGCTTTCACTCTGTCTCTGCTGTAGGGTAGCTGAGTGGCGCAGCAGACAGATCCCTGGCCCTGGGGCCAAGAGGCCCCAAGCCCACATAGCACCCCTTAGGCCCAGCATCCACCCAGCCATGTGGTCCCAGACAAGCCATCCAATTTCATCCCCTTGTAAGAAGTAAAAAAGAAAATGTGTTATATCTGACCACTCTCCCCCCATGGTCCATCCTCTCCTCCATCACTCACATAACCCCCCCTCTTCTCCCTGTCCCCCGCTCTCCTTCTTACTCCAGATGCCTATAACCCATTGAGTATATATGCTGTTTCTTCTCCTAGCCACCTCTGATGAGAGCAAAGATTCCCTCATTCCCCCCTTGCCTTCCCCCTTCCATATCATTGCAATAGCTCATTGTAATAAAGAAAAATTTTATTATATGAGATATCTTAGCCTATTCCTCCTCTCCTTCTTCTTTCTCCCATTACATTTCCCTTTTATCTATTGACTCCATTTTTACACCACATTGCAACTTCAAACTCAACTCTCTCCTGTGCTTCATCTATAAAAGATCCTCCTACCTGCTCTATTAAATGAGAAGGTTCATATAAGTATTATCAGTATCATTTTTCTATACAGGAATACATGTAGTTCATAATCATTAAGTCCCTCATATTTTCCCCTTCTTCTGCACTCTATATGCTTCACCTGAGTCCTGTATTTGAAGGTCAAACCTTCTGTTCAGCTCTGGCCATTCCAGCAGGAACATTTGAAATTCCCCTGGTTCATTGAAAGTCCATCTTTTTCCCTGGAAGAGGACATTCAGCCTTGCTGGGTAGTTGATTTTTGGTTGCAATTCTAAGCTCTTTTGCCTTCCAGAATATTATATTCCAAGCCCTACAAGCTTTTAATGTAGTTGCTGCTAAGTCCTGTGTGATCCTGACTGCAGGTCCACAATATTTGAATTGTGTCCTTTTGGCTGCTTGTAATATGTTCTGTTTGACTTGGGAGTTCTGGAACATGGCTATAATATTCCTGGGGTGGAGATGGGTGGATTCTCTCCATTTCTATTTTGCCCTCTGTTTCTAAGATATCAGGGCAATTTTCCTATAGTAATTCTTTGAAAATGATATCAAGGCTCTTTTCCTGATCATGACTTTCAGGTATTCCAATAATTTTTAAATATCTTTCCTAAATCTGTTTTCCATATCAGTTGTTTTTTCAAGGAGATGTTTCACATTTTCTTCTAATTTTCCATTCTTTTAGTTTTGAAGTATTGTGTCTTGATTTCTTGTAAGAATCAGCAATCTCCCTCAGTTCTATTCTTTGTCTGAAGGATTTGTTTTCCTCAGAGGGCTTTCTTATTTCCTTTTCCATCTGCCCAATTCTGCTTTTTAAAGCATTCTTCTCCTCAATAACCTTTTGAACTGTTTTATCCATTTGACGTATGCTGCTTTTTAGTATGTTATTTTCCTTAGCATTTTTTTTTTGGACCTCCTTGACTAAGCTGCTGACTTCATTTTCATGTTTTTCCTGCATCTCATTTCTTTTCCCAATTTTTCTTCTATCTTCCTCACTTGATTTTCAAAATTTTTTTTTGAGCTCTGTCATAGCCTGAGCCCAATTTCTGTTTTTCTTGGAGTCTTTAGATGCAAGAGTTTGTGCTTCCTCATCTTCAGATTGAGTGTTTTGATCCTTCTTGGGATCACAGGCAAAGTATTTCTCAATGATATTCCTTTTTTTTCTCTGCTTACTCATTTTCCTAGCCTGTGCCTGGTTTTGGGTTGCGTCCTGAGCTTTTGAGTGTGTGAGGCTCTGTCTTCCCTCCTGGTCTGTGAATGACCATAAGCGTCCCCCTCTGCCACAGAGCTGAGGTGGGGGGGGCCTGTTGTCCTATAGGGGTCCTAGGCTGAGATCAGGATCTGAACGTGGTCAGAGCCCCAGAGTCCTGTTCCAGGGACAGAGGACAGAGCTCCGCAGTCTCTCTCCACTCCCTCCCTAGGCTCATGCCCTTGGGGCTCCTTCTTACCAGCTTCTGCTTCCTGTTCCTGGATCTGGGCTGCTGGGACCACAGCTGCTCACTGTGTGCCCTGAGGGCTGGGCTTCATGTGCTTTCTCTGGCAGAGGTGCCCCCACTGTTTCCCCAAGTTGTGCCTGATGCTTCCTGGGGTGTATATCAGGAAACTCCCCTGCTGCTGTGAGTCATGGCTCCCAGTGCCCTGGAGGCTGCCTCCGGGAGGCTGAAGCTCCTTTGCTCTGGCGGGCCACCCCCTCTAGTGGGCCACCGCTACAATGCTGTGGAGCCAAGTCTTTCCGTTCTTTTCCAGGTTACCGTGAGTTGGAGAACTGCCTCACTGGGTCCCTCTGTGCATTTTGTCTCTTGAAAATGTAGTTAGAGTCCTTAGCTTACAAGTTTTAAGAGAGAGAGCCTAAGAGAGGATCCTCTCTTGTTGCCATCTTGGTTCCAACCCCCTCTTTGCTTTATACTTAAATTTTTAGTTAAATTCAATATACATTATGAACCTTTGGAGGGAACTTTATTAAAATGAAATATTAAATAACCCCAGAATTTTTACATTTCAAAGAGATATAGTTTCCTTTTTCCAAAGCAGACTAAAATTCTTCAACAACTTAGTACATGGATTCCATGAGCTACCATATTATATAAGATATCACTATCCATTGGTCAGATATCTGAAGTGTTGGGTCTTCAAATGATAAACATGCAGCCTGAACTTAGATAACTACCAACCTCAAAAAATTTTCAGAGCTTCCAGTTAACTCTAATTAGTCTCAAAGATACTAATATCATAATAAGACATCGCAGTTAGACTTTAGTGGAGAAAATAGTATGTGAATTTTTTTAATTACCTTATTTAAAACAGGGTACAAGATATCAATTGAAAACTAGTCATATACTTATTCTCTAAATCAAAACCAAACTACAAGTTAAATTCCGATTTGGACAGATGAGACACAACAATTTGAATAATCATTACAAACTCAAACTGGATACCTTAAGATCAGAAGATCAGGACAGGTAAGTGGTACTGTGGACAGAGCACTATCTCTAGAATCAGGAGGATCTGCATTCAAATTTGGTCTCAAAATATTTATTAGATGTATGACCTTAGGTAAGTCACTTAACTTTGCCTCACCAAAAAAATAAATACTCAGTAAATCAGAGATATAGCACTAGAAGGAACTTTGGAGGGCAACTAAGTGGTGTAGTGGATGAAGCACTGAACCTGGAGTCAGGAGACCTGAGTTCAAATCTGTCCTCAGACACTTAATAATTACCTAGCTGTGTGACCTTAACCCAACTGCCTTGCAAAAATAAAAAATAAAAATATAAAGGAACTTTGTAAATTGTCAAGTCCAATCTTTTAATTTTACAAACAAAGGAAACTTCATCCCAGAGAGGTTAAGTGATGTGCATAAGGTTATACAAATAGTAAATATCAGTGGTACTATTTGAACTCTAATCCTGAACTTTTAGAGTCAGTGTTCATCTTGTACTTATTCATCCATTTAACAATTTAGGACAGCACAGCCCTTATCTTATGGGAAATAATAATTGCCCACTAAACATTATGGGTAGCTAGATGGTACAGTGGATAGGAGCCTGGAGTTAGGAATACCTGAGTTCAAATCCAGTCTCAGATAGCTACTAGCTATGTGAATCCAGACAAGTCAATTCATCATTTGCCTTAGTTTCCTAAGAAAATGGCAAAACACTTTAGTATTTTTGTCTCTCTCTCTCTCTCTCTCTCTCTCTCTCTCTCTCTCTCACACACACACACACACACACAAACACACACACGTACACACACATGTACACACATATACAGAAAATGGGGTCAACCAAAAATCAGGAACAAATGGAATAATGGAATAATAATAATGACAGAATATATGAGTTGTACTCATTTCTGTGGGAAAAGCAAAGAAAAATAAGAGACAGCTCCTGACCTCAGTGAAATTACATTACTCAGCTTTGGTATGAGTCTAGGGTGGGAAGGATATAATAATAACTTATATTGATATGATAATTTAAGGCTTTACAAAACTGTGAGGAAAGTTCCTCACAACTCTGAGAGCTAGCTTCTATAAATTAAATATTCCTGTTTTACCCCCAAAGAACCAGACTATATGATTTTCCCAAAGCAAGATGGCAAAGAAATATGAGAAACATTTGAACCTAGGTTTTAACAATTCTAAATCCACTTTTATATCACCTGTGCTATATCTTTATGGTCTTGACAAACTAAATAATTAAATAAATAAATGAATGAATAAATGAATGAATGAATGAATGAACGAATGAAAACCATATTTTAGCAAAACAAATGGCCAACCAAGAATCAGAATCTGGGTTCAAAACCTATCTCTTCTATTTATTATTGCTATGACCTCAGGCAAATCAATTCATTGCTCTCATTGTTAGTTGCCACATACAGTTGGATTTAAATGATCACCATGGCCCCCTTCAGCTCTAATTTCTATGGTTTCCAAATTTAAGAAAACACAAAAAGCCAGTGAAATAATCATCCCATGTGACAAACTGGGGAGAATGAACTGAAACTTGTAAAGCTGGTTTAATTCAATAATAAAACTTCAGCCTCTTTAGCAAAACTATTTGTAAATGAATAGTTTTGGGAGAACTGAACATTTAGTAGTCTACCTCACCCTCATCAAGACTGGTAATAGTTCATGTAGCAAAGCAGAGTAGCAAACATATATATATACATATATATATATATACATACATATATATGTATATATATATATATTTAATACTCTATGACTTTTTATACTTAATTTTAAATTAAAATATTTGTCAAGATAAACTCAACATTATTATTCCCAAGAATTCTAGTATGCACACATTATTGTTCCAAGTTAATTAATTGGAAAGCAAGTATAGAAGCCAAGGTCACATTATTCAACTTGATTTGACTTTCTTAATATGATAATATTTTTTATGCCTCTGTTTAAAATACAGTTTATTGAGCAATTTTTTTATTCTGCTATAATTATCTATTAAACACTCCATTGAAAATTATCTGATTATTAATACAAATCTAAAAGAGTAGCTGAGTCTGTCCAGATATATAAAATTCTGCACCCCCTTGATTGCTCCTTTCTCTAATGGAAAGAAGGAGGTGCTTTGTTACTATTTCTTCAGGACCAAAACTGGTCATTAATCCTACTGAGATCTTTTTAGAGTTCAGCTAGATGTGTATCAAATGACAAAAGCAACATTTTTAAGAGATACGGTTGAAATTGACATGCAATGCCCTAGATATTTTAATATCCATCAAATTAAAAATTACAGTCTTTAAAATATTTTAACCTTCCATGTAAACATGTACTACATAACTAAATACAATCATCTGGGATCAGTATGATGAAGTTAGTTTGTGTCAGGAAAAAAATTCATTGAAACATGATTACCCGAACTCTCACTGTCCTATCACTCACTATTTTCCTTGCTAGATTTCCCAGGATGGGTTTATCCCTTCAGTGAAACAGTGTATATGTCTTACTTCACATAATGGCATTTGTTCTAAAATAATCAACTCTTACCTTTTAACTGTTAACAAAGTCCATGCAAAGCACCTAGAAGAGATAGCTAACACTAATTTTTTTTAATACATCTCAGTTCCACTGAAGCACATCTTATATCTTATGATTTAAACCTTCATTCCCAGGACTGATTAGACAGTATTTCTACATCTCCTTTCCACTTGGACCTTTTTCTCTCCCATATCTCTCAAAATTTTGCTCTTCAGTAAAGATGATAGCAGACAGAATATCAATTATATAGCCTCATGCAAATGTAGGAAAAAATTGACTCTACCATCCTAAATTTCCAAATCACTTTGATAAGAAATCTTCCAGGACTAATGAGTTCTGGCTCTGGGCCCTTGCTCACCTGTGATGGTTTTGATGACATTCAGGATATGCATTTTCATCAAAATTATATTTGGTTTTTGAAACTCTTCAATGATGATTTTGAGATTTACCATAGTTAGAGGACTGTAGTGATTAAATTTATTCTATACTATAAATCCAGTCAAGAATTCAAAATTAAACTCATCATAAGTGAGAAGAAATCTAGGCTCTATGTCTGCTTTAGTTTCATTCAAACCTTGACTACAGTTAAGATGATCAACTGTGTGTGTGAGGGTGGGAAGGTCTAGGCTGACAGCACGGTGCTCACAAACTGGCGATATAAAGAAAGGCAAAAATCTTTCTGCCTTCAAGGAACTTACAATGTAATTGGGAAGGGGAGATAACATATATAAGAACAAACAAGAAAAAAAAACAGAATAGATGTAGAAAGGTCTTAGAGAGGTATGTTCTAGCAGCTTTGGAAAACACAAAGTCCTCTTTAAGAAAGTTTTCTTAAACTGAGACACAAAGAAAACTAGGATCTCCAAGAATAAGAGGCTGGGAGGGAAAGCAGCACAGCCAAGACAGATAGCCATTGAAGAAGACAAGGTACCAGAGTTGGAGGGTCAAGATTGAGAAACACAAGGCATTATGTTTGTATACAGCAGTAGTTATTGGAAAGCATTCATTTTAAAGCAAACTGGGAATGTCCAGGTTGTGAAGACTTTAAATGACTTTGTTTTTAGAGGGAATAGGTAGTCACTGAATAGGGAAAAGAATTCCACATGATGTGTTTCCTTGTCTTTTTTTTCTTTTCTATGTGATTTTCAGGAATAGCAAGAATAAGGATTATTCATCCAGGTGAGAGAATGAGCAGTGAAATCTAGAATTGACACCCTCAGAGTAGAAATGAGAAAGCACACATAGAGTGGCCTTAGAAAATTGACTTTAGTCCTCTCTTTGTGTTCTGCACATATAACACAGAAACAAATGTGCTCTTCTCTAAAAGGGGACAGAGGAGAGAAGAGGAAGGTGTTTGCTTTCTTGAGAAGTGAAAGAACTCTGTTTCAAGATGTTAGGGATTATTTTGTAATAGCAGAATTACAATTAGTTCATTTATTAAGTTGACAATCAAATTGTGATTTCACTTGCAAGTGCCAATTTAGGTTTGACCTGATTAAAAAGTACCTAAATAAAAGCAAATTCAAATCCACATTCCATTTACTGTTAGCTGCCTTAAATCCATTTTTTCTTTAAATAGTCAAGGCATAAATTCTTAATTAATAAATAAGATATTGATTACTTATCCAGCATCTCAAAAAATATTCTTTCTCATACTAGGACACTTGATACAGGAATAATTTTATATGTAATTCAATTCCCTCCTGCCAATATTATAGAAATATGCATATTCAACCATTAGCTAGCTATTAGATACCTCTGCAGTATTCCGTAGACAATGAGCAACTATAAGCAAAGTAAAATGCAAACAAAGAAGGAAGGCATTTTCTGAACTCCTTTTGCCTTTCAAGTTCCTTTAGTGGTGAGAAAATATAGGATGAACAAATGAAAAAAAGCCCAAGGATATAGGAAAATCATAATATATTTGGAATATTGAATCCCTGAAAATGTATAAACAAGCAAGTGATTTTCTTTGATTTCCAGTAACATAGGGGAAACAGTTAAGTTGATGGAAACAAGATGACTTAAAACACATATACGGGTCTTGGGAATCCAAAAAGATGGCTGCTAGGTTAGGTAGGGTTCAAGGAAAATGAAATATCTATATATCTATTATTAACTTTAGTTTTTAGGATTTTGCAGGGCAAATGGGGCTAAGTGGCTTGCCCAAGGCCACACAGCTAGGTAATTATTAAGTGTCTGAGGCCAGATTTGGACTCAGGTATTACTGACTCCAGGGCCGATGCTCTATCCACTGTGCCACCTAGCCGCCCCTATTATTAACTTTTGATGGAAAATTTTAATCTCATAAATTTAAGCAACTGGAATTACTATATAAAATATATATATATATATATATATATAAAATATTTTTGTAAATCTCTTATAATAAAAAATCTAATTTATCTACTATATCTCATCATTAAATTATAAAGATGAAAGTATCTTCATTACTTGAGAGAATTTGACTCTTTTGAGTGCTATCTAGTTAACTGACCTCTGAGCTAATTATTTTTCAGAAAACTGAAAACCAGGAAAGATAAAATTCCATCTTTTTTCATTTAAGCTATACATACTTCCATTAAGGTAGCCCTTAATAACCCCATGTCAACAGATATTACCTGACTGCCCAAGTGGCATCAAATGAAATACAGTAAGTAAAGAGCTTTGTAAAAATTAAAGCACTATATACATTTGAATTGCTATTATTATTTTCTTTGCTCATCAATCTAAAGTGTCATATCACACTGGCCTCTAGCCAAAATAATACAGGCACTTCTGCAGCAATCTAGACTCGCTTCTGCTTCTTTATCTTTTGTACCTTCTGTAGATGAGTTGGGCATCTCAGCCCCATTGGCCAACAGTTTGGAAAACTCAGATCATATGATATTGTCTCTAGACACCAAAGAATGAAGTTCTTTAAGATCTCCACAAACAGAATATAGGAATAATACAGATAGATTCTGAACTCCACACTCCTCCAAATCTGAATCAGAAGGACTGGGAGTTTTAAAACATTTCCTCAGTTCCAAATATCATTTTCTTCTCCATTTGGATTTTGATTCTGTACTAAGATATTTATCCTTCTATATCTTAGTACCCTGCCCCTTAAATCTCCTTTGCTCTTAGTCAACTAACTCCATAACTATCCTTAGGTGATTGGAATAAGGAGTACTTTCAGGGTCCCAACCACTCTCTGGAGCATATGATAAGTGTGCAGTAGAAAAACTTCACAAAACCTTTAATGAGGGGGCAGCTAGGTAGCGCAGTGGATAGACCACTGGCCCTGGAGTCAGGAGTACCTGAGTTCAAATCCGGCTTCAGACACTTAATAATTACCTAGCTGTGTGGAACGTGGGCAAGCCACTTAACTCCATATCCTTGCAAAAGAAAAAAAAAAGGAATGCATATGTTCCAAAAAAATCAACCAAACAAACTTTAATGAGCCTTCTGTTCAAGTTCCACAATCCCAAGCATATTCAGCAGAATGAGATTTTTTTTTGTTTTGTTTTGGATGTCCTTAAAGGTAGGGTAGTGATATGTTAATTCTTTCCAGAGTGATTGTATCTATGAGGAACTTGCTTAGGTGGGAAAGTCATACAGTGAAAAATATTTTTACCAGAATAACTTTGATACTAGAGAAATCTTTTGGTTCTTCACTGAGAAGATAAGTGACAATTATATGACAGAATCTTCCTTTTCCCTTCCATATACTAGAAGATCTAAATCAACTCCAAAAATTTGCAGCTGTTTATGTTCTTCACATAAGGAGCTAAGGTCCTGCTGTACATTTCTAACCCTAACCCTAACTCTAACCCTACAAATTAGAAAAAAGCTCCAAGATTATTTGTATGTATATGCTGCCATCCTGGAACAACAGAACTTGTTCTGTACAAGATCCAGCATTGACCAGGTAAAAGAATTTACTAAAAGTTATGAATGAGTAGATTTGAGGAGGAATTAATTACCTTCATATTCAGTATTAAGGCTAGTTTACATTCCAATAAAGTACTCCATTCCAGAGATCCAACTTTTGCTACTTCTAAATAATACAACACTCTCAGGAATATGTTTAATTCATTAAATGGATTTTCAAGAATTTTTTGACCTTGGTCAATTTAACTGACCATCTGAATCCCACTAGATAAAACAAATAATTATGCTTGAATCAAAGAAATATTAGGAAAGGTCATTAAATACATGACAAAAGAATGTCAGTTATTAGCACAGTAAATAGATTGGTAGGCCTGGAATCAGGAAGACAAATCATCTTCATTTCAAATCTGACCCCAAATACTTATTAGATGTGTGTCCTTGGACAACTCATTTACCCTGTTTGTCTTAGTTTCTTCTCTGCAAAATGAGCTAGAAAAATGGCAGTATCTAGCATATGAATATTTCTCCCAATGTAATAGACAGATATGAAAAATTTGTTCTAGAGTCTATGAGAATGGTTGAAGCAGATACAATGGATAATTCAGAGTTTGGTCAAACGTCAGAGATGCCAAAGTCATCCACTGAATCCTAAGCCTTCAACAGTCATCTTGATTTTTATCTTGCCAATGGAATTGGATGACTGGAAGAGAGAATGAAGCTAACTTTGCTCAACTCTGCCTCAATTAAATTCAATTCACATGTGAGTCAAGACATTACTTGTGAGTCAAGACATTACTTCATGATGTCTTTGCTCCTCTTTGAAAATGATGGATAAATAAAATAAAAAACAACATCAATAGCAAAAGCATACAATTACTCCTGAAAGAAGTTTGCAAATGGATTATCAGTTGATACTTATCCTAGTCACAGGGAAACATGCCTTAGTTACTTTTCAGTTTTTTTAACCCTATCCAACAGAATTAAAAATCTCCCTTCAGATGCTTAGTAGCTGTGGGAGCCTGGGGAAGTCACTTAATTCTCTTTGTTTCATTTTCCTTATCTATAAAATGATCTGGTAAAAAAATGAAAATCACTTCAATATCTGCCAAAAAAAATCCCTAAAGGGGTCATGAAGAGTCAGATATAACTGAAAAAAATAACAGAACAACTAAAAAAAGTTCCTCATCTACAAAATGGATATAATAGCACCTACCTCACAAAAATTTTTGAAAGATGTATCTATATTTTATCTATAGCTATAGTCATAGTCATATATGGATACATGCATGTATTTATGTTTGCAAGTACATTTATGTAGAATTCTAGTCACATACAACATATAAATATATATATGTTATGCATGTATATGAATATGTTAAGGTTATATACATATGTTTGTCTATGTAAATAGACATACACATTTATCATATAAATGTTATAATACATAGTTTTATATTATGTACATATATGGTTTTATGTTATAGACATCTAAATTGCACTTCTCTATCAGCTATATAACCAACTTGAGTATCTCCCCTGACTTTTAATCCCAAATCATAGACTGCCTATTGAATATTGTAATGGGAGAAGGGGTCTAATGAGAGCTTGTTCAACATGTCAGAAACAAAAGGTTCTTTTATTTTTGGGGGGGTTTTGTTTCTAAATCCTACTCATCTCTCAAACATTCATATTTCTAAGGGGAAAAACATTCTCCTATTCTTATAGGACTCTAAACTTGACTTTATCCTGAATTCCCTTTTCTCTCACTGCAAATATCCAATTAGTTGCCAAAGCTTACTTTTTCTTCATTCACATCTCTCATATTTTGCATATTCTTCCTATTCCTACTAGATTATTGCAAAAGCCTCCTAATGGACCCCCTGCCTCAAATCTCTCAACACTCTGGTTTATGCTCTGTTGTTCTGCCAAAATAAGTTTTCTCAAACACAGATTTGACCATGTAACTACCCTAATCAATCATTCCCAGGGCTTCCTGTTGCTTCTAAGATTAAAAATAAAGTTCCCTATTTAGCTTTCAAAACCATTCACAAACTTTCCCCAGCCAATCTTCCCAGCCTCTTTTTACATTATTTCCTCTCTCGGCCTCTGCATTTCAACTTTCTATATCACACATAGCACTGCTTCTCCCATTTTTGTGGTTTTGCATTGAGTATTCCCCATGCCTAGAATTCCTTTCCCCTTCCCCTTAGCTGCTGAAAATATTTCTTTCAAGGTATAATGAAAGTATCACCTTTTACATGAGACCATTCCTGTTACTTCCAATTACTAAAGTCTCCTTCCTAAACAATTTTGTATGTAACTCTTTTATATTCTTGGAGTCAGGAAGTCTTGAGTTTAAATCTAGCCTCAGACATCAACTGTGTAATCCTAGACAAGTCACTTAACCCTGTTTATCTCAGTTTCCTCATCTGTAAAATGAGCTGAATAAGAAAATAGCAAACCCCTCCAATATCTTTGTCAAACCCACAAATGAGGTCATGAAGAAATGTTCAAACTGAAACAGCTGAATAATAACTTTATTTTTCTTTTTTAATATTTATTTTCTTTATATTTCTATATACTAATATTTTCCATTAGAAAATGCTTCTTGAAGCTTGGAATTATTTCACTATTTCCATTTGAATCCATGTACAGGGTTTAGTACAAAATAGGTGCTTAATAAATGTATGTTGATGGATTGAAGGGTTAATTGAATCTGGTACTTGTGATAATTAGACCTTTTTTGTCCTTTTCTTCTAGTCCATTCCCAAACACAATAGTATTATCAGTATAAAACAACCCCTCCGAGAACATGTCTCCAATATCTTTTTTTCCCCTCTATGAACTGCTTTAAAATGGTAAAGGTTCCATAAATCCATTGGGGATATGCACTCAAATTCATAAAAATCCAACAGAGAAATGAAAGTCATATTTTCCTTATCTTCCTCTGCCATGCTATCTCATGGTGCCTGCTGTGTACGTCTAATAATGAAAGCTACTGGCTGCCCTGCAAATAGTACAGACCATTCTGAACTAGTGTCATGATGTGCTAATCTTCCTTATTTTTTTCAGCAACCACACTTTTAGATGCAAAAAGGAAGAAATAATCCATCCTACTAGACTTTTATGGGACAAAGATCATCCTAAAACCTGAGACATGGAATGAGATAAGCTCAAAAAAGAAAATTGTAGATCAATATCTCTAAGGAATAATAATGTAAAAATATCTAGTAAAATATTAACAAGGAGATTATAAAACATACTAACTACTTATAGATTATATAGTATGATAAGTTAGATTTATTTGGGAAATATAATATTGGCTTGATATCAATAAAAACAAAACCAAAAAATCACATGTTTACATAGATTTAGAAAAAAAACTTGTCAAAATGAATTACTTTTTAATGTTTAAACAAACTCTAAAGTCATAGGAATAAAGGGACTTTTCTTAATACAGTAAATATGACTATAAAGAAAAGCAAGTATCACCTATAATGGAAAACACCAGAAACAATTTTAATTAAATTTTATTTTATTTTTCATCACAAAACAGACTTCTCTCCCTTTGAGAAAGCGTGAAAAACAAAACCTTTTTTTATAAAGTCAGACAACACAAAATTTTTCATTGACATTTTAAAATGTGTGTGTCTGTGTTTAGCCTGTCATCTGAGTCCTGTCACTTCTCTAATAAGAGGTAGGCAACAAATTCATTATAAGTTCCCAGGAATTGGGATTGGGTTGGCCATTTTGTGGACAGAGTTCCAAAGTTTTCTTTTTTCTTTTTAATATTTTGATTTAATCATCCCAAGATCAGGCTTCTTACCCTTCCACTCTAAAAGCATCACCCAACTGAGACCACACACACACACACACACACACACACACACACACAAACACAGACACATATTCATGCATACATACACATACACACCCACACTCCTATTGAAACATTTATAGTCAACCAATACAAATTTCCACTTTGGACATATCCTAAAAGTTTGCTTCACTCTTCATCTCTCCATTAGGAAGTGGATAGTATTTTTCCTCACAAATTCAATGGAATTCTGATTTGTTATAACACGTAGGAGAGTTCAGTACAGTAGTATTCCATCTCGTTCATTATAAGGCAAATTCTACTGCAAGCACATGTGATCCCATTCACCATTTTCCAGTTTAAGGGTACTTGTTATGATTTCCACTGTTGGACACCTCAAAAAAAGAGATATGTGATATTTTTTAGAATTTATTTTACTTGGGACTAGTCCCTCCCTTAATTTATCTCCCTTCTAGTCCCCCCCCCATATTCTTGTTTTTACCAGTTCAGATGACAGCAGCTTCAAGATGGTGAATCTCTGATTTTTGCCAGATCAAACTTATCTCTACTTAGTTTTCATATGCCTTCTATAGGTGTGTGTCTTCTATAGGAAACCAGTAATATAACATATCTTACTATTTTTTCTCAGATATATGCTATTTAATCATATTTAATATCTATGAACAATATTAGTACCTATATATAACACCTATGAATAAGTTTAATTCCCTTAAAGGTACCCCAGTGGTTCAAATGGTATATCCTTAGGATTATACTTTCTCTGAAAAGAGAGCAATTTGTTCTGTTCCTAAGAAATAAACTTGACAATATTTTCTCAAGAGTTTGTTTCCTAGATTTAAAAAAAAATTTCAAATCATAACATCATACATTGGAATCTATAAGGCATCTTAGAGGTTCTTTAGTCTGGAGTCCTTATACAAAAAGAAACTGAAGAACAGAAAAAAAACAGTAGCTTACACAAAATTGCAGAGATAGGGTATGGCATATCTAGGTTTCAAGCCTCTATCTTTTGATTTCAAATCACACATACTTTAATTTATGCCCTGAAATTCTTCTTTTGTACTTTTTTTATTATCTATAATATTATCTTTATTTTATAAAATATATATTATTTGACAAAATAGTTTGAACAATGAATTAGAGCTAGGTGTTAGGCAAAGCATGAGAGGAGAGAAATAGAAGATATATATATATGTATATGTATATATATATATATATATATATATATATTGAAGATGATCTTCTCAAGGAGTATAGTAATAAAAGTGAAAAGAGATATAGTGAAATAGCTGGCTGAGAAAGAAAGATCAGATAGCAGGCATTTAGAGTTCATTTTGTTGCTGCTTTTGCTTTGGTATGTGTGTGTTTTCTTTTATAATTTCACAGACATGGGCAGGAATGTAGGCAATAGGGAAGTAGCTAGTAGACAGAGAGTGATTGAAGACTGGTGAGAGAGTAGGAATGATAGAAGAGGCAATTTCTGGATAGGATGGGTTGGAATGGTATCACTTGTGCACGCAGCTGAATTTGTCTGATAAGTGGAAGGGGACTCTTCCTTATGTGGAACAAGGACAATGGAGGAAATGTGGCAGAGGCAACTGAATGATATGAGATGAGAAACATGGAAGCAGAGGGACCTCTCAGATTATGGTTTTAATTTTTTCAGTAAAATATAAAGCAAGATTTTTGGCTGTAACAGTGAAAGTGAAGGAACCATGGGAGGTTTGAGGTAGTACAAAAATGTTTGGAAAAGCTCTTATGTTTAGTGGAATAACGGGTCACTTAGAGAAGTATAAAAGAATTGCCTTGTTGCAATGCAGGTAAAGTTGACTTCTAGTTGTTACTGTCTCTTTGAGTAGTACTGGTGAGGTGAAGGAGTAGATTATGGGAATGAGTGAGATGAGGTGATTGAGGGAGCATCAATAGAAATGTTGAAGACCCTTACTATGAGGGCTGGAATTAAGGAGGGGAGAAAGATTGTGAGCCATGCTCTGAACCCATTAAAGTAGGAAAAAGGATGTCCTATAAGAATGTAGACAACAGCTACCAGAATTTTGATTGACTTTTTGATATAGATTAAATGACCCTCAAATGAGATCCTGCTGAGTGATAGTAATAGAAGAAGAACCTGAAAGTAGCTATGGGAAGCAATAGGTATTCCAAATTCCCCAAGTTGGGTGATGATGGGGGAAGGTATAAGTGAATATGTGATAAGTACTGGAAATGGATTCCAGGAAAGTGTGTGTCATCAACTTGGGGGGTAATTCTTAGTAAGTACAAGAAGGTGGAGAGCTCAAGTAAGAATTTTTTTTTTTTTTTAGTTTTTGCAAGACAATGAGGTTAAGTGGCTTGCCCAAGGCCACACAGCTAGGTAATTATTAAGTATCTGAGACCGGATTTGAACTCAGGTACTCCTGACTCCAGGGCCAGTGCTCTATCCACTACACCACCTAGCTGCACCTCAAGTAAGAATATTTTTAAGATGAAATCCAGATTGTTGCCTATAAGAGCAAGTATTCTGGAGGACACAGTAAAAGTACTTGATAGGAGGAATTTGGAATGTAGGAATTTGGAAAGATTGGGGTAGATGGGAAATGTATGACAAGACTAAAACATTGCAAAGATTTGAGGAGCAGTTTGGTGGAGAATAGATTAGAGAGAAAAAAGAGATCAGAGTAAGGGAAGCCCTATAGAAATCTATTATAATAGTTCAGTAAATAGATGAGAAAATTTTGAGCTAGAATGATGGGTTGGAATGGAAAGGATGAGAGAGATAAAAGAGATATTTTGGAAGTAGAGGTGATAAAAGCCCTGATAGTTGATTGAATGTGAAGGATAAGAAATACATAAAAGACAAACAGAACTTCGTTTATAAACATGGGAGAATTATGACACCAACAGCAGAATCATGAATGTTAAAAGTCAGGTCAGATGTCAGAAGAAAAATTAAGAATCCAATTTAGGACTTGTGCAACCTGAAGTATAATAAAGTATCCAAATGGAGATGTTCAGTGAACATTGAAAATACCAAAATAGAGTTTGGGAAGAGATTGCGATAAGAGACACAATTTCAGGAGTCATCCTCTCAGAAGTGAAACTGAAGTTCTAGAATATAATTAGCAAGAGAAGACTGCAGAACTACAAAGAATAAGCTTATCTTTAAAGAAAAAAAATAAAAAACACATATCCCCTTATTCCTTTTCAGGGGTAAGGGAGTTCATTGGTGAGTAATATGCATATATTATCAGATTTTTTTTCAAAATTAATTGATCAGTTGATTTTTACCTTCTCCCTCCTTTTCTATTTTCTTTTTTTTTTTTTAATATTTTGTTACATGGGAGGGTTTCCTAGAAAGTGGGCAAGGAACAGGATACAGTGAGAATTTTAGGCAATGTAAAAACATGAGATAGCAATAAAATATATTATTGAAATCTATTATATTAGGATATAACATGTGATATATTTCTACCAAACTATAGTTTGACTCTTCTACTTTTCTTGCCTCCTTCTTCCTATTTCTTGTTTTATTATGGTTGAATTTCCCATATAGCCGCTCCACCCCATCTACCCTTTCAAGACCTCAAAATACATATTCAATCACAACTCCTCCCTCCAAATGAAAAGATAAATATTTTAGCACAAAAAGAGATAGGACTATGGAATATTACTCAAAACCAATTTAAAATGTACCAATACCACTGGGAAGAAAAAAAACCACATTCTCTCAGCAGAACTGGGCATAAGGACAAGTTTCTACTTCAGTAAAGAAGCTTTGTGGTGCCATACATACCCAAAGGGAATATCAGGTTTTATTTTGTGATTTTTTTTAAACCTTGCTTTTATTTCAAAACTCTCCTTTGTGTAGAAACCACATAATTTTGACCACAATTTAATGAACAACTAAAAAGAAACAAAATGCCCAAGGAACAGAAAAGTAAAATGCCAAGGGGTAGAAGTTGAATAAATTTATACTAATTTTGTTTTAATAATGGAGATGCCTGCACTGAGCAGAGCAAATAAATCCAGTCAAATGAGTGTCTATTCTGCCCTTTTGGATCAGAGACTCTCATAAGTCTGTAAAATGCTGACATCGTTTTTTAAATCACACAAACAAATCCTGAGCAAAAGTAATTAGAAGGGCAATGATAACACTCAAGTCAAGAGATATGATGAAGAGAAAGAAAGATAAAGATGAAGTGCTTTTAAAAAGGCATCATTAAAAAATATCAGAATGTACATTTACTATGTTTACATATTGAATCTAAAGTAATCATTAATGATATAAAACTCTTGATGTAATTATTATTCCGCATGTGGTTTATTTAAATTGTCATAATAGGATGATATAAATTTCCTCCCATATAATTATTTCATGAATATATTAACTTGACCTTGAAAATGAAAGATTCATTTTACTAATGATGACTTTTAGAACTAAATAAAATATACCAACAACACAGAATAAATGACAATTTGAATCCCCAAGAAACCCTTGTTGTAGTAGTAGTAAGTTTGAAAAACTAAAGGGCAGATTCCAGAAGATAGACACAAAAACTTTCATACAAATTAAAGCTTGAGAGGTCACTTGAAAAAAACATTGGGCAAATTATATCTATCCATAGGAATGAAACAAAGGTAGTGCACCAATGATTTAAAAGCTCATTTGTCCAGATTAAGTTTGAAAATATCATTATATTTTTTTTAAAGTACTTACAATATGAAAACACTGTCCTGGGTTATGGGGAAATGAAGAAAAATATTTTTGATGAGGACACATAGAAATTAATTTTAAAAGTCTTATTTTCCCCCTTGGTCTTTGGGAAGTATACTTAACTAGTCTGATTAGGTGAAAATTCCTTAAAGAGATTATGTCTTTTTAGATTACATTTTATTGTTGTTCAAATTTTTTTAGATACTTTAAACTCTTTGTGAAACCCTTGGAATTTTCTTGGCAGTACTGGATTCCAGTTCATTTTACAGATGAGGAAACCTAGGCAAACAGGATTAAGTAATTTACCCAGTATCATACAGTTACTAAATTTCTGGGGCCAGACTTGAAGAAAGGAAGATGAGAGTTCCTGACTTCGCACCAGGCACGCTACCTACTGTACCACCTAACTGCATATTTGTACTTTAAGAAGTTACTTTTAATCCTTAAAAGGAAAGATGTAGGTACTATGGGAATTTTAGTTACACTAGAAGAGATATTTAGCAGAAAAAATTTTTCCAAATAGCCTACAAGGCTACAAGTGTTATATAGAGATTATAGTACTGTGGCAAATTTTATAGAGTTGGAGTCAGATGATAATAGGAGGAGAATTCAACTCCTAAATTCAAATGTAGACTCTGTTCTAGTAGACATTTCATGTCTTGAGATTCTTCCTGAGAATATTAGACTAGATAGCTTATGAGACCCTTTTGAACTATAAATCAATGATCTTTAAATTTGTCCATATTTAGATTTTTTTCTATCAAACTTTTTTAAATAACCTATTTTTTTTTTCAATAATACTGTCTCTGAAATTAGACAATCTGGATCCAAATACTGTTTCTGACATTCCTACTTGTGTGACCCTAAGTAAATCATTTATTCTTTGTTTATCTCCTTTTCCTCATTAGGAATTTCAATTACCTGACCTCTGGGATCCTTTCTAGCCCTAGTTCTATGATCCTATGAATCTATAATTTCTGAATTTTTTATACTTAATATGGAATTTAAGGATTAGTTTCCTTCCTGATTAAGGAAGAGAGATGATTGAAAGGCATGTTTCATTAAGAGAAAGAAAGAAGAATATTTAAAATTGTTTTGACACTGATAGGAACTCTGATTCATAGAGTGAAAATTATTAGATTTCTAGAAATACCTAAGAATATTCAATAAATAATTGAAAAACTTTGTCTACTGTTTGTCTTATTCCTTAGCAGGATTTATATGTTACAAAGTAGGTTTTGTTCACAAATAGGTTAACCACTAGTATATCAGAAAAATTTATTAATGTTTGCATATCCCAATCACCAACCATATTAGACAAGTAAAGTGTTACCACAAACATACAAAAATGTATTCTTTCAAAGCCAAAGGTCAATACTTGCCTTTGTCTAACCATCTCTGTTGAATAACGTTAAGATTACATACCTAGGGATGGAAGAGACTTTATAAAATTTATTTTTTTAAAATGCTCACATAAAAAAAAAAACATCTTTTCTACCTCCTATTTTTTTCAGACAAGGGAAATAAAATTTAAGGGCAAGAATGGGAGTGGTGGAGTGGGTAAGGGTGGGACAAAGAAGGGCAAATATAATATATCTACCTAGATCTACTGTATTCAGAATCAGTATTCACTCTTTTCTATCATGCTGGCAATAGGAGAAATAACTAGCTTTCTGTTGAATTCAATTGTTTAATTTCACTGTATTTATTAAATTGAAATGTGTAACTGATATTGTTTGTCCTTCATTCTCAAAGAAGACCACAACATCAGCAAGATGATGACATGACAAGGACATGAATTGGATTTGAGTGAGGGGCTGCTGGGCTCAGTCACCAGTCTCACCTTCTCCTCTGGAACCATCTGGGTCCAGTAACCAGATATGAATCAGGAAGAACTGGAGATGGTCCTGCATGTGAGGCAATCAGGTTTAAGTGACTTGCCTAGATCATACAGCTAATAATTCAAACTCCAGTCCTCCTGCTTCCAAGGCCAGTGCTCTATCCACTGCACCATCATCTAGCTCCCTGATGTAAATAACCGCATTACCTAAATCAATCATGGTCTCTGTTATTAGAGTACCTCTTGACCTGGTAAGTTGTCTGGTATAGATCAAATAAGCCTGGATTTTGAGGAAAAATGGTTTGAATCTTGATTCAGAAACTTAACTGTTGTCTGACTTGAGTAAGTCATTTAATTTTGTTATACTTTTGCCCAAGATACATTTTTTTGTGGTAATGATTTACAAATGTTAGGTATCTTTATTCTAATTCAAAAAGTTATTTCAAATTCCCTATTATGTGTATTGTGTTAAGGAATAATGTTAAAAGGCCCTGCCCCCAACTCGTTTATATAGGCCTGCAAAGGAAGAAGTGGAAGATATAATATGCAAACAAGTGTATACATATAATTCAAATATGCACAATTTGTGATTTTGAATCTATAGTTTCTAAGTATTTTCTAGAATAGTTGAAACTATTTAAAATAGTACCAACCATATATGATGACCCAATTTTCCAATAACCCCTCTAACAGTTATCATTTTCTTTTTTGTTGTCATCTTTGACAATCTGACAGGTATGACATGAAAACTCAGAGCTGTTCTATTTTGATTTCCCTAACAATCAGAAATTCAAAGCATTTTTTCCTATATGGCTAATGATAATATGAATTTCTTATTTATGCAGGAAGATGCATATTGCTACACATCAACTGGGAAATTGCTTTTATTTTTATAGATTTGAATCAGTTTTATAAATATATCTTAGGAATTAGAGTAATAACAGCTTGTCATTTCTTTCATAATTTAATCAGCATTGATTTTATTTATACATTTTTGCATTTATAGGTTTCAAAATTATCCACTTCGTTTATTGTGAATAATATCTTATATAGAATTTCTTCCTTCTATTTCTACGTTCTTAAAGGCATCCTCCTTTATGTCTGTAAACTTATCTTGTCATGACATCAGGGATGTAATACCATGACATACAAGTAAATTTGATTTAAAGGAGGGGGGTTAGGGAGATCTGCAAAGTCACCTGTCTCACTTTCTTTCAGGAGCCACTGGGTTCAGAGGCCAGGTGTGGATCAGGATGATTGTCGATGGCTCTGGGAGACATTGGCCTAGGAACTTTAACAGGACTCAGTTGGAGACAATGCCCATTCAGTAATTAAGGTTAGGTAAGAAAGAAATGAAGCCGAGAGTTGTCTCTTTAACTTAGTCAAAAAAATAAATAACTAAATCTAGGAGGGGGTGTCACTGAGTATTTCAGGTCAAAAACAGAAGCAATTGCTATTTACATTCACTCTTACCCAGTCTGGACTGTTGAAAAGTGACAAGATATCTTATTGTTTATAAGGCTCAAATATTCTGGCTCTAAAGACTGAACAATAATAGGACCCAGGGCAAGCCCCATTTGGTCATTGTTTGGTTCCTGGTTGGCTAAGAATGAATTTAAATGAAATTGTTTCTGTTTTGTCCAGAAACCCTGAGAATCTTTCCCTCCCAGACTATTTTTTTTTTTGACTAGGTTAAAGAGGTCACTCTCTACTTCATTTCTTTCTTACTTAACCATAATCATTGAATGGGCATTGCTTCAGTCAAACTAAACCCTATTAAAGACCCTAACTTGAAAAGGCCAATATCTCCCACTGCATTCAGGGCCATCTCCAGTTGTCTTGATCCATATCTGTCCACTGGACCCAGATGGCTCCAGAAAAGAAAGTAGACTCACTGAAATCAATTCATTTACTTGTCATGGCTCTGCTTTCCTGATGTCATAGAACTCTTCAAGAAAAAGGACAAACAATAGAATGAGAAGCTGCCCTTTACTTAGTTTTTGTGAGACCACATTCTAGTTTTTCCAATAGTTTTTAAACAAATATCAAGATCTTGCTTTCGTAGGCCAGAGTCTTTGGATTTATCACATCCTAGACTGCTGTTTTGTTTTTTTTTGCATCTGTATGGCATGTAAATATTCTATTCCAAAGATTGATTTCTCTACATCTTAACCAGTTCCCAATTATTTTGTCATTATTGTAAATTTTGTGATCTGGTACCACTAGGTTTCCTTTCTCACTTTTTTAAATTATTTCCCTTTTAGATTCTTGATCTTTTATTCCACCAAAAGTATTTTGCTGTTACTTTTCTAACCCTGTAAAGTAGTCTTTTGGTACTTTGGTGTGTGGAACTAAATCAATTAATTAATTAATTAATTTAGATAGCATTTTAATTTCTGTTCTATTTGCTTAATTTTACCATGAACAATAAATAGTTCTCCAATTATTTAGGTCAACATTTCTGCAAAGAAAGAATAGTCCTCACCTGAGAGAATGCAAATGATACCACTCACATGTCAAGGAGAAAAATATGCCTTATTCTGCTAGAAAGACTATTTAACAGTAAAATTTCAAAGGAGATGTGAAGATAATGTACCCAAATGTTTCTATCATTTAGTAATTAATGGGAGGAACTTTTTCCCAGGTTCCTTTTTTTCTCCAATCTTTAATGACTTCCATGGAGAAGGTAAAGTTTTTAAAATTTTACATTGCTAAACATTTTAAATGAAATTTTTGACCATCACTTTTATACCACGATTAACAATGATAAGGTACAATGAGTAGGACACTGGTTCTGGAGTCAAAGGACTTGTCCAAAAATACTACCTTTGTCTCTCATTCCTTCTGTAACATTTAGTTAAATCCTGAGTTCTCTGGACCTTGCATTCTTCATCTGTAAAAAAGATCAGATTTGGACTGGAAGGCCTATAATGTCTCTTCTTTTTTCTATATAAAAGAATTTAAAAACTCTCTTTGACAAGCCCCAATATCCCACTAATCAGGAAAAAGATTCAAATGAAAATATGGTTTAAATTCCTCAGGGGGAATTAAGGGGGTGAGAGACATATTTGCACATCTAATTTCTTCCAGCAACTGGTTATTTATACAATCTTCAATGTAAAATAGAATATGAGTAATTTTCAAATTATGAAAAAATATTTTTTTTTATATTTTCTTAGATAAAGCAGTTTATTTTAAATTCTTGCCATATGTAATACCTCTGAAGCTTTGGGATCATGAGACCTCCAAAGATCATACTCTAGGTTCCTTGACATAAAATGTCAAACTATTTTTCTAGGGTTCATAAAATTCTGATTGGTGAGTATGTGAGCAAAAATTCTCAGATCTAGAGGTCATCTAGCTAGCCCTAGTCATTTTCCATATTCTATCCTAGTCTTGCCATCTATCATCTCCTTCACCTTCAGCCCTTTTCTATATCTTTCTTGGATAATTGTAATCAAATTGATGCTAGCATTATACTGGAAAAAGCTTGCAAATCAACTCCCTTATGATTTCACTCACTATTCTGTGATTTTTTTCATAAAAATTCCCTTCTTTGGCCTCTACTCCTAAATATGTGCTACTTTCTCCTTAGAATATAAACTCCTTGGCACAGCTAGGTGGTGCAGTGGATAGAGCTCTGGCCCTGGAATCAGGAGTACCTGAGTTCAAATCCAGCTTCAGACACTTAATTATTACCTAGCTATGTGGCCTTGGGCAAGCCACTTAACCCCATTTGCCTTGCAAAACCCTAAAAAAAAAAGAATATAAACTCCTTGAGGGCAGAGATAATGTCTTCTTTGTACTTTACCTTTAATACTTATCACATAGTAACAGCCTTAAAATGCTGATTATTCATCCATCCATTAATTCATTTAATAATTAGTTTGACAAAGTCATTAATCTTTTGTTCCCTATTTTCACATTCCCTATTGTTCATTTTTATTATTTTCATTAAGAGCAAAAGAAAATGTAAAATGATAAAAAAAATCAAGTCTCATATCTTATTTTGAGTGTATCTCGTCTGATATTGTCAATTGAGAATGATTTTTGCATTAAACATTTTTTTAAAATTTTGATTAACTATTTCTACAGGGAAATCTGTTCTCATAAACTATGCAGTAAGAAATAAGACTTGATATTGGTGTTAATTTCCAATTTACTTATATGTGCTAGGAATTTATCAATCTCAAACATATGAGAGAAAAGGCCTGCTGAAACAAGACTAGTATATTCTAAGGAAGAAATTGGATGAAACAGAATAAAACTATATTAAATGCAAAAGTTTATCCTTTTTTTTAATTTCCCTAATTATTCACCAATATGAAATTAACAGAAGGCCCTGTTTCCCCTATAAGAAGACAGAGTAAAGGGTAGATATTGTCATTATTAGTCCAGATCAGATAGAAGAGTTGAAGTTGAAATATAATTGAAAGTAAAATCTGGTCTTATTCATAAACAATACAGAGAATGAATCAGTTTTGCCTTGTGATTGTTGCACAGAATGTTGCACTTCATTTCTCAGAGATATCCATTCTAAAATCAACAGAAGTTTTCAGGCATGATCTATTTATGGAACATTTTGCATTTTAAACTGTATAAAAACTGGGTTAAAAACCCTAAGACTTAGCCATTCACAGTTTTCTTAATAGCACATACAAGTGTGTTGTATGATTTTTTAAAAGCTTAAATGACTTGATTTGATCTGATGTTTGAGTAGTTCGATGGATGATCTTTGATTTCTCCTTCTAACTTTAGCCAGAATAAACCCTGTTTTCAATGCCTTCTTGTCCATTAAGATGTCGCTGAGATAGTTGTTTAAGAAATAGTTTATGTTGCCCTCTAGTGATTCAAATGAACACAGGACAAGTCACATAGTTTTTCTCTGCTACTCAGCATTCTGTGTAAATCGTCCCTCATCATACACAATCTGGAAATATGATTTTCGTTTTCTATATTTATTCTATTTCCTTCTCTCATCTTCTCAGTCTTTTTATTTCTTTGTTTTTAATTACATGGTTTCATTTGAATTCTACTTGCTCACTTTTGTAAAGAAAAACACTCTTTTGTGGAAATCAACTTCCCCATTTTTATGTCCTTTTGCCACAATATTTATTAATCTCAATTCATTCTCTATTAGAAGATTATTTATTCTCTTCAATTTTTCTTACATTGATACAATGACAAGTAAAATGTAATATCTCATGGGAACTGCTGGGATTACAATAAAAGCACTTTTCATTTATTTCTGATTTATATCCCTGATTACAATTGTAAACCCTTTGTTGACAAGGGATTAGATCTTATATCCTTTAGTATCTATCATATTGCCTTCCATGGTACCTTACACATCATTTGCGCAAAATGAAATATTGATATTTGTCGTTTTCCTCTTTGATCATTCTGCAACATTTGACATTAATGATAGTACCTTCTCTCCTTCCCCTTATTTTTCCTGATACTATACTCCTATTTTTAATCTTCCTCTTTTTGTTCTCTCAGTCTGGGTGATTTTCAAAAACTCTATCTTTTTTCCATCCTCTTCATTCTCTCCCCCTGGGAATTTCATCGACATTCACGATTAGCTTCTGTGAACAGATGAGCCTCAGATCTCTCCGTCAATGCACAATTACTTCCCTGAACTCCACTCCTCCATTTACAATTGTCTCCCAAATCTCTCCACCTGTATGTACTCTACCTGCTGGCCCCTTAAGTTCAATATGGTCAAAATGAAACTATCATTTTTTTCACTTCAAAATTTATTATTTTCTCCTATCACACATGTATTTTATGATACCAAAATCCTTCCAGTCACCAGGGCTTAAAACTTTAGTATTAATTTCCTATTTCCCCCACTCTGATTCAATTAGTTGCCATGTATGATCTATTCTAAATTAACATTATTTCTTACATTAGTCGTCTGCCCTCTTCTCACTCTACCACCCTACAATAGAGAGACAATGGAGTGTATAGAAAGAAGTTCCAATTTTGTCACCCAGAGAAACTTCTGATTGAATCTCATTTGAAACTTATCTGGGTGACAATAGGCAAGCCACTTAATCTTTTGGAGCTTCAATTTCCTAATATGTATTGTAGAGTGACTTTGATCAGGAAAACTAATTTCCCTGAATTCAAATCTAACCTTAGACTCTTTCTAGATATGTAACCTTGGGCAAATCATTTAACCCTGTTTGCCTCAGTTTACTTATCTTTAAATGAGCAGGAGAAGGAAATAGTGAACTGCTCCTGTATCTTTGCCAAAAAAAAATGGTGTCAAGAAAAGTGAGACACAATTGAAAAAAGACTGAACATGCACACATGCACACACACACACACACACACACACACACACACACACAGACAAACACCTACACAGGCAACAGTATTTGATAGTTGTAATACTCCACAGTATACATTCTACATTTTCAGTCTTATTTTATGTACTTCCCATTATATATTCTGGGTAAACTATTCCCTAAGTTCCATATTTTCTTGCCACTAAACATTTCTATGAAAAACTATCAAATATGGAATGTACTCCTTCCCCTTCTCTTACATTTCCTCTTAGGAAAAATTCACTCATCTGCCCCAATGAAGTCTTTTGGATTCCTTAGTCAATGATACATTTCTCCTCACATTTTCTTACAGAATTTTGTATCCATAGACTTATAACTTTTTAACTTATGCTCTATCATAACTATATCTATATGTATAGTAGCCTTCTTTTCTATCTTTCCTCATTTTCTATCTTTTTCATATATGGTAGGTATATAATAAATATCTGTGAAAGCAATTGTAAAAACTTGATAAGTATCTTACCTTACAAAAATAATCTTTAATTAAATAAATGTGCACTCTTTTATTCTTACTATGCCACTGTATCTTTGCTTTTAGTCACAAATACTAAAAGTTTCTCAATAAATGAATTAATTTGTACAACAAAAAAGTGCCTACTAGGTGTCTGGGATTCTGTTAAGTTCTGGAAATACAAATATAAATATGAAACTGTTCTTTGCTTCAAGAAGCTGATATTCTACTAGGGAAAACTAACTTTTCTGTTATAATCTGTGCCAGGATTTCCTAAGCCACATTTCTTAAAATGAAGAGATCTAACAAGCCTCTCCAAGAGTTCCATGAAGGTAATTGTAATTACAAGAAATAAATTTAGTTTTCATTTGTTTCAGCTTCACAAATTGCCAGGCTATATATAAACTATTTCTTTGGGGTATTAAAAAATGCAGAAGGTTTATACCAACTCAAAATGTTTAAAGAGTAGCATTCTTCTCCAATCCCTAGTCATGACATTTCCACAAAAGATTTCACTCTTTAGAATATCTTTTCTTTGCCTATCAGAGTTTCCCATATAAAACCTGTAAGGATAAATACCATAGATCAGCAAATCTGATCTCCTTTTGAGATTTTTCCTGAGGAAAAAAAGCTGTAGCTTTTGGCCGCATCTTAAGACTGAATAAGTAAATGTCTTGGGTCTGAAAAAAAATCTTTCTTAGCACAACATGGGGAAAAGTGGATAGAATTCTTTACCTCACCAGAATATCTCAGTTGATTATCATCATTTCAATTTGGGTATAAGGAGATGGTAACAAACACATTTTAAATGTTTTTTTTATTGGTAAGGAAATCATCTTTGTATACATTTATTTAAGCTAAGACCTTTTCAACAAGAATAGTTGAGATAATGGCTTTCAAAACTTGAAGAGAAAAGTTGAAAATAATTTTAGCTTTACTTGCAAAAAGACCAGTTATTTGCAAAAAAACCCCTCAAAATATCTGTTTTTATTGACAAATAAGTTGGAAATTTATTATAAATATATACAAAGAATGGAGATCTTAACTGGAAAATATCTTAGAATTCAATGAAAGGTTTGTTTACCATTTGAATTACTTCAAACCTATAAAACTTTTGTGTAACTAAGTATATGTTTAAAAAACAAAACAATATTTAAGTAATTTCATATTCAAGAGTGTCTAAATTAAAAGTTAGGGGAAACTAACTAAACATTCTTTTGCTTTTTGTCAATACATTACCATTGACATTATTAAATTAGCTTTGATTTTTAAAGAAATGTCAAAGTCTGAGATAAAATGAGTATGTCTAATAAAAAGGATAAGGAAAATTTTTTAAGATTAGGTTCTGAAGCTATCTTGAAATGACTGAATATAGTAGAATTCTTTGAAACTCAAATAAGCAAAAGGAAAATAAATTTGATATTTCTCACTGAAGGTATATCAAAAATAATGACATAATAAAGGGTGAATATTATTCATTCGATAAAAATAACCAATTCATAGTGGGAGAAATTGGAATAATAAACCAATACAAAAGACTCTTCTTAAAAGTTTTAAGCCAATTAAATAGGAATCCTAGATATTATCCATTTAATACCAACAATGCTGTTGAGTAGGAGGGGAAAAGATCATTCATTATTTTGCTTCAGTTTCAATAAATCAAGAGACCAATCGGATAAATTCCTCCTTATCTTCCTTCCTCTATCCACTAATTATGGGCATATCCTCTTCAATCAAGTTTCTGATTCTATGATGAATTTCTTGCAAAGTTCGCATACATATACATATATAGAGACATACACACAATATAAATATATATTATATATATATATTTATATTGTATGTATATATGCTTATAAAATTTGTCCCTAGCATAGTTCTAATAGGCTGCCTTAGATTTTAGTTACCTCCAATGACAGAAGAGCAAATTTCCATTTTAGGTCCACATATAAGCCTGGGGAGGGAAGGGGGAAGATATCAAAAGCTTTTTACACTCTTATATATTAAACCATTTTGTTATCCAGAAAGAAAAGAAGGAAGCAGTGGCCAAAAAAGATTAATTTTGCAATGGATATTTATATTCCTATGTGTTTTAGGAAAGTTCTTTGTGATTTGTATATTTTGTTTGTGTGTGTGTGTGTTTGTGTGTGTGTGTATGTGTGTGTGTGTTTATTCATTTTGGAAAGGAGGAGAGCCATTAATGTACTCTAGGAAGTATTGTAAATGTTGATGATGTCATCTCTACTGTGAATAATGAAATAAGTACTCTGAGCAACTAAACTCCATTGATTTAGAGCATGCTCATTAATCCCCTCCAGAGCAGAGATATTTGGACTGTGGTTTATCTATCTATATGGTAGTTGCCCTCTTATCTTCTGGGCTATTTACTTCAAGATTCTTTCCATATGATTCAACAGCAAGCCAAGGCAAATTTCAGTCTAGAAAGCTTCCCTTCTTTCCCCCTGAAGATTCTAAGAGACATATTCAGAGCAGATAATGATGAGGATGAGGACGATGATGATGATAATAATAATAATAATAATAATAATAATAATAATAATAATAATAATAATAACAAAAATAAATTTATATAGTGCCTGAAGGTTTAGAAACTGGCTTTTTCCCACTGGAGGCCAATATGTAGGTGGGTCAGGCACTATTTCTGTTTCTCAGAGGAAGATATGATTCTCCCACTCACATATAAATTCTCCACAGGGTTTCAATTCCATGATCTTAATTCTCAGCAGAAATTCTGAAAACTACTAGAACTATTCCAAATTTTAGTTAAAACACTAGTTTCCTACAGAAAGAGAATAAAGGATATTTAGGATGGCATCAGGATATTAGTATAGCACATGCCAGAGTGAGTATCAAAATATATGGAATTAATTTTTTTCCTGACTAACTGGATTATAATATGAGACAAATGACTTAGAGGCTGGAAGGAACAGTTGAAGGATATTTAGTCCAGTCTTTCCATTTTATGAATATAGCCCAAAGACCAAGCACCAATGGAAGACAGGTTGAGGCTCCTCTTGCCTAGTTCAGTGGTTTTTCTATGGAACCAAATCATTTAACTTCTGACTAACAAATTCTTTTCTTAAAATAATAATAATTGTTATTTTGTTAATTATGTCTATGGAATATAAGAATATGAGCCAGTCAATAGCCATTCCTTTAGTTCCTACTATGTTTTCAAGGTTAAGTGTTACAAAAAGAGTCCCTGAACTCAAAAAATTCACAACTTTGTCTCATTTTTGTCTTCTTCCTTTGTCTTCCCTACTTCAGTTCATAATAATGATAATATTTAATATCTATAGAGATGTTACTTATAATATAGTATGCATTACCAAATAGGCACTGCACTGAACACTTTATGATTATTATCTCATTTGATCCTGACAACAATCCTGAGAGGTAGGTGCTAATTATAATAAATATAATTGTGTAACTCACACCTCCAATCATTTAGTTGGTTGGTATGGTCCTCTAAGACATCGAAGGATTATCAATAACAGTGGTAGTAGTAGTAGTAGTAGTAGTAGTAGTAGTAGTAGTAGTAGTATCCCCATTTTAGAGATGAGGAAATTGATGCAAACAGAAGTGACTTATTTAGAGTCACACAGGTGGTAAGTATCTGAAACTGAATTTGAACTCAAGTCATCCTGACTCCCAGTCTAGCACTATATCCATAATGCTCCATCAGTTTCATTAAATCGAATTCAAGGTAAAGAGTTATATTGTTGATTTGCCAATTAACTATTTAATAAGTATCTATTATGGGTACAATATTACTGGGGACACAGAGATAGACAAGACAAGAGTTCTAACTCTCCAGAAGCTTATATGCTAGAAGGAGAGGAGGACAAAAATGTATAAAAATGCCTATAATTCAAGTTGATATACAAAAAAAGAAAGATTAAAACAAAGTATTATTGGGTAATACTTTAATATATTAACAAACCCTGTGATTTTTTGTGTTGTTGCTACTGTTTTGTTTTTGCAAAGCTATGAGGTTAAGTGACTTGCACAAGGTCACACAGCTAGGTAACTATTATGTGTCTGAAGTCAGATCTGAACTCAGGTCCTCCTGATTGCAGGGCTATTCTTCTTTCCACTACACCACTGTTATTCCTCCTGTGATTATTTTTTGAAATAAATGCTCTAGAAATAAATTATATTAATCTGATTTATCATAATTTATAAAATGAATGCATTTTTATGAATATTCTTTTAAAAATGTATTGTTTATACTTTGTGACAATATATATATAAAACTTAAAACTCATTAAAATTAAAATACTTGTTAAAATTCAACTTGGATTTTAATAACATTTGCATTATATTCCTTAACCTCTAATTTAATCTTATGTTTCCTATCTATAGTAGCATGTTTTAAAATTATATTTTACAATTGTTTATTTTGAATGACTGCTATGAAGTAAAAAAAAATCTCCTTGGAAGAAATGATTTATTAAATATGCATTAAAAGCAAGATGCTGACACTTTCATTAAAAAAGAAAAAATCCATTGGAGGCTATGCATTTCTCAAACTTCACTTTAAACTTCACATGTATGAAGATAGTAAAGTACCAAAGAAAATGTTCAGGTTTTACAGTTGGAGAAGTTAGGTTTAAATCCTGGACTTCTAGGTGCCAGGTCAATGGGACAAAGGTGACAACTTAGTGATATGTTAGTTGGAATTTTGGTCTTAGAGCCAAGAAAACCTGATTTCAAACCCTGACCCAGAAAATGTTTAACTCTGTGACCCTGGGGAGGTTTCTTAATCAATTTCTACCTTAGTTTTCTTATCTGTAAAATGGTATAATTATAGAATTTACTTTGTTGTGGTATTTAAAGGGAAAAATCATGTAAAATGGTTTGTAAACATTAAAATGTTACATAAATTCTAGATAATTAATAATACTAATAATAAATACTGGACTCTGCTATTAATTTTTGTGGCTTATGAAGTTTTCATTTTTTCATGTCTATAAAATTTTAAAATGAGTAATTTTCCTAGCTGACCACCAGGACAATAAACATATTCATCTGGTAAAATAAAGTCCCAGGTAGCATATATCATGAAATGTTATTTGTAAGAATTACAAGAATTTTATTGTTCAAAATAGAAACCCCAATCTTGTCACTCATAACATTAATTACAAGGAAGAAAAGGAAGAGAGTATCCATATATTTGTTAGGTGAATTGACTATTATTCAAATCTTGCTTCCTTCTTAAAATAGGGAAAGATAGGGAAGAGACTGCAAATGGAGTCACCAAGATGCTACAAAACATTGTTTAAAAGGAGGAGAAATTTATTTGTCACATTCAGGACTAGTGATATCAATGATGGAAGAGAATATATATTTATGTGGTGCCAGTAGACATTAGACTAAGTGATATTTTATAAATATCTTATTTTATCCTCACAACAACTCTCAACATAGGTACTCTTATTGTCCCTATTTTACAGTTGTGAAAATTGAGATAGAGCAATTATGTGACTTGCCAAGTATCACACAACTAGTAAGTCACATTTGAATTCAGGTTTTCCTTGTTCTAGGTCCAGTTCTCTAACCACTCTCTCAATCCCTCCTTAGCCCTATGCTGTCTAACATTTTTATCAATGACTTGGATAAAGGCATAGATGAAATGCTTTTTAAATATATAGATGGCACTGATCTGGAAGAGAGACAGGTATCATGTTGGACATACAGTCTGAATTTTTAAATTATTAAGATCTCAAACTAAAGGAGTAGGTCATATGATATAAACTAAATCAATCAAAAATATTTTTAAATATCTACTATGTACTAAAAGCTAGGCACTAAAAATCAAAACCAGAAACAGTCCCTACTATGCATTGATTTTAGCTGAGAAGACAATGTAAATATAAAAAAATGCAATATATATATATAAAGTGATTTAAGGAGAAAGACATTGGTTGCTATGTGAAAAATCTGATTGACTGAATATGAGAAACAGTAAGATAAGCTGTTTGGTTAGATTATCTGCATGGAAGAGAATAATGTAAAACAAGAGAGGAGAGTAGAATGGATCCAGATTGTGAACGGCTTTAAATGGCAAGCAGAACTGGTATTTAAGCCTGGAAATAATAGGGAGCAACTGGAATTTACTGAGTAGGGGTCATTGCACTATTGGAAAATCAGTTTGGCAGCTGTGTGAAGGATTAGATTAGAGAGACTTGAGGCAGAAAAGCCAATTAGGAGAGCTGATGAGGGGCTGAAAATGAGTGGTGGTTATAGGAATAGCGAGAGGGGGATGAATAAAAGAGCCCTTGTGGAGGTAGAAATGACAAGGTTTGGCAATCAAGAGGATTTCTGGAGAGTGATAATGGTAAAGTCTTACTCTTGGGTACAATAAGTGAACTTCACAAGTACAAAATGGGAGAGGCATGGCTAGACAGCAATTTATGTCAAAATGATCTGTGGATTTTTGTGGCCTGGGAGATCAATATGAGTCAGCAATGTGATACAGCAGTCAAGAAAGTGAATTTGATCTTAGGATACATTAAGAGATATATTCTCCAGGAAAAAGGAGAGAGAAATACTCTATTCAGCCCTGATCAACCCATATTTGGGGGTTCTCATATTTTAGGAAAGATGTAGAAAAATTGATAATAACTATGATCTTGTATGGCAGAGTTACCAAAGATACTCCCCAGGGCCAGAATAGTCATGAACCATATTAAATAGTAATTGAGAAATATTTTATAAATTAAATAAAATGCATCAAAACAGGTAACACATTTTAAAACTAAGTCAGAATACTGCCCACAGGTTTTTTATATGTAGATTAATGGTTCCATCTCTATTTTTTGATATCACTGTTGGCAGGAGGATATGCACCCTAGGATCAGATGAAATAACTCACAGATGTGAAAGCAGAGTCTTTAAAGAGAATTGTTTAAGACATGATAGTGAAGCAACAAACCCTTTGGATTGTCAGACTTGGATGATATTCCTGTATGCAAGAACTCTTAAGTCTCCTAGTTAGGCTCTATAGAGCCAGGTATTTCTCAGGTGGAGCACAAACCATGTTCAGTCTTATGTGCTGGCATGTCCCATCTATATAAGATAACTAACTCTCTTTAACTCTTAAATAAATAACCTCTCCATAAGTTTATAGACTTAATCTCAGGTCCCTATTTGATAGTCACCTGAGACACACCTTTATGTTATTACATGTATGACAGAGATTTAGGTATATGTTGTTTTAGTTAGATGGTGCCCCAGAGAATATGCCTAACCACTCTAGGCTTTCTGAGCTAGGTGAAATATACTGTAAAGAAAACTGGGTTTTTCGTAAATAACTTGACTAAAGGCTACACAAGTGACAAAAGAGAGAGTGCAGATTAGAAAACTACATAATCTATACCAAAATAATAGAATCCAATTTTCAAGGTTGAAAGGGATCTCAATCCAACCTATACTTGAACAGGAATCCCCTGTACAATATTTCTGTTAAGTGGTCATCTACCATATGCCTGAAGACCTTCAAAGTAGGGGAGTTCACTGCCTCCAGAGTCATTTTATATCAGTGAGACAGTTAGGTGGTTCATTGAATAGAATATTGAATTTGGATTCAGCAATACCTGAATTCAAATGCTGCTTCAGATATGTACTAGTGATGAGACCCTGAGCAAATCATTTAAATTCTCTTAACTACCACATCTTCATCTGCGCAAAAGGAATAATAATATCTACTTCATAAATTTACTTTAAGGATAAAATAAGACTATTCACACACACATATACATAGATGTATACACACACACACACACACACACACACACATATATAGATATTTATATATACATATATTTATAAAATGCTTTGTAAATTTAAAGTGTTAGCTCCTCACTTATGTTATATATAAAATTGGTTGTTAACATCTTTTTTCATGCAAAAGATTAAATCTCATTTTTGCTTCTGCCATTGATTTTATGGGACTGTAGAGATTCCCCAACAAAGAACAGAGTTTTACATAATAGGCTGTAACATAATACCACCAAAGTTCACTCAATATACATATATATCAACACTCAAGCACCGTTCAAGTTATGAGAGGGAAATGGCTGTACCAGGTCCCTTGTTCACAGAAAATAGTGAAGTAAATTTATACTAGGTTTTTTAATCCCAAATCTGAGAAGATCCAAAGGCAAAAAACTGCCCCCATATACTCTAACAAAGAAGTCAGTAAAAGTGGAGTAGAATGATCTAAGAGCAAAGGTAGAACATACAAAGTCCAAAGCAAGGGATCAAAAAAAATTGACATTTGGAAAATTTAAAGTAAAGGTCTGAACTTGAGCAATGACCTTGCTTTGATATGTTAAGATTAAAAGCCCCAATTCTTTTAAACAAGATTATATTGTATAACTGATGTAACAAATACTTCATTACTATGGAAAACCACCTGTCACTTCTTTTCTCTAAAATAGAAGACAATAAGTTTGAGAATAGTGATAGACACTTTTCATGGAAAAGCCCAGTCAAGAATTCTGTACTTTTATGTTTTAAGGCAAATGATTCTCTCTAATTTATGAAAACAAGCTGATTACAATAAAATTATAAATGAAGACTTGAGAGAATATTCTGGAAAAAGGATGTGAACAAGAAAGGTTATTCTCTGTGTTGTTCAGTAACCAAGGCTGATAGATGTATCCTGAGAGGTGACAAAGACCTCCAAGTGCAAAAGAATATTTGCTACATATTATAGACATCACATAGACAAAGCAGCTCTAACCATCACTGTTTCATAACACAACTGATTTAATCAAAGTCAACCGTAAAATTGAGTCTCCACTTATTCCAGAAAAATCTTTTTACAAAAGAATACATATTGCCTGAAAACAATAATATATTAATTCATCAGTAGTCCTTATGACAGTAGCATGATTAGTTTATAGGATTGTAACTATGTCTGGAAATATAAGCATGAAAGTACTGAAACTAGAGGCTCTCTAAAAGGGAGGATATGGGAAGGATAGTAAATCTGAGGAGTCTACCATATTTTCCCTACCTTTCAATTTTATTTGAATCCTGGGACTGGAATTCTTTCAAAGTCAACTACCTTCAGGTGAATTATCTTCATTCTAAGTAAGAGATAATATTTTACTATTTGCAATATCAGAGAATTCAATCTTGCAACAGTCTGGAAAGTATATCATTTGCATCTTCTCAAGATCAAAATTGATAATCAAGTTCAGTATATTATTTTTTAAAATTTTATTTATTTAAGGCAATGGGGTTAAGGGACTTGCCCAAAGTCACACAGCTAGGTAGTTATTAAGTGTCTGAGGCTGGATTTAAACTCAGGTCCTCCTGACTCCAGGACTGATGTTCTATCCACTCCACCACCTAGCTGCCCCCAGTAAATTATTTTAAGTAAATGTTATGTAGAACATTTAAGCTTTTAATTATAACACATACTTAATAATTGGCTGAATAATAAATATTTCAATAAAAACAAATTTAGTTGTTATTATTAAAAGAATACAATTAACTAAGAACAAATACTATTCCCCTATGCTTTAGCCTTTCCCAGGGCAGCAAAATTTTGTCATAAAGATATCCCATAGGGCAGTGGGAATTCTGCCAAACCTCATAGTCAGAAACCCATAGTCTGAGCTTTTTGTGTCTCAAATGACAAGGAAACCATACCAATATAACAAGCCCAGTCCTCTGGATCAGCTGCATCTTTACAATTACCTTTCTTTTTTGTGAAATTTATTTATTCATTTCCTTCATGAAGATAACTGGGACAACTACAAAATACTATTTTAAAAAAACCCCTGCCATGCAATATAAAAGATGGTAGAGAAGTTGTTGTCATCATAATTCCTATGCCATAACAAACTGTAAACATGAAGAAATATAACAAATATGAAATTATGTTGTTCAAACACCAGAGAAGACAGAAACATTTTCAAGTAATATAAATACTTCTGCATAAACAGTGCAAATTAAGGTAACTAAAACTTCCATTCACCTTAATTTTCCCCAATACAACAGACATAGCCAATGTAAACAACATATTAGCTCTGTGTTCTGAGTTTTTGATTTGGTGGCCTCTACACAGGCCATTAGAAGCTATGGCTCAATACTAACCCTTCACTTCCCACAAGAGTTGAAAAATACTGGTCTTGAACATGCCAGAAATTGGATGCAACTGGAGCAGAAATGAGGCAGGGACAAAAAGTGACAATATAGAGCTCTTTAGAAAGGAAAAGTCTTCTATGCCTAGGGGGCAATTCACTTGTTCATGAACTCTTCTTTCTCTACTCTTTTGAGTAGAATTTATAGATAATAGAGATCTGATGTGGCCCACACATTTACATTTTTAATAAGACTTTAGAGTCTGTGCAAGAAAACAATAACAAAAACAACAAGTTTATGTCCCATGTTAGGAGAATGAGGAATAATAAGAGAGGAGAAAAATTATTGTAAATAGAAAAAAAAGATAAAAGATAAAATGACTAAGATTCTTATTATAAGACTAATTCCAAAACAGATAAAGTCAATAACAAGATTCAATATTCTTTTAAAATCCAAAATACAATGATTTTATTTGTTTATTCTGAAGAAAGCAAACAGAAAAAAACCCAAAGAAAATGAGTAGGAGAAAAATTATAAATTCCATGAAGATTTTGGAAAAACAGCAAGGTACTCCAGGAAAAAAAGACGAAAGGAACTTTTATTTTTCCCACTTAATAGTATTTTTTTTCAATTACATCAAAATATAGTTTTCAACATTCATTTTTATAAGATTTTATAAAAATATCTTTTAAGCTTTATTATTAAAATCCATCATAAAATTGTATATCCCTGCCATTCTATCAACCAGCTGAATATTTATTTATAACATATTTATAACATATATATGGATATATACCACTTAATAGTTTTTATTATTTTCAATTATATGTAAAAATAGTTTTCAACATTTTTTTTGAAAGTCTTTGCTATCCAAATTTTCTCTCTCCTTCCCCTCTCCAAAACATCAAGTAATTGGTAACACATATACCCTATTTATTTTATTATTTCCTTTAAATTCTTGCTTTTGCAAGTAAAAATTTAAAGTAATAATCTACAATAACAGTAAACACTCATATTGTGTTTATGATATCAGCAACAACCCAATATCAAAAAAGGGGAAATTTGAAAATCAAAAATGAACAATAAAAAAACACTGATCCACTTGTATTTATTAATATTATACATAATATAACTATAAATATATCTATACCACAAAAAACTATTCTCCATAGTTGAGAAAATATAACCCCATTTTCATATAAGCTTGGGATGATTTCTTAAAGTATATTCTATGGTGGAAAGTATTGAATATGAGAGGGTAGATGCTATTCCTGAGAATCTGTGAGAGGTAGAAAGACCTCTGAGCCTACAATGTTGTATACCTAAGACTTCTTTGGCTTTCCTAAGACATGCATAGAGTTTTAAAGATAATAAAGGACTTTTGAATAGCAGTTAGAAGATCCCTCTGAACCAATTGACATGTGAAAATCAACCACCTTGACTTCCAGCTGTTGCATCCTTAGACACAAATAGCAGTGACACTCTAAACCCCATGAGATAAAACTCTATCCTTATTTGATATAAGACCTTATATATTTATTTGTCTACTCTAATCTGTATAATTTCAATGCTTTCTCTTTATTGCATTTTTAAAGTGATTTGCAATTGTCCTTTATATTACCAGTACAGGATTGGTAATGATGAATTATTTTGTCTTTCTCTTTAAAGAGATGAGGGAAAAAGATATTTATTCCAGGTCCTTAAGGGACTCTATCTCTATGTTTTCAATATTTGATAGAAAGATATAATTCTAGTCCATTACCCCTCTTGAAAGGGTGAGACAACATTCATTACCCTCTTCATCCCTCACAAAAGGAAAGAAATATATAGTTTCCCTTGGAAGCAGTATCAATCAGATTCCAAATTAGATCTATGGAAAATATAAATATAACAGTTATCTGTCTTGTCTATCTCCATGCCACATGAGGATCAGCCATATAAATGAATATATGGATAATACATCTATTGTATTTGTATAGTTATACACACATCAATACAAAAGTGTCCATATATTATATATGCACAAAAGAACACTCTACCAAACTCCTTTCATGAGACATATGTATTCCTAATTGACATTGAAATAAAGGAAGGCTAAGAGAGAAAAAAATATCATTAATATTGATGTGAATTTAAAATAAAATTCTAGCAAATATATTATAAAAATATTTTCTGAAAGATGTCTTTTTATCTTATATAATGATATTTAATACCATATTGTTATATCCGTTGTGTATAAATTCACAAGTTTAAAACTATTATCCTTTATTACTCATAACAAAAAATTGCTCATAAAATAATTTAAATAAATCATATAAAGATTGGGAAAATATTCTAGTTTCAGTGAAAGTCTATTTTTGTTAGGAAGATATTTGGTTAAAAATGCCATTGTAACTTTTAAGAATAATTCAGTCCAGGCCGGTTAGGTGGCGTAGTGGATAAAGCACCGGCCTTGGAGTCAGAAGTACCTGGGTTCAAATGCGGTCTCAGACACTTAATAATTACCTAGCTGTGTGGCCTTGGGCAAGCCACTTAACCCCATTTGCCTAGCAAAAACCTAAAAAAAAAAATAATTGAGTCCCCCTAACAGCAACATGGGGTTGATGATCAACCTTGATGGACTTGCTCATTCCATCAGTGCAACAACCAGGGACAACTTTGGGCTATTTGCAATGGAGAATACCATAGTATCCAGAGAAAGAATTATGGACTTTGAACAAAGACCAAAGACTATTAACTTCAATGAAGAAAAAAAACCATTATCTCATTATGTAATTTTGCTACCTCTTATACTTTATTTTTCTTCCTTAAGGATATAATTTCTGGATATAATTTCTCTCTCATCTCATTCAACTGAGATCAATGTATACCATGGAAATAATGTGAAGACTAATAGAATGCATTCTGTTGGGGGGGGAGGGAAGAAAGAATGGGGGGAATATTGTAAAACTCAAAATAAAAAAAAAATCTTTCTTAAAAAAGTATAATTCAGTCCAAAGACCTATATTACTTTCAGTAAGTCTTTTAAACTCTATGATCTTCAGTTTCCTCATCTATAAAATGAATGAGTTGAATTTGATGATTTCTAAGTATTATATTACATAACTATCACTAAGGTGCTAATTTGAAAATTTGTATATTATGAACTGAGCTGGAAAAAGATTTTCCTATTTCTCCTGAAATTTATTCAAGTAAAAGCGGGTTAAAAAAAAAACAAGCAAAAACACCATTCTAAATTTAGCAGAGAGGAATAGAAATTTAATTTTAAATTTCATGGTCAAAGTACACTTACCCTTAGGAGATCTATTTTAAGGAGACCCTACTCAATTTTCCACAATTTATCAAGATTCATTTGATACCTATTGCTAACCTTTTACTATTTTTTTTTCTGTAAGGACTGCTTTTCCCATAGATTAGAAGTAAAAGGATCAAATGGACAAAACAACAGACCAGTAAAGTGCTCACTTCGGGTTGCAGCCAATCTAATTAATTTTTCATTCAGTTCTGATGTATTAGAGGACTATCAATTTGGGATTATGTTTACAGAGTTGTATAAGGAGAGGAGACCAGGTCCTTATTTGTCGTCTAGGCTGTCCAAATTAGTCAGTTAAATGATCCCATGGGATATCATAAAGGATATGGAAGGGACCTTGTAAGTATCTTTTCTTTTAATTACAGACCAAACTGTCAACACTTCCTCCAGATCTTGACCTCAATGATTGAAGGACAAAGTCCTGAATTTACAAATGAAGGATTCTTTTACATTATGGACCTCTTTAGCTTAGGGTTCTTTTAGTCAATGTCTTTAGTAAACCATTTTAGTATGTTTGTATGTATACACACACACACACACGCATGCACACACACACACACACACACACATATATATATATATATATATTCTTTTAGAGTTTATGGTCTCAGATTCTTAGTTTGATGAGATTTTAACATGTCCTCTAATTAAATCTTTGTCTGAAATACTTTTATATAATATTTTTCCCCAACTCCCAAAAGGGCATTGTAGCCTCTGACTGCATACTACCAATGATGAGAAATTTATCATTATGGAATGGATAAAATTTTATATTTTATACAGATCTTACTCTTAAGAAGTTATGTTGAAGCAAAATATATTCAGCCCTGTAATTTTTACCCATTGGTGGTTGTACCCCAATAACCAAGTTAAATAAATCAAATCCACTATTTAAAGAAAGCAATATGCCCTCACTAAATCTTTTAGTCTCCATGATGAATGTACCCAAATCTTTCAGCCTAGTAAAAGAGACCATAAATTCTGTATATTAAGTTTCCTGAACAGAGAAGAAAATGCAAATTTTTGTCAGGAAAAGATGATAAAATCCACTCATGAAAAAGCACAATCTTTAAGATCAAAACTGAAAGACACAAACCACTCTGAGGATCATATAGAGAACTGTAAAAGTATTGAAATGACCTATTTTCAGATGAAACAATGACTGCAGTACTGATGGCTACAAGCAGCTAGGTGGTGAAGTGGCTAGACCTATGAGCCTGGAGAAGGAAGAACTGAGTTCATATCCAAATTCAGATTTTTTTAAGTTGTTTTTTTTTGCAAGGCAATGGGGTTAAGTGACTTGCCCAAGGCCACACAGCTAGGTAATTATTAAGTAGCTGAGGCTGGATTTGAACTCAGGTACTCCTGACTCCAGGGCTAGTGCTCTATCCACTGCACCATCTAGCTGTCCCTTGAATTTTTTTTTAAAAGTCACTTATTCTCTGTCTGCCTCAGTTTATTCAACTGTAAAATGAGACCTATGGTATGTAAACAATGTAAATAACAGCCTGCCTTCTGTGGGGGGTAGGGTGAGGGAAGAGAGGTTAGGACAAAAATTGTAAAATTTAAAATAAGTTAATTAAATTTTTTAAAATGAGACCTATGGGACCACCTACCTCCCAGAGTTATTTTGAAGTTCACATGAGATGATATTTGTAACATGCCAGACACAGAGAGAACAATTAGTAAATGTTTGTTTCCTTTCTTCTTCTGTAACTTCTATTGATTGGAAGTTCTCTCATATATAAGCAACCCCTCCTGCCCCCCAAAAAGTTAACTTTCAGTTTCTCTTCATAGCTCTTCAATATTTAAAGAAAGGAACAGTGTTCCAACTTCACCTTCAACTCTCTCTACTAAATGTGAAAAGTTTCTTCAGAGCAGTATCAAAGATCTACATCTGAAAGACATCATAAATACCATCTCATTCAACCATCTCACTTTGCAAATGAAGATTCTGAGATTCAGAATCATAAAGTTTTTGGACAACATTATACAATACATAGCAAAATCATGCTCTGTGAATCCAAGTTCGACCTTCTTCCCACTGTACCATACTATTCCTCAAATAACCATTGTATTTATCGTTATTACCATTGATAGTAAGTAGAAACAAAAAAATAATAGCACTGATTCAAAAAATGCTTAAAGATTTAGAAAGTACTTTCCTCAAAAAATGCCAAGAAATATATTATCCCCATTCTATTGATAAACTAGCAGTCAGAGAAATTCAATTACTAAATTAATGTAAAATAGCTAAATTCCTTGAGCCAGGACTTGAATTCAATACTCTTTCCATATCATCTACCATATTGCCTACCCTCCTCTGCCATGGAAAAGATTGTCATAAACTGTGGCATCTAGAAGGATGCAGTGAAAAAAATGGATTTGAAATCAAAGAAATTATGTGACTTTATTTCCCCATGTAACATTGAGATAATAATTTCACAGCTTATTATCTTTATTTATAAAATAGAACTAGATATGATAAAGATGAGAATAAGGATATTAATGATATAGTAGTGATATAAAAATAATAATAACTATAAGGAAGGTAGATACAATTATTAAGTTCATTCTACAGTTGAGAAAATTGAGACAAAGAGAAATTGCGTGACTTTCACAGTGCTAGTGTCTGGATTTAAACTCAAATCTTCCTGATTCCATGCTTCCATCCTCTATGCTCCCAACTGCCTCTCAAACTTCTTTCAATTTAAAATTTAAAATTTAATTAATTAATTAATTCGATAAATTAATTAATTAATTTAATAAAAATTTAATTAATTAAAATTAAAATTTAAAATTTCTTAAAACCTGAGAAATTTATTGCTAGCTATATTTTGTATGAGAAATGCATGAACTTAAAAAAATTTAAAAAAAGGATTTAAACTGAAGGGTAATACCATCACCCTTGTTTTACCTTGCCTATTTTCCATTGCTTATTTATTAACCTGCATGAGACCCAGAGTATTTTGGCAAGCTTAGGGAATCTCTGGTGTCTCATTCCCAAACACTTATGATGGGAGTTCATGGCTTTACTGAAGATTGCAGATTGACTTTTTTTTTTTTTTTAGGTTTTTGCAAGGCAAACAGAGTTAAGTAGCTTGCCCAAGGCCACACAGCTAGGTAATTCCACCTAGCCCCCCCGCAGATTGACTTTTAAGAATTGCTTATGGGGGCAGCTAGGTGGCACAGTGGATTCAGGAGGACATGAGTTGATAATAATTGCCTAGCTGTGTGACCTTGGCCATGTCACTTAAACCCACTGCCTTAAATAAATAAAAATAAAGATAAAGAATTACTTAAAAGTAAAGAGCACTCCTTAACAATAACTACTAGAAGGATGGAACAGATACTTCTACTAGATATCAATCAGTGATTTCAAAATGCAGAATAAATACCTGAGTTCCAAATTGCTGGTCTTGAAAATAAGACCATCGCCAGAAATTAGACTAGATGTACAATGACTCAGGCAAGTAACATATGAGGTAGTTGAATCAGCTTAAGGGAAAAAATAAAATGTGATATAATTCACATTTATAATTAGTTCATAAAATTCTCTGGGAGGGGAGAGTTTGAGAAGAAGGGCAAAGAGAAAGAATAAGTATCTATTAAATATCTACTGTGGGCTAGTCAATATGCTAAGTACTTCACACACATCTGACCCTCACAGCAACCCTAAGAGGTAGGGGCCATCATTATCTCCAGTTTACTGTTGAAGAAACCGGAGCATAAAGAGATTACTTAACTTGACCAAGGTTACAGGATTAGCAAGTATATGAGGTTAGATTTGAGTTCAGGTCCTTTTGACTCCCAGACTCAGTACTTTATTCACGGCTCCATGCAGCTGCCTCTAGGCATAGCAGTGGATTGTCCTTCACATGTACCTCAAACTTTACTTCTTGTGCATCTTTTAACCTTTAAGTTAAATATAGAAATGGCCTCTTGCTGATACTGAAGTTATAGAACTTTGAAGTGTAGAGGAAAAAGCCATTGATGGAGTAGTTATGGACAGATGACCTCTTGGCCATTGTAATAATAAAAAAAAAATCCAACTGTGTATGTATTTTTTTTCTTTTTTCAGAAACTATATAAACAAATTCTCTTACCCTTTAACAGGAAACAGAATCAGTAGCCTTGCAGGGATGGAGGACTAACAATTTTATCTTTTATATAAATGAAAAATCTATTTAAACTATCTATAAAAGAAGGGGAATGTTTCTGAAATTATGAAAGTGGCCATTTAATCAAATGCTCTACATTAGGAGGGGACATAATACAAAAACATATATTGAATGTGAAAATAATATTTTGACAAGCTGAAACATTTTATTCCTGCCAATACATACATACCTACAAATATAAGTACATATATGAGTGAGTATGTATATGTATTGATATTATATAAATATATATAGATATGTGTATATAGAAAGGGTATGTCTATTAACATACATATAAAGCATTATATGCATCCCATACATGTATTAATGTTTATCTCTATGAATATATGCATATAGATATACATATGTATGTTTATGTGTTTGTATTGTATATTTTACTATTCAAGAAAATAAACATGGTCTAGTGAATTGAGATGTAGAGTGAGGATTTAAGAATTTGAACTAAAACACTAAGAATTCAATGTTCTCCAAGATATCCAATATTGTATTTACTTTTTCAACAGAGAGAGTGAAGTTGAGAGACAAAAGAACAGGGAAACCACTTGTACCCATCTTCATTGAGGAACAGATACTGAGTGCCTCTATAGGCACACCAATGACAGAAGGAGATTTGTCTTTATGCAATGATCCTAAAAATGCAGCATTTCTGCTTCTTCAAAGAAATTTCAGGATTCTTTTCCTTTTCACTGATTCACCTCCAGAAATTGAGCAAGTAACACATAACTTCTATGTGTTTCAGTTTCTCCAGCTGCAAAAACAGAGATAATAACAGGTGTTTTCAGTTCTCCTTGAAATCCACAGACAGAAGATGTTGCATAAGTACAGGGTAGGAACTGAAAATTTGTGAGTAAATATAGTGTTTGTGTACATGTGTGTGGTGCTTATAGTCAAGAGGCCACAGCAATTATAAGACCTGAAAAGCTTGCTTTGTATTTCATATTTTATTCTCTCAAACAATTTTTATTCTCTCAAAGGAAAGAGAGACAAATTATCTACTGACCTGGTACAAGATCAAGCAATCAGTAGGAAATAAGCACCTGGCACCATTGTCCCAGTACTATGGGGTATTTGTTCCCATAGAGAACATTTCAAAAGAAGCTCAGCCTAAGAAACAGAAATCAAATATGAGGTCTTTCTTTAATCTTAGCCAGGTTATTGGGCTGTGTCTCCATGGTGCTTCAACAACCTGTTGAAAAATGAAAAAAAAGAAAAGGAAAATGAGCAATGTATTCATAATTATGATGACATCAAATAATCCTGCTCTTGAGGACTTTGGGGAAAAAAGCAAATTTATTGAACCATTCTCAAAGATGACAGATTGAAGATCAATAAATTGGAAAATAATGATAATCAGTGGGAAAAGACCAGGCAAAGAACTTGAAAGGTAAAGTTTGGCAATAAATGAAACTATTTTGAAAGAATAAATGAAAGATAAAGGTATTGGAAAAGTAGAGGATATGCTAATAACTATTTTGAAATTAAATTATATTTGATAATTTTCAAAGCATTTTTAAATTTAGTCCTCATGACATCACTTTGATATATCAAGAAGCATATAATTATATCCATTTTTACAAGAGGGAGCTGAAATTATCTAGGTTATATTGCTAGTTCTGGACGTGATTTGTAAGATGTACTTCTGACTTAGCAACTGACACATAGGAGGGACTTAATAAATATTTCATAAATGGGTATTGATTGTTTGATTGAGCTAACTAGTTAATAACTCATCTTATGCAGAATTCAATCATGTCAGCTCACTCTTAGATTAGGGGGTTTGCATGCCAAAATAACAGTGAGAAAACAGTGTTATCCCTCCTATTCTGATCCTTAAAGAGATCAAAAGTGGGAGGGGGGAGTTATCAAAGTTGTGGATCAAAATAAAATACTTCTTCTACCTTTGAGATTAAAGAATAGAACACAGTGAATAACTTGAATGGATTAAAGACCTACACTTGTCTGGATTAGTGGAAAGGATCTTATGTATTATGGAACTGTCCTGAAAGAGATAACTAACAAAATGTTCCTGATCATTCTATGTAACATTTGTCTTTGCTCTGCCATAATTACATCACAAGAATTCAAAACAATGTGATGGCAAACTTCTTAATTACTTTTGATAAAATAAAGGTGCAAATGGCACACTGATGGTAGTCTAATGGTATGTTGTCTCTCCTCAACTTCTCATAGTTCTCACATTTCATCTTTTCCGGTTAAACATTTCCTTGATAATACCATTATATTCTTCTTAATATTTCATCTATATGTTATAGTCTTATTAATTCTTTGGAGATTTTAAAGTTCATGTCTTATTTACATACTGCAACATTGGTACACTGTTGATATTATACCCCTTGAGGAGTAATAACTAAAGATAGATTCATAAACCAGCAGTTTCCATTGGTTCTGTGACAAGAGGCAAATGTAATCTCAATGTGGATAGAGCTAGGGCTATTTGAGAATAAGCTAGGAACAAGGCAACTGAAGTACTAGAATTTAGACTCTGGATAAAATTGACCTGAATTAAATTCCTTCCTTAGATAGTAGTTTACAACAGGATATTAATTTGACCTTCCTCCTCCTCCTTTTTCTACTATTATTCTTCCAGTTCATTCTTTTTTTGCTTAAGGCTCTGGGGTTAACTGACTTGCTTAAGATCACAAAGCTAAGTAAATATTAAGAGTTTGAGGCTGTCTGAGGTACCACCTCACACCTCTCAGACTGGCCAATATGACCAGAAAAGATTAATGATCATTGTTGGAAGGGTTGTGGGAAATCTGGGACACTATTACACTGTTGGTGGAGCTGTGAACTCATCCAACCTTTCTGGAGAGCAATTTGGAACTACTTCCAAAGGGCAACAAAAATGTGCATACCCTTTGATCCAGCAACACTCTACTTGGTCTACACCCTGAAGAGATGATGAAAAGGGTAAAAACATCACTTGGACAAAAAAATATTCAAAGCAACCCTATTTGTGGTGGCAAAGAATTGGAAATTAATAAATGTCCTTCAATAGGGGAATGGCTTAGTAAACTGTGGTATATGTATGTCATGGAACACTATTGTTCTATTAGAAACCAGGAGGGATGGAAATTCAGGGAAGCCTGGAGGGATTTGCATGAACTGTTGCTGAGTGAGATGAGCAGAAGCAGAAAACCACTGTAAACCCCAAAAGCAACGTGGGGGTGATGATCAACCTTGATGAACTCACTTATTCCATCAGTGTAACAATCAGGGACAATTTGGGGCTGTCTGCAATGGAGAATACCATCTGTATCCAGAGAAAGAACCGTGGAGTTTGGACAAAGACCAAGGACTATTAACTTTAATTTAGGGGGTTAAAACTGATATCTTATTGTCTGATCTTGCTATCTCTTATACTTTATGTTTCTTCCTTAAGGTTATGATTTCTCTCTCATCCCATTCAATTTGGATCAGTGTATACCATGGAAACAATGTAAAGGCTAGCAAATTGCCTTCTGTGGAGCGTGAGGGGGGGAAGTAAGATTAGGGGAAAAATTGTAAAACTCAAAATAAATAAAATCTTCAAGTACATGTAAAAAATAAATAAATAAGAAACTCCCAGCACCAAAGCAAAATGTCAGCTCTTCCACAATTCATAATTTTGGATAGCTGTCTGGAGTCACTGAGCAGTTAAGCCACTTTGGTCCACATCTAGTTGGTGGTTCACAGTTGATATTCTATTTGTTGGCATCTGGTGCTCTATCCAATGTACCACCTAGCTGCCCTCCAGTTCACTCTTGTTCTTAGATCTTGGTAGCCTATCAGAGTCCATTTTTCTTATTCCTTGCCCTTGGAATGATAAGCTACAGAATTATTTTGCTTTTTCTTCTTTGACTTTTTTTTTTGGTAAGGTTTATTTGTCTTTGGATGATTATTCAAATTACAATTCATTTAGTTTTAGCAGCATTTCCAACACATCAGTTTGGTTAATGACATTGCTCTAGGGATGATGTTGAGCACAGAAGAGAAAGAGGGTCATTTGGGGGCATTAAGATCGTTTTCTTTCCTTTCTGGTCACAGGTTAATCATTTATCCTTTGAAAGGCTCATCTTTTTCCTCTCATTTTTATATGTGCTTCAGTACACTTTAACAGAGATTTCCACAGGGTTATTGAGAGGAAAACACTCTGTAATAAATCCTAAAGGTCTTTGTAATTGGGATATTTTTTCCTTTCAGTGTGACACTATTCAGTAAAGTGATAGGTGTACCAGAGTCACTATGCATGCATATATAACACAGATGCTTGCCTATATATGTAAATATTCACACATAGATGTATATTCTGTGTCTGTATTCAGCAGGAACTTATCAATGCAGGATTTCTAGACTTATGCAATCAAATAGAAAGAAAAGCTGTTCACTAGTATGACCAATATAAAAGTGAAGATTCAAAGAAATGTTGACTTTTTAGCTGTCACATTAGATTTTACACTAGACAGTAAAAATCAGGAAATTTGAATAAGTCTGTTAAAAGGTTGAAACTATAGATTCTTCATTGTAGGAGTTCAACTGTTTTAGAAGCAAAAGTTTTTTTTTCTAAAGAAAAAGAATCATGCACATATGTAAAGTCAAAGTTTGTTTTATATAAATGTATGTGTACATGACATAGTATAGTGGGGAAAAGACTACACTGAGAGTTTTAAGAATGATGTCTAAACACTAAACTTCACTATCTTTACTTTTTAGGTTTTTGCAAGGCAAATGGGGTTAAGTGGTTTGCCCAAGGCCAAACAGCTAGGTAGTTATTAAGTGTCTGAGACTGCATTTGAACCCAGGTACTCCTGACTCCAGGGCTGGTGCTTTATCCACTGCGCCACCTAGCTGCCCCCACTATCTTTTTTTTAAAGATTTTATTTATTTTGAGTTTTAAAATTTTTACCCTAATTTTCCAGTCTTTACATTGTTTCCATGGTATACATTGATCCAAATTGAATGGGATGAGAGAGAAATCATATCTTAAGGAAGAAACATAAAGTATAAGAGATAGCAAGATCAGACAATAAGATACCAGTTTCTTTTTTCTACATTAAAGGTTATAGTCCATAGTCTTTGCTCAAACTCCACAGTTCCTCTGTGATACAGAAGGTATTCTCCATAGCAGACAGCCCCAAATTGTTCCTGATTGTTGCAATGATGGAATGAGCGAGTCCATCAAAATTGATCATCACCCCCAAGTTGCTGTTAGGGTTTACAGTGTTTTTCTGGTTCTGCTTATCTCACTCAGCATCAGTTCATGCAAATCCCTCCAGGCTTCCCTGAATTCCCATTCCCTCCTGGTTTCTAATAGAACAATAGTGTTCTATGACATACACATACCACAGTTTGCTAAGCCATTCCCCAATTGAAGGACATTTACTTAATTTTCAATTCTTTGCTACCACAAATAGGGATGCTATGAATATTTTTGGTCCAAGTGATGTTTTTAACCCTTTTCCATCATCTCTTCAGGGTATAAACCCAGTAGTAGTATTGTACATTTTTGTTGCCCTTTGGGTGTACTTCCAAATATCTCTCCAGTAAGGTTGGATGAGTTCACAGCTCCACCAACAATATAATAGTGTCCCTCATTTCCCACATCCCTTCCAACAATGATCATTATCCTTTCTGGTCATATTGGCCAGTCTGAGAGGTGTAAGGTGGTACCTCAGAGAAGCCTTAATTGGCATTTCTCTAATGTGTAATGATTTAGAGCAATGTGTCATATGACTATGGATTGCTTTGATCTCCTCATCTGTAAATTGTATTTTGACCTTTTGACCTTTGACCATTTATCAATTGGGAAACAGTTTTTTTTAATGTGACTCAGTTCCCTGTATATTTGAGAAATGAGTCCTTTGTCAGAAATATTAATTGTAAAGATTGTTTCCCAGTTTACTACATTTCTTTTGATCTTGGTTACAGTGGTTTTGTCTGTGCAAAAGCTTTATAATTTAATGTAATCAAAATCATCTGGTTTGTTTTCAATGATGTTCTCCATCTCTTCCTTAGTAATAAACTGCTTCCCTTTCCATAGATCTGACAGGTGAACTAGTCCTTGATCTTCTAATTTGTTCATAGTATTGTTTTTGTTTCTAAATCCTATATCCATTTGGATCTTATCTTGGCTTGGGGTGTGATGTGTTGGTCGAATCTAAGTTTCTTCCATACTAACTTCCAAATTTCCCAGCATTTTTTATCAAAGAGAGAGTTTTTATCCCAATAGCTGGATTCTTTGGGTTTATCAAGCAGCAGATTACTATAATCGTTTTCTCTATTTCATCTAGTCTATTCCACTGATCCACCACTGTATTTCTTAGCCAATACCAGACAGTTTTGATGACTGATGCTTTATAATATAATTTTAGATCAGGTAGGGCTAAGCCACCTTCTTCTGTACTTTTTTTCATTAAATCCCTAGAAATTCTTGACTTTTTATTTCTCCATATGAATTTACTTACAACTTTTTCTAACTCATTAAAAGTAATTTTTTGGAATTTTGATTGGTAGGGCACTAAACAGATAGTTTAGTTTTGGTAGAATTGTCATTTTTATTATATTAGCTCTACCTATCCATGAGCAGTTGATATTTGCCCAGTTAAGTAAATCTGATTTAATTTGTGTGAGAAGTGTTTTATAATTGTTTTCGAAAAGATTTTGAGTCTGTCTTGGCAAATAGACTCCCAAATATTTTATATTGTCTGAGCTTACTTTGAATGGGATTTTTCTTTCTAGCTCTTCCTGCTGTATCTTGTTAGACATATATAGAAAAGTTGAGGATTTATGAGGGTTTATATTATAACCTGCAACTTTGCTAAAATTGCTAATTGTTTCCAATAGGTTATAGATGATTTCTGGGGTTTCCCTAGGTATACCATCATGTCACCTGCAAAGAGTGAGAGTCTTAGTCTCTTACTTCTCAATTCTAATTCCTTCATTTTCTTTATCTTCTCTAACTGCTGAAGCTAATATTTCTAATACAATATTGAATAGCAATATCATAATGGGCATCCTTGTTTTACCCCTGATCTTATTGGGAATACCTCTAGCCTCTCCCCTTTGAATATAATGCTTTTTGATGTTTTCAGATAGATAATGCTTATTAGGAACAGTCTATTTATTCCTACACTCTCTAGTGTTTTTGGTAGGAATGGAGGCTGGATTTTGTCAAAAACTTTTTCAGCACCTATTGATATAATCATACGATTTCTGATAGGGTTGTTGTTGATATAATTAATTATACTAATAGTTTTCCTAATATTCAATCAACCCTGCATTCCTGAGATGAATCCTATTTGGTCAAAATGTAGTATCCTAGAGATAACTTTATCATCGTTTTGCTAAGATTTTTGCATCTATATTCATCAGGGAGATAGGTCTATAATTTTCTTTCTCTGTTTTAACTCTTCCTGGTTTAGGCATCAGCACCATTTTGGTTTCATAGAAAGAGTTAGGCAGAGTTCTGTCTTCCTCTATTTTTTTAAGGTGTTTGCAAGGCAAATGGGGTTAAGTGGCTTGCCCAAGACCACACAGCTAGGTACTTATTAAGTGTCTGAGGCTGGATTTGAACTCAGGTACTCCTTACTCCAGGGCTAGTGCTCTATCCACTGCACCACCTAGCTGCCCCTTCCTCTGTTTTTCCAAAGACTTTATAGAATTGGAACCATTTTTTCCTTAAATGTTTTGTAGAATTCACTTGTGAATCCATCATGCCCTGGAGATTTGGGGGGGTGGGGTTCAATGATGGCTTGTTGAATTTCTTTTTTCTGAGTTAGGGTTGTTTAGATATTTAATCTCCTTTTCATTTAACCTGGGCAACTTATATTTTTGTGAATATTCATCCATTTCACTTAGACTGTCAAATTTATTGGCATAGAGTTGGGCAAAATAATTCTGAATTATTACCCTTATTTCCTCCTCTTTGGTGGTGAGCTCACCTTTGTCATTTATGATACTAGCAATTTGCTTTTCCTCTTTCTTTTTTTTAATCAAATTGACCAAGGGTTTAACAATTTCATTGGTTTTTGTCAATAAAATCAACTCTTGGTTTTATTTATTAATTCAATATTTTTTGCTTTTGATACTATTAATTTCTCCTTTAATTTTTAGAATTTCTAAATTGATTTCCTCTTTCTTTAATTTAGTCATGTAAGCATTTAAAGATATAATATATTCCCTGGTAGTCACTTTGAGTGAATCCCATAGGTTTTGGAATGTAGTTTCATTATTGTCATTATCTAGGATAAAATAATTAATTCTTTCTGTAATTTGTTGTTTGATCCACTCATTCTTTAAAATGAGGTTATTCAGTTTCCAACTAGTTCTGAGGCTATATCTCCCTTGCCCCAATATCAATATATGATTTTTATTGCATTGTGATCTGAGAAAGATATATTCACTATTTCTACCTTTTTGTAGTTGATCATTAGGTGTTTATGCCCTAGTAAATGGTCAATTTTTGTATAAGTGCCAGGTATATTCCTTTCCTTCCCCATTCATTTTCCTCCATAAGTCTATCATATCTAGTTTTTCTAACCATATATTCACCTCCATAAATTCTTTCTTGTTTATTTTATGACTCAATTTTTCTAGATCTGAGAGATGGAGGTTGAGGTCTCCCACTAGTAGAGTTTTGCTCTCTGTGTCTTCCTGTAGCTCTTTCAGCTTTTCCTCTAAGAATTTGGATGCTATCCCCCATTGGGTGCATATATACATACATACATACATACATACATATATATATATATATATATATATATATATATATATATATATATATATATATATTCAGTTTGGAAATCACTTTATTGTCTATGGTACTTTTTAGGAAGATATATTTTCCTCCCTTATCTCTTTTAATGCTATCTATTTTTGCAGCTTCTTTGTCTGAGATAAGGTTTTCTACGCCTGTTTTTTTCACTTAAGCTGAAGCAAAATATATTTTGCTACAACCTTTTACCTTTACTCTATATGTATCTCTCTGCTTCAAATGAGTTTCTTTAAGCAGCATATTGTAGGATTCTGGTTTTTAATCTGCTGTGCTATTAGTTTATGTTTTAAGGGAGAGTTCATCCCATTCACATTCAAAGTTATAATTACTAACTCTTTATTGCCCTCCATGCTATCTTCCCTCTTTTAGTATTTTTCCCTTTCTCCCCTTTTATCCGTATTACCCAATATTTTGTTTCTGAATACCACCCCCTTCAGTTTGTATGCCCTCCTATATCCACCCTCCCCTTTCTTCCCACTTTCCCCTTTTACCTTTTACCTTCACTTCCTTATATTGGTTCCCCTTTTTTCTCTTCCCCTCCCTTTCTCTTTCTCCCCCCTCCCCTTTCCCCCTTTTAATACTTGAAAGGTAAGATGTTTTTTAAGTTAATTGGGCATGTGTGTAAGTTAACTTTAAGCCAAGTCTGATGAGAGGAAGATTCAGGTGTTTCTCATCTCTTCCCTTCTTGCCCTCTATTACCATAGATCTTTTGTACCTCTTAATGTAATGAGATTTACCCCCATTCAATCCTCTCCCTCCTCCTGTCTCCTTCCTATCCCCTTTTAAGGAAGAGGTGTTTTTAAATCATTCTATCCGAGTCATCAAAAATTCTGAGTATCCATCATTTCTAGCTAAGTATATTATATTTAATAGAGTTAGAATTCTTGAGAGTTATTAGAGTCTTTCTCCCAAGTAGTTTTATAGCCAGTTTCATCCCATTGGATAGCAGTCTCATGGATAATTCATGAATGTCCATCACTTCTGGCTAGTTATATTCTCTCTGTTAGAGTTACAATTCTCCAGAGTTATGAGAATCTTTTGCCCATGCTGGGATATAACCAGGTTCATCTTATTGGATAGCAGGGTTTTTTTTTTCTTTACCCCCCCCTTTTTTTAACCTTTTCATGTGTCTCTTGAACCTCCTGTTTGATGTCCAAATTTTCTATCTAGCACTTGTCTTTTCATCAGGAATTTTTGGAATTCTTCCATTTCATTAAATATCCATCTTTTCCCTTGAAAAAAAAGGGTCAGCTTTGTGGGATAGTGGATTCTTGGCTTCATTCCAAGCTCCCTTGCTCTTTGGAATATCTCTTCCAGGCCCTTCAATCCCTTAATGTTGATGCAGCCAGGTCCTGAGTAATACATATTGTGGCTCCTTGGTATTTAAATTGGTTCTTTCTGGCTTCTTGCAGGATTTTCTCTTTTATCTGATAGTTCTGGAATTTGGCCACAAAAATTCCTTAGTGTTTTCCTTTTAGGATCTCTTTCCAGAGGGGATTGATGCATTCTTCCAATAACTATTTTGCCCTCTGGTTCCTTGATATCAAGGTAATTTTCCATCACTAGATCCTGTAATATTAATATCCTTTTTTTCTCTTCACTGTTTTCAAGAAGACCAATAATTCTCAGGTTGCCCCTCCTCAATCTATTTCCAAGGCCAGTGGTTTTGCTAATGAAGTATTTTACACTTTCTTCTATTTTTCTGTATTTTGGTTTTAACAGGCTCTTGCTGTCTCATGAAGTCATTTTTTTCTGGAGACTCCTTTCTTTTCTTTTAGAGAGGAGTTTTCTTCATTTACCTTTTGCTATTTCATTTTCCAATTGGTCAATTCTGTTTTTGAAAGAGCTTGCCATTTGACCAATTGAGATTTTGAGAGAATTATTTTCTTTTTGCATTTACCTTATTGAGGATCTGAGAGAATTATTCTCATATTGCATTTTTCCAAGTTGTATTTTCCAATGATTTGTATTCTTGTTGCAAGTTGTTAGTCATCTTTGGGGTTTCTTTTCCCAAATTTTCCAATTGATTCTTAAACTCCTTCCTTATTTCTTCAAGGAAGTCTTTCTGTGTTGGAGACCAGATCATATTCTCATCAGAGGTTCTAGGTCTGTCTGAGTTTGGGGTCTTTTTCTTCCAAGAATTTTTCTATGGATCTATCTATCAGCTGACTTTTCTTCATTTTGCCAAGACCTTGAGTTGGGGAGGGGCTGGTTGACAGAGGTTTGGTGTTGGGATCCTTAGAGGCTGTACCTACTGAATGTAATATCTCTAGCTGACCAGTGGGGGTGCTAAAGGATTTGCTCACCAAGTGCAATTTCTCTGGTTGGCCAGTAGGAGGTGCTGGTTGCTTTCTCTGGAGTGTCTGTGACCTTGACTGAAGACTTCTCCCTTGGCCTGTAGGGAGTGATTGAAGCTATTAAATACTTTTGTCTTCAATCAATGGTGGGCTCTACCCTGGGGTGAATCACCACTCTCCCTATTGTCAGCTGGTCTGGTTCTTCTGCTCACACACCTGTGCCTGGGGCAGAAGGTCTGCAATGCTATTTGTTCTGGGAAGAGGCTTCAGCTGAAATGGAGGCTTGGACTCATAGTTCCTCCCAACCAGAGGAGCCCAGGGATGACATCTGCAGCTCTCCTACACCAGAACTCTCTCTCTAGCCCTGTTGGCAATCTCTGGGCAGTCAGCACCAACACTAATGCCTCTGCTCCCTAGTTGTCCAGTCAACCAGGTTCTAGCCCCACATCTGATCAAGCAGGTCAGCTTCTCGGGCCCTCAGGCTAAGAGGCCTCCACCCCTGCCTCTAATCAGACTGTTAAGTGGCTGATCTGCCCTCTGCGTCTGGGACTCTCCCACTACTGCAGAAGACAAATCCTGAGGTAAATATTCTTTCTTCTGGCTTTTCTTTCTGGGTCTTGTTGATCAGAGTTCTGTTAAGAGGTTTGTTTCATATCATAAATGGGGAAAGATCAGGAGATTTTAGAACTGTGCCTGTCTTCTCTCCACCATCTTGGCCAGAAGTCTCTATCCACTATCCTTTTTTGAAAACATTTCTACTTGCAGGATGTTGATAAAGCCTTGGGGCCCCCAGGATCTAGGTCTATCTTTGCTATAGGATCAGGTCCCCCAGAAGAACCTTTTTTGTCCACCAGAAATCTAAAGACAAGAGGTTCATGTTGTCTGGGTCCTAGATGGGAACAGCTTCTTATAAACAAACCCCTGTGCTTGTGAGCCTCCTTTTCTCCTCTTTGAAAATGGTGATGAATAATGCAATCAGAGGTTGCAAAACTGATGACCAGGTCATACTTTCATTCTTTGACCCAGTATCTGGGGAGGTTTTGAGAACAAATAGACTGCTAGCTGGGTCTTGGCTATTGCTTAAACTGGGAGAAAGTGAATTCAATCAATTATTAATTTTTTTAAATTTTTCATTAGTATTATTTTTATTTCCATTATCACAGATTTATTTAAGAAAAAACACTATATATTTTTTAAAGATTAGACTACTGACAGAAATTTTTAAAGATCATATAAACATGAATCAATTGATAAAAACTGTTTCTAGGCTGTGTTCAAAAACTACTGTGCTATAAAAATGAAGAGTTTTGATGATCTTAGAAAAACATGGATAGACCTGAATGTAATAATGGATTGTAAAATGAACAAAATATTAGATGAAATAATAGCAGTATTGTTTTACGAACAATTTTAAGTGAATAAGTCAAATTTTGACTATAATAAATATTCAAATTAGCTACAAAGGACATATGAAGATGTTATTTTTATCCAGGAAAAAGAATTGATGAATAGAAGAATGTAAGGAATGTTTTTACATACACAAATATATTTGTGTCTAATGGTAACCATCTCTAGAGCAGGAAGGGGAGGAAAGAAATAAAAATAAATTCAGAAAATATTTTATATTTGAAGGGATTAGGAAGTTGTACACAATAGATTTGTAGCTTCATAAGCAGTCAATTCTTATAATATGTTATGAAAATGCTTATTTTATTTTATAAATTAAAATAAAATTAATAAATAAAATTTAAAAATGAAGTCATCAGACTAGACAAAAGATTGGATATAGGGAGGGGTAAAAGTGAGGAATCAAAAATTATACCTAGATTAAAAGCCTCAGGGACTGGGTAGATAGTATTGCTCGCTATAATAATAATAATATTAATATTAATAATGAGGATGTTTTGAAAGTTAGACTTTAGAGGAAAGAAGACAAATCTGATTTTGATCATGTTGAGTTTAAATTGTCTACTGAGCATCCTGTTCAATATTGAAGAGAAGCATTTGTTAATGTGAAACTGGAAATCAGCAAAGAGGTTAGGACAAGATAGATAAATTCAAGAATTATCAGCATAGCTATGTTAATTACATCAATGGGAACTAAAGTAAAAAATTATGGAAGAAGAAAAAGAAAGAGCTCAGACAGAACTGTATGGGTCACAGATGGTTAGATGATATAATCTGGATAAAGATCCAGCAATGGATCTGAGGTGTGATCTGATGAGTAGAAGGAAAAATCAGGAGAGAGAGTGGTACTCTTAAAACCTTGATAGAAAATATTATCAAGAAGAGTGTGACAAATATGTCAAAGATTTCAGAGAGATCAAGATGAACAAGTATTGAAAAGAACTATTGGTTTTGGTAATTTCAAGATCATTAGTAAATTTAGAAAGAACATTTTTGAGAAGAGAGGAGAGAAACTGGAGACATATAGTAGATGACTTTTTCAAGGAGTTTAGTTACAAAGGACAAAAGGGATATAGAAATTAAGTGAGGAGGAAGGATCAAGAGATTTTGGGAGAATGGGAGATGGACATGTTTATGTACAGAAGACAGTGAGAATTGAAGATAAGTGATAGAGTTACATTGGAACATTGGACAATCTAATGAAGGAGACATGATGGAATGGGATCATTTGAATAGATAGAAGGGTTAGTCTTTGTAAGAAAAAGGGAATAATGAGGGAGGAAAAAAGCAAGGAAAGGCAAGAAACTTTCATTTGCCTAGAACTGTGTTAAATTGCTTTACAATTTCATTCTCATTTTATTCTCACAACAATCCTGAGAAATAAGTGTTTTTATTATTGTCATTCTACTGTTGAGAAAATTGTGACAAAGAGAGACTAAGTAAATTTGCTAGCTTCTCATAACTAATAAATGCCTGAAGCTAGATTAGAACTCAGATTTTCCTAACTGGAGTTTAGTAGAGTTCTGTTCTTTGACTCCTCACTTTTACTCCTCCCCATATCCAATCTATTGCCTAGTCTACTGACTTCATCTTTTAATTTTATTTATTTATTTTATTTTAATTTATAGAATAAAAATAAAGTCACAAATTTATGTGAGAAAGGAGTGGAGGAGAGAGTAGCAGAAGACCTATGAGTAATATGAAATGAGGAAGATGGAAGAAAAGGGAACTCAGATCAAAAAGCCTCATTTTTTTTTCTGATTCCCACAATGACTGATCCAGGTTTATTGACCCTAAAGAATAGCCTCTGCATAAAATGCCTTTAGACTGACCTCTGAGAATGGTTGGGAAGTCACTAACAGTAGACCAATGAGAAATGGCTTATAAATTACTCGGTCCTTTAACCTTGCCAGTTAAAATACTGGGGCCCCATAAATATGATCCGTCTGTTATACCTCCTGCTCCTTATCTAACACCCAGAGGGATCTCATTAAAGTCCCTGCTTTCTAATTATGCTTAGTTAGCAGTAACCTTTGAGGTTTCAGGCATGAAACTCATGAGCAGCACCATAAAAAAAAGGGATATACAGCCCAGCATGACCACTCAAAGCGAGTTGAGGCTTAATCCTGCCCCATATAACCAGGACTATTTTAAATATCAAGTAAAGTAACTATATAAGATCATAAATTTCTGCTAGAAAGGATCTTAGAGATTGAGTCCAACTACCTAATTTTATATATGAGGAAACTGAAGCTCAGAGAAGTTATGACTTGGTTAGGTAATGAGTGATAGAATCAAGATTCAAAACCAGGATCTCTGGTGCTAAATTAAATGCCCATGATTTATTTGAATCCTAGATAAAGTAAGTGAAAACTTGAAAGTTTTACCAAAAATTATACTCTCTTCTCCCTTGCCTTGCCCCACAAGATGCTAGTCAGTTTTCCTTTTTTTTTGAAATGTGAACTTTGGTTTATGACTTTTTCCCCAGACTCATAATTAAATGAGGGCACCTCATATAAACCATTACCTGCTAGACACAATTGGAAAAGGATTAGTCATTTAAGCTAGCAGAGATTGCTATAATGGTTTCCAAGGCCTATAACTACCCTACCTCCTTAGGAATCCTATTACAATCTAACATTTGTGTTATTGGTATTGCACCTCAATTGACATATATCAAGCTGTAAGCTCCATTTCCAGCCAATCCATATTTCCAGGTTTCCCCTAATAATTTATTTATTTGTACATTTCACTTTGGGGGAGGTTATTAGCTTTGAAATGTCTGTACCTATTGCCAGTGGCTGTAGATTGTCTTTTAACAGTAATATAGAGCACCTTCTTACTGACTGAAGTAAAGGTCTCTAGGGTTTAATCTTTGGTTTTACTTAGAACCTTTCAAAGCTCTTATCATGAGGATCCATGTGCTTACATAGATTCAATTTCAGATCAAATGAGCACACTCATAGGACAAGGTATTGTTTTCCTGCTGAAGAATGTTGATTAGGATTGATTCAGTAAATCAAACTAAATTCTTCTCATGTGCCAGTGCTTTCCACTTGCACTGTCCTTTTCTAATAAAAATGATATTGATAACTTTTGTCCAGTCCCTTAAATCCAGCCTCAGAGAAACAAAGGACTGAACTGAGAGAACTCACACATTAAACAGCTGACCACACAGCAACCTGTCAACAGCTTTGATTGATTAACCATAAAATGCATTTCTTTGACAGAATTGCTTGAAAGGTTTGGTGAGCCTGCATTTTCTTCTCTTCAATCACCTTTATCTAAGTGAAGGATTTCTCCCTTTTACGTGTTTAAACTCATTCCATTGACAACAGACATTGAAAACTCCTCAATGATTTCTGTGTACCAAATGAATTCCTGTCAGATAGCTCTGATGAAACCCGTCCACTACTGGTGGCCAAATTGATCATGCTGAGGCTCTTGATGAAGCAGATAATTCATCCAACACTGGTGGTGCCAGCATAATGTTTTCTCATGCATGTTTAAACATCATAAGGAGAAATGTGCAAATATTGTGAGGTTGACCTCATAGAAGTATTAACACTACTTGTCCTTAGACAGCAAAGTATTAGAGACATAATCAGCCCAAAAAGCCATCATAATTTTAATGAGACTTTCCAGTTTCTACTGTAGATAAAATGTACAAGAAAGATGTGTTTTCTCATTATTTCATAAGCTCACAGAAAGTAGAGATGGAAAAAAAACATAAGAAAGAAGATGCATTCCACAGTTTCTTTTGCCTTTGCTCTCATTTTTCAATTTGGCAAAGACAGGGTAATGGGATATTGATGTTCCACCATTCTATGAATTTGAAAATTACAGAATCTTATTATTGATACTAATTTCTAAAGTTTTTGATCAGTACCTGTTAACCCCAATCATAAAAGGAGGGGGAGAAAAACCAACTAGGAAAGCAGATAAGCCTAATTCATAAGAAGGGAACTGAGTGATCCTTGTGGTAATCCTTCTTATCCACTGATGCTAGCTAGCCTTTATGACACTGCTGGAAAAAAAACCCAAAAGATCACCTTTCCTTGGAAAACTGAAGGAAGGGAAGTCTTTTTTTGCTTTGTAGATATTATAGATACACAATTTCCAAATACTGAATTGGTTCTGGTTTTAGATCAGAGAAAAAAGGCCTCACTGAAAACTTATTGTGACTAGCTGGTAATTAATCCCAGCACCAGAAACTGCTCAAAATTCTGGCCTTTTATGCCTGAGGAAGTGAGCTTTGGTTCAGCTATTCTTTGTGGTTTGATGGGAAAATTAGCAGGCCATTTACCGAGGCATTTTCTTTTACCCCAGAGCATCAGAATTCTCTTGGTGTGAAGTGATTCTGGGGAGAACAGTCATTGATTCTCAGCAAGACTCTGAAATGTTACACTAGACCCTGAGTGTCTTGTTTTCACTTTCCAACAGTGTGCCTTGCATTAAAGCAGAAGGATGTAGCTGCTGTAGTTTAAAGAATATTGAGAATTTTTGACTTACACACTCTCTCTCTTACCTTGCCAAATATTGGGGCATGTTAGCTGAGAGAAATACTTCTTGAGTTTTACTTTTAATCATATCTTTGAAAACACATCCTTAGATTAAAAAAATTCATAAGTTATCCCTATTCTTAAGGTCATATGACCTCATGCCATATCTTCCACATAGAAAGCAATGTAAAGTTGGAGGGGAACTTAAGAAATCATATTTACTCATCTCTCTTCATTTTGCTGATGAGGAAATTGAAGTATAAAAATGATGCCTTAACCAAGGTTACATTCTTAGTTAACAAAATCACAAATATATAAAATTAGGTAGTTCAAATCAAGGCTCTTTCTATACTATGCTTCTTCCAACCCTATCACCCCCATTAAATCCCATCACCACCAAGTCTAAAACTCTCCCTTGGTCTTCTTTGTCTGCTTTTTGTTGTTCTCTGTATCTCCCTGAAGCTATTTCACTTCTATTTTTTTCTCTCTCAGGTTTTTGCAAAGCAATGGATTTAAGTGACTTGCCCAAGGTCACACAGCTAGGTAATTATTAAGTTTCTGAGACCAGATTTGAACTCAGGTCTTCCTGATACCAGGGCCAGTTCTCTATTCACTGTGCTACCTGGCTGCCCTGCTATTTCACTTCTAACAAACCCTTTCCTTACATAAAATCTGACCATTCTGATAAGGACATAGTAATGATGGGTAATCATGGGTAGGTTGAAAAAATGTTTATGTCTTGATGATATATGCCTGATTCATGAATAAACTTTTGTCTTTCCCAGATTCTTCAATCAACCAGGGTTTATGGCTGTTTTTCCCTTATCTCCAATCCTATCATTTTGAACTTGACTCATAATGGAGCAAAAATAGGAGGAAAAACAAACAAGATTTCTCCCCAGAGTACTGAAGACAAAATACTATTCCAAGAATGTTTAAGGAATTTTATTCAGTCAGAGGTATGTATAGGGAAATGATAACTTGTATTTCTCTAAAGTCTTTTCTAAGCATACATTCTCAAAAACACGATAATATAAAAGAAAGTGCTTTAGAAAAATAAAAGTTATTGTAACTCCATTCTACTTCAACAGAAAAATGTGGAACTTTTCCTTAGTAACAGGGCTTTTTAAAGTTCAGTTTCCAGGTTTCAAGACAGATTATAAATATTTACCTCTGTCCTGGGTTATGGGGGGCTGCATTGCTTATTTCCTTTACTTCTGATCATGTGCCTTAGGGAGCGACCAACATCAATCACAATGCCTCAACAACCCTATCTTGAACTGCTCAATGAGCCCCGACTGAAATTCTTTCCTGCCACTGTGCTATTCCTGATGATACCACAAGGGACTCTGTACATGAAGAACCTTCAGGGACTATCAAAATGAGTGCTAATCACTAGCCACCTTCCAGAGTTCTTGTTGTTCTCATTTGCCCCAGATTCTCTGCTTGTTATTTGTGTAATTGAAGAAAATGACATTGCCAAAGGGAGACAATTCATCTTGTGTGTGTCCCTGGAGAAGAGCAAGGTAGGGAAGTGGCATAATAAAAATTCATAGGGCGGGAATGATTGATCAATTGGGAATGGGCAGGGGGGATGGTTTCCTTTTCTCCTACAGGTGCTAAAATTTAGGTTAATATTAAAATATGCTTTAAAATTCAGAATCATTCTAGAAAAGTAAATAATCTATACATTGATATTCAACAATACTATTCCTAGGCATATAACACAAAGTGATAAAAGACAGAATGAAAGGTCATATGAACAAAATTATTTCTAGCAGCATATTTTTGTATATATGTCATAGCAAGGAACTAGAAAAAAAGATGAAATCCAACAAGTGAGGACTGGTCGATTAAAAATTATATAAAAATGTGATATTGTGCCATGAAAATTACAACTATGAAGAATTCAAAGAAACTTTGAAAGATTTTATGAAATTAGCCAGAGTAATAGCACTGGGCCTAGTATAATATTTAATACAGTGACATCAATAATGAAAAGGAAGATAACACTAATATCAGATAGCTGAGCTCTAATCAGTATAACATATGTTTCACATCTCATGAAAGAAGCAGAATAAAGGAATGACAGGAAGTCTTTGTGTGTTTTCATAAATTTCCAATGTTTGGGGTTTTTTTTAATGTTCTAGCTGTTATATAGAAATCAGTAAAAAACCAATGTAAAAAAGCATCAATTAAATATTTTTTTTAAAGTAGGGTTCAATAGATATGAGAGTACTTCAGATCTTGATCCCATCCACACTTATTCCTTATTAATGAAAGATGTTGGAGGTCTCAGAATGAAATGCAGGAATCTAGACAATTATAACTTAGTGAAAGATGAGTAATAAAATCTGCTATTCTTCACCTTTAATTTTTATAATATCAGAATATGATGTCTTCTATTCCTATTGTTCTTTCTTTTGGCTTATTGCCACAACCTCCCAATTTACTGATATTGAGAGAAATATCTTATTAGACAAAAAGAACCACTTGAGTGAACATGATCTCTTTTCCAATATTGCCACCTATATCTACTAGCTATATGATAATTCTGGGAAATAATTTTCTCTTTATATTTTTCTCTCTTCCTTCCTTCCTTCCTTCCTTCCTTCCTCCTTCCCTTCCTCCCTCCTTCTCTCTCTCTCTCTCTCTCTCTCTCTCTCTCTCTTTCTTTCTTTCATTCTCTAAAATTCCAAGTGGCAAAGTTGTACATGATTGTGCTTTAAGAGCTCTTGAGATTGACCAGTGTTATGGAACAATAAACATCCCCCCACCAATTCCACAATATTTTTCTTATGATGATACTGATCCTTGTCTGTTCCACATAGTCCTCATATTCTTCCTTGTTTATAAGAAAGGGAGTTCTCTTCTAAGATAAATCTGTATTTATTTCATTGTTTTCCCTTTTAGATAGTAATATATGAAGCTGTATCTACCTGTTCTTCATTTGATAAAAACCAATCTTTCTTTGGTCTTACCTCTAGCAATCCTCCCAATACTGCTTCCTCATCCTTTTATTAAGGACTGATAGAAAAGACTGAGCCCTCTTGATGAGGCTCCATCAAGACAATTAGGGTAATTATGTTAGACTGATTAAATGACTGGAGAGAAAGCTAAGCAAGAGTAGTTTGTTAATATGGTCCAAAAAAAACAAATTTGCTAGTAGGCCATAAAAGCTCTAAATTCATTATCTCTGTATACAATAAACATTAGCCAAATAAAGAGATCATGACACTTAAAAACAGTAGGAAATTTTCAAATGTCAAATCTATTTTCAACCAATCTTCATTAGCACCCATATCAATATATATGTAATCCCAGAGAACTAATGTATAACCACTAATAATAGGTATTTAGGGAATGTTAACATTCCCCTTCTGGTGAGAGAAATCTAGTTTTAAATTCTCCTAAAGTGGCCAAAGAAATCCAAATAAGACCAAGACTCTCTAAAGAAAAAAAAAAATGAATTGAGTGGTAATTTCATGAACACCATAAAATAGTAGACCATTTTATCTTCTTATTCCTGAAGAGTGAAAAAGGTTAAGTCCCTACTCTGTAGAGTCACACAATCTAATTCCTCTGGGAATTCAGCATATACATTTACAGATCTCACCAAAGTCTTATTGTACCTGCTGGCTTCTTGGGTTTGGTTCTGCCTATGAGGAATCATCATTCAGATTGCAAAAGCATGGGTGGAAATAAAACAAAAGTTTATTTTAAAAGGTTACAAGACATAGGAAAGGCTAGACAAAGAGAGAGAGAGAGAGAGAAATAAAAGAACTGCCAAGGACATCAGGATACAAATTTTACATTAAAAAAATGGTACTTTAAGAATGGGGAGGTTCTCCACGCAAGACTACAATTATTTCTGTTACAATCATAATTCTCTACTTCAAGTCAATTTACATCTCGAGTCAATTTACATCTCCACACAAATTCTTTCCAGTTACATTCAAATTCTCTTCATCTTCCCCTGTATCATTATCAATTCAAAAAATTTTTATTCTATAATAATAATCTCTGGTTAATTTATTATCAGGTGTAAAAAAAATAGAACACTGTGCCTATGGTAATGAAGCAGGGGAAAGATGAAGAGAATTGTGAATGTAACAAAGAAAATTGGGTGGAGATGTAAATTGACTAGAAAAGAGAATTATGATTGTAACAGAAACAATTGTAATCTTAAAAAGCTGCTTGAGTGGAGACCACCCATTCTTGATGAACCATTGATTCATTGTTTAATGTAAAATTTGTATCCTGATCTCCTTAGGCTTTACCTTCTCTCTCTCTCTCTCTCTCTCTCTCTCTCTCTCTCTCTCTCTCTCTCTCTCTCTCTCTCTCTCTCTCTCTCTCTCTCTCTCCCTTCCTATGTCTTGTAACCTTTTAAAATAATTTTTGTTTTATTTCCACCATTGCTTTCCCGAGTCTAAATAATGATTCCTCATAGGCAGAACCAAACTCAAGTAGCCAGCAGCCACAGTAACACAAAAGGAATGACAAGGCTTGGAAAATTCAAAATTTCAGAAGAACAAAATAACAGGAAGAAAGTTAAATATATTACTGAAAACTTGAATGTTTTAATGTTTGGAAAAGTTTAAACATTTGTGTAATAAACAGTCAACTTGATTTTTTAAAAATATTGATGTCCTTGTAGTTAAAGGGATATGATGGTATGGCACTTATAATTGGAATATGAGAATGGAAGGATATGCATTTTTAGAAAGAATAGATCTTAAAAGAGTCTAGTATTAATCTAAATATGTATGTAATTCCACAAACTTCATTATTAAAAACAGTTGATCTTTTTGAATGAGAACAAGAAAAATGATAAAACACTTTAAAAAAAAACCACGAAGTTTTACAATTCACTTCTCTTCAAAAATCCTATATAGGAAGTAAGACAAGTGGAGATGGGAACAGAACCAATGCTGCTGTAACAATAAAATAGAGATTATCTAAGATGATGCTTGGTATTGATAATGTATTCTTAAAAAAACTGAACAGGCCTAATCTTATTAATCTTGGGAGACCTTTGATCTGCTAGAAAACTCATTTACCAAAATCTGAACTGTTAATTATTGAATTGAATTGCTGACAATTTAATTTGTCCAAAATTAAAGTATATGTTGTAAGGTCCAAAGACACAAAAAGAAAATTCTATAGGATCTACCTTCAAGGAGGTTATATTTAGTAATAAGATGAAGAGGGGAGAAATAAAATAAGTACATAGATAAATATAAGGAAAAAGGCATCATCCAAAAATATGATATAATAAATTTGACAGAGAGAGAGAGAGACAGAGACAGAGACAGAGAGACAGAGACAGAGACACAGAGACAGAGACAGAGATTAAGAGAGACTGAGAGAAAAACAGAGAAAGGATGGAAGGAAAGGAAATAAGGAAGAACTTCAGATAAAATTCTGGGAATAATGAGAAAGGTGAGGACATTTACACATCCAGGAGCAGGAAGAAGACTAGATGGCCCCTAGATGACTTTGGAGATAGAAAGAAAATTGAAACTGTTCGTGACCTCGAAGAGCATATATTCTAAAAAGGAATGTGCTATATAAACATGTTGCAATTAAGTATATTGGCAATAAAAGATAGTGTTAGGGGCCAAGAAGAGCTCCAGATAAAGAAGGAAGGGAAAGAAGAAGGAAGGAAAAAAAATAAACAAGGAAGGAAGGAAGGATGGGAAAATTCTGAAAAAAAAATTATTTAGCTTTTTACTATCTCTTTGATTACAGATAATGTTTCTACAAGTCCAAGTTCATATTAAATTACTAAAATATATATATATATATATATATATATATCAGTATCCACAACAGTTGTCCATTTAATGGAATAGTTTGCAAAACTATATTTTCTTTTGCTCAAACCACCCACTTCTTTTTTCTCCTTTATTTATTTTTCCTAATTACATGCAAAGATAGTTTTTCAATATTCATCCTTTTGCAAAATTTTGAGTTCCCAATTTTTCTATTGAACAATTTGATATAGGTTGTGCATGTACAATTGAAACCAGACATTTCTCTCCTAGACTCCTGATAGTAACAGTTGGGGTTTCAGTTTTCTTTAATTGTGTGATAATGGACTATCTTGGTGATGTTTTGCAAGAGATTTTCTGAGTGAGTTTGTGCAAATTTCTCACCTTTGACCTCATAAATTCATATTTATAGAGAGATTATACTTATTTGTATAGTTAGTGAAGTATGTGTGAATCACATTGAATTTTTTTTCTTTGATTACATTATCACATTTTAGAATTCATCAACTCTGGGTCAGTTAATTAATTAATTAATTTCACATTTATTTAGCACTTACTACCTGAAGGCACTGTGCTAGGTTTGGGGGACAGAAAGAGAAATTGAGACTATTCATGACCTTGAGGAGCATATATTATAAAGAGAAGTGTATGATACAAGCATGACACAATTAAGTATAATTGCAATAAATGATAGGAAGTGGTAGGGGCCAAGAAGAGCTCCAGATAAAGAATTCTGGGAATAATGAGAAAGGTGAGAACATTTTACACATTCAGGAACAGGAGAAAGGCTAGATGTCCCTTGAGCAGGGACTTGACAAAACCTAAGAATTCTTTTTTTAAGATTTATTTTTATTAAAATATTATTTGAGTTTTACAATTTCCCCCCAGTCTTACTTCCCTTCCCCCACCCCACCCCCACAGAAAGCAATCCATCAGTCTTTACTTTGTTTCCATTTTGTACCTTGATCTAAATTGGATGTGATGACAGAGAAATCATATCCTTAAAGAAGAGACGAAGAAGTCTTTTTTTTTTAGGTTTTTGTAAGGCAAATGGGGTTAAGTGGCTTGCCCAAGTTCACACAGCTAGGTAATTATTAAATGTCTGAGACTGGATTTGAACCCAGGTTCTCCTGACTCCAAGGCCTGTGCTTTATCCACTACACCACCTAGCTGCCCCCAAAGAAGTCTAAGAGGTAACAAGATCAGACAATAAGATATCTGTTTTTTTTCCTAAATTAAAGGGAGTAGTCCTTGAACTTTGTTCAAACTCCACAGCTGCTTATCTGGATACAGATGGAATGAGCAAGTCCTTCAAGGTTGATCATCACTCCCCTGTTGCTGTTAGGGTGTACAGTGTTTTTCTGGTTCTGCTTATCTCAGCATCAGTTCATGCAAATCCCTCCAGGCTTCCCTGAATTCCCATCCCTCCTGGTTTTCTAATAGAAGAATAGTATTCCATGACATACATATACCACAGTTTGCTAAGCCATTCCCCAATTGAAGGACATTTATTTTGATTTCCAATTCTTTGCCACCACAAACAGGGCTGCTATAAATAATTTTGTACAAGTGATGTTTTTACCCTTTTTCATCATCTCTTCAGGATATAGACCCAGTAGTGGTATTGCTAGGTCAAAGGGTATGCACATTTTTGTTGCCCTTTGGGCATAGTTCCAAATTGCTCTCCAGAAAGGTTGGATGAGTTCACAGCTCCACCAACAGTGTAATAGTGTCCCAGATTTCCCACAACCCTTAAAACAATGATCATTATCCATTCTGGTCATATTGGTCAGTTTGAGAGGTGTGAGGTGGTACCTCAGAGAAGTTTTAATTTGCATTTCTCTAATAATTAATGATTTAGAGCATTTTTTCATATGGCTATGGATTGCTTTGATCTTCTCATCTGTAAATTGCCTTTGCATATCCTTTGACCATTTGTCAACTGGGGAAATGGCTTTTTGTTTTAAAAATATGACTCAGTTCTCTGTATATTTTAGAAATGAGTCCTTTGTCAGAATCATTAGTTGTAAAGATTGTTTCCCAATTTACTACCTTTCTTTTGATCTTGGTTACATTGGTTTTATCTGTGCAAAAGCTTTTTAATTTAATGTAATCGAAATCATCTAATTGGTTTTTGGTGATGTTCTCCAACTCTTCCTTAGTCATAAACTGCTCCCCTTTCCATAGATCTGACAGGTAAACTACTCCTTGATCTTCTAATTTGCTTATAGTATTGGTTTTTATGTCTATGTCCTGTAACCATTTGGATCTTATCTTGGTAAAGGGTGTGAGGTGTTGGTCTAATCTAAGTTTCTTCCATACTAACTTCCAATTATCCCGGCAGTTTTTATTAAAGAGGGAGTTTTTATCCCAATGGCTGGACTCTTTTGGTTTATCAAACAGCAGATTACTATAATCATCTCCTGCTTTTATACCTAGTCTATTCCACTGGTCCACCACTCTATTTCTTAGCCAATACCAAACAGTTTTGATGACTGATGCTTTATAATATAATTTTAGATCAGGTAGGGCCAAGCCACTTTCTTTTGCACTTTTTTTCATTAAGCTCCTGGCAATTCTTGACTTTTTATTTCTCCATGTGAATTTACTTACAATTTTTTCTAACTCATTAAAAGTAATTTTTTGGAATTTTGATTGGTAGGGCACTAAACAGATAGTTTAGTTTTGGTAGAATTGTCATTTTTATTATATCAGCTCTACCTATCCATGAGCAGTTGATATTTGCCCAGTTAAGTAAATCTGATTTAATTTGTGTGAGAAGTATTTTATAATTGTTTTCAAAAAGATTTTGAGTCTGTCTTGGCAAATAGACTCCCAAGTATTTTATATTGTCTGAGCTTACTTTGAATGGGATTTCTCTTTCTAGCTCTTCCTGCTGTATCTTCTTAGACATATATAGAAAAGTTGAGGATTTATGAGGGTTTATATTATAACCTGCAACTTTGCTAAAATGGCTAATTGTTTCCAATAGTTTCCTTTGGATGATTTCTTGGCATTCTCTAGGTAGACCATCACGTCATCTGCAAAGACTGAGAGGTTTGTCTCTTCCTTCCCAATTCTAATTCCTTCGATTTCTTTTTCTTCTCTAATTGCTTACGCTAACATTTCTAACAAAACCCTAAGAATTCTTAAAAGAGAGACACTAGACCTATGATTAAATTAGCTTAGGAAACTCCTTGGTGAAGAAACAATTTCTACCGGTACAAGACAACACTTTATCTGAAACTCAGTCTTAGAGTCATCTAGCTCAGTCACCTAGAGCACTGAAAAGTTAGGAGATTTCTCTAGGGTCACAAAATCAATGTGTGTCAGAGGTGGGACTGGAATTAAGGTTTTTCTAGTTCCAAAGGCAGCTTTCTATGAATAATAGTTGGATAATAATCATATCCTTCATTTAAATAGTGTTTTAAGAATTGTGAAGCACTTTTCGTGTGATCTTCACAAACACTGATAGGTAGATATTGCAATTATACCTCTTTTATAAATGAGGAAACTGAGACAGATGACCAAATGATCTATTCACTGCAGAACCTAGCAATTAATTCACTATACTGTGCTATCTTTTATTTGTTGCTGTTTGTTCTTCATTCTTTTTTTTAATTGTTATAGCAATATTGTTTCCCTGGTGCAAAATCATGATACTTGTGTAAAGCCTTTTCCCCTAAATTTACAATAATGAAGGTTATACATAAACTATATAGATCACAATTTCTCCATTTTTGTGTGATTTAGAACAAAATTTCCTTGATAAATATGCCCAGTGATGAGTACAGGCCCCTAGTGGATGTCCAAAAATGCAAAATATAAACTTCTGGTTTTAACCATGGTAATTTTAAACTCTCAAATATGCTCTAATATACTCTAGTTTTAGGGGACATATTACACAAAGCCTTGTCTTGCATTTAAAGAAAAGCTCAAGCTGAATTCAACATACAATATCCCTCCCACCCCTAAAACAAATCTCTTTTAAAAATCAAGATGAACTATAGAATACAAAGTCAGACAGTGCTATCCACTTGTTCCTCATTGTTGAAGAGGACCATGACATCAGTAAGTTTCTGTCCTTTCTATCCTTGCATCATGATTTCTGAATGAATTGGATTTAAGAGAGGTAGGACTGTACAAAACCACCAGCTTCACTCTTTCCCAGAGCCCTCTAGGTCCAGAGACAAGATTAAGTTCAGGATGAATAGAGATAGCCCCAGATAGGCTATTTCTTAGTAATTCATAAAAGAGAAATAAAGATTGAAAGCACTGTAAACATGATCAACAATCTATTCTACTCTCAGTGCTACAGATAGCTACTTCAATTCTTTTGCCTCAAAGTACAACTGAGGTAGATTGGTTTTAATTCTGAGGCTACTTAGGGCAGCTAAATGATACAGTGGATAGTCACTGGGACCTTGGAGTCAGAGGGCTTGAGTTCAAATCAAGCCTCAGACACATAAGAAGTTTATGACCAGATAAGTCAGTTTTCTTAAATGGAAAAACTGGGAAAATAAAAGTACCTACTTTACAGGGTTGCTGTGAGAATCAAATAAGGTAATATTGTTGCATCTCAGACCAGTGCCCAAAACATAGTGGACACCAATGCTTTTTCTCCCCTGTTTTCTATCTCTATATTTAGTCTTTAATCATATTCAATAACAATTTGAAGGTTAAAGTGGAGAAGGGTTCCAAGTGAACAGCAGTTGAACATGGGTTAGTTGATCCTGAGAGATAGGTGAGCACTGTTCTGAAGGGGTGGGCTGCAACCTCTGTTGCTCTTAGCCATTGAAAGGGAGTCAGGTTCAGAGTCCTGAATCTAGAGAGATGGAAATGGAGGAGACCTCTAGTGTGATAAGGCAACAGATCCTGGAGGAGCCCTTGGAAGTCCCAGAAGAATTCTCTTTTGTTTGTGAAAGGCAAGGTTACTCTGAAATGGGTTTCACTCCAAGAGAGTGAACAGTGCCTAGAAAAGCACTGCAGTTCTGGCAGCATCCATTGAATGGATGATCAGATACAGTCATAGTTCCAACCATTACAACTCAAAGATGGAAGGTTTAAAGGAAGATAGTATTAACAATTAGCCCATTGAGTGACAGGTTAGGATGTACCACATTGTCTCATATTCTCATCACATAGCACAGTCTAATGCTTGCCTGACATTGTTGAAGTACCATGATTGCCTCACAGATACAGGAGAAATTGAAACCATTTTAGGCCAAGGGACTCCTGTAACAGCCAGACCGTCTCCAATACTCCTGTTGTTGTTTTTTTTAAATCAGACCCTGGAATGGAATGATTCTGGTAAAGGCAAGTGAGAAGGATGCCTTGAATCACATACCCCTCACTATAATAAGCAACTCGCATCTCCAATCAATTGTTTGGTTATGTGTGTCATCAGTGATAGGAAGGCCTAGTAGTAGTGGAACAAAGGATGTAGGAAAATACTTTGGAGACTCAAAGTCTTCTTCTATCTTTTCTTACATAACTGTCATTCTCAAAGAGTAAAATGCTAAGCAAAATCTCAGTCCACTACATAGGTACTCCTGAAAAATATGGCAATTACCAAGAATGTAGAAGATACACTAGACTTAAATAAAAGATAGATAGATAGATGGATGATAGATAGATGATAGACAGACAGAAAGAGGATAGATAGATAGATAGATAGATAGATAGATAGATAGATAGATAGATAGATAGAATAGATAGAAGAGGAATGTAAATATATGATAGATGAATGGATGAATGAATGGATGGATGGATGGGTAGGTGGGTGAGTGGGTAGATGGATGGATGGATGGATGATAAATATTTGATAGATCAGTAGGTAAAATCATAGATATTATGTATATGTATGTAAATATTTATAGTGGATATACTAAATGACAACAGATGGTTACAGGATAAATTCTGCTTGAAACCATATTTGAGGACTTTTATGATACAAAAAAGTGCTTGCTGTTTGCATAGGATTTGAGATGTTAGCAGCACCCTTGAAGCAAGTGACATATTTTTCATCTCAGGATTAGACAGGGCTAGCACACCTGTATTTTAAACTGGGAATGGTAAACTATTTTTCAGTGCTAATAACTCACATATGAAATGAAACATTTTTTTCCTTACATGAAGGAGGAAGGTAGTAGGATTATGAACTTCTTACAAAACTAGTCCTGACTTCAAATATGTCAGAGTAGATGGCTCTTCCAGGAATAATGCAAAGAAGTTCCATGATTTCCCCTTATAGTGTGTGTGTTTGTGTGTGGGGGTCTGATGTGAAACTGTCAGTCCTAATGAGAATAGCAGATGGTGAGTACCCACAAACTCTTTTAATACACACTACTCCTTTCTACAACCAATTGTATAGGGACTCAGTATATGCCAGAGCTCTCAAACCTAATTGCCTTTGTATCTACTGCAATAACTATGTTAGTCCAAGGGGAAAGGTGCGGGTGAGGGACAGAAGATAATATAAACATGGCCTTTCAGGCACTCTCCTTAATTATTCAACTGTCTATTAATTATGTGATTTCACAGTTCATAGATTTCAGAAGGTGCAGCCAGAAACAGATCGAATACCCTCTGGGAGCAGGGGAGGGGTTGATGGTGGAAGGCAGAGAGCATAGGTTGGAAAGGCTTTCAGGAGAAAGCTAGGGAATCGAACTTGGTGTTGAAGGGAATCATCTTTCCAGATTAAAAAAAGGAGAATGTGTTTGAAAAGATGACTAACTGTAGAATAGAGGGATTCTTTTATGGCACACTCAGTATTTATGAGGAGATGAGCTTACTGCATTATATTCATGGAAAATAGCCTCCATGTGTCTGTTTTAATATCCTTATGGCCAATTACCTCTGTACTCAAGTCAAGCTTTGATGCCTCATTTTGACATGGAGGTTATCTTACATCCCTATATTGCATTGCTCCTGTGTAAGGGAAACACAACCATTGACAGATCCTGTCAGATTTTAAATATACCCACCAAGTGATAGATTAAACTAAGTGTGGAAAGGTTTTTAATTAACCAAAGGGTAGCCAATGAATGATATTTTCTTTTCATTCAGAGAAATTCAGAAAAAGAGTTGTGATCTTCCTGAGGAAGGAGTATTCTAGCAAATCAGTCAAGCACATATATTGAGGCTCCATTGTATGCACTGAAAAGAAACAAAGGATAAAAGAGATATAGTTTCTGTCCTAAATAATGGTTTCCTTTGTAGATTTTCCTCAAGGATTAATCTTCTATTGTATTACATTAAAAATGCCTCTCCTAAGTAATTGCTAAGGGAAGACTAATTCTAAAAATCAAGATATTCTCAAGATATTCTAAGATTTCTGATAAAATCATAAGTGGATAAATGAATGAATACAAAATAAATGAATGAATGAATGAAGAATGCATGAATGAATGAATAAATGAAAAGCAGCTATAATTACTATGTCCCTTTGTGCTGTTCTAGGTGCTAAGTATACAAATAAAAAAAGCAAATAAGTCCTTGGCTTAAAAATATTTACTTAGTCCTTAATCTTTTCATATTTATTTTGTACATAATTATATTTCATGTAGCATCTTCCTTATTACATTTTAATAGGTGGAGGCAGCATAAATAGCAATGTGTTCATCAGAGATGTTCATTTGGGATGAAAAGTTATGGGCATGATGAATGGAGTCCAGTATTGACATCCCTTTCCAGGAGCAACATTGGGTAGAATAATCAACAAAACGTTCTCTTTCTCACTTCACATGTCTTCAGTAACAAAGCAATTCAAGGTGTATTCTAATTTCCTTTGGCATGTGAGGCTACTAAGTTGAAATAAAATGGAAATCAATTATTCTTAATCCTTCATTATATTTGGAGGTTTTACAAAACATTATCTATCTGAGATTTAATAGTTTAGATGTAAGACCATCCAAAACAGGGGATCGAATATGGAAGCTATGCTCTCCCACTTTTGAGACATTTACTTTGGAGGGACATTATTAGGTTTCTCCAATAATGTGATTGACATAGCAAATATAATGTTCCTAAGGGAAGCTGGAAGATGAAAGTGAAATAATTATAATGGTTAAGATGGGAGAAGGAACACAGTGTAATGGAAAATGGATTTAAAGTGAGAGGAACTGGATTTGAATCTTTATTTTTTGACTTACTACCTAATGTCAAATAATCACTCTGTTTCCTGGTTTGTAAAATGAGTGAGTTGAAGAAGACCTAGGAAAATGTTAAGGCACAATTATAACCCCATCGTATCAAATGGCACGAAATCATTATCAACTACAGCAAATACAAAATTGGCAGGAAACATAAAAAAAAAAGCTATGGTAATATACTTTTTTTTCTTTTGCAGGAAATAATATTTTATTTATTTTCCCAACTACATACAATGGTAGTTTTCAGCAGTCATGTTTTTTAGGGCCTGAGTTTTACATTTTTCTCACTACCTCCTTCTGGCAGAAAACAATCTAATATAGGCTATACATGTATGACCTTGCTGAACATAGATCCATATTAATCATGTTGGGAAAGAATCAAATAGAAAAGAAAAAAAAAAAACTAAGGCAACTTTTAAAATAGAAGATAGTAAACTTTGATCTGCATTTAAACTTCATCATTCCTTCTCTGAATATGGATGAAATTTTCTATCACATCTTAGAATTGTCTTTGATTATTGTGCTGCTGAAATGAACAAATCCATCATAGCTGATCATCACCTAATGTTGCTGTTATTGTGTTTAATGTTCTTCCCTCGATATAATTTTTTTTGCTTTTTTCATGTCAGTGGGATTAAATGACTTGTCCAAGGTCACACAGCTGAGGAAGGAGTATTCTAGCAAATCAGTCAAGCACATATATCAAGTATATGAAGCTGGATTTGAACTCTAAAGGGCTGGTGCACTATCTACTATGCCACCTAGCTGCCCCTATCCCATTACAATTCTTTCAGAAACAATAGAAAAAAGGAAAAGAAAGGAAAGGAAAGGAAACTTACTTATCAGTCTTCAATTTCTAGCATTCCAGGATCTAGTCACACACCCCTGCAATTCTCTCTTGACCTCAATGGCTCAGGGAATCATGATGTTTTCTCATGCTGTTTGTAATAATATGTAATGGATATTACTTCCCCCTTTGCAACTGTGATCCAGTCAAACTAGTCTTCTCTTTGATCAGCACCTCTGACACTACATCTCTGGTCTTTATACCTTTGCATGGGCTATCACTGTCACCTGGTATATCATCTCTTCTCAAAAAATCCCTTTCTTTATTCAAAGTAGTGCTCAATTACCCACTTTTTACTTGAAACTTTTCTGATTCCCTCAATATCAAATTCACTTAAATTTTGTTATTTCATACTTACTCTCCTATTTATTTTGTACATATTTTCATGTATTATCTTCCTCATTATTTTGTAAACCCATTGCCAGAAGAGATTTTTTTTCATTCATTGTATTTGTATCTCTAGTACTTGGTACAATCTCTGACAATGGAGGTGCTTAATAAACATATATTGATCATGAAAATATATTAAACACTAATACATATGTATAACTTTTACCAGGCTGTTCACTGCCATGGGGAGTGGGGAGAGAAGGGATAGTGGTAAGAAAATGTAAAATAATAAATTTGTGAATGTATGTATGTATGAATATTGAAAAACTGCCATTGCATCTAATTGTAAAAATAAAATGAAATTTCAATTAAAAATATGTGTTGATCGAGTCTTGCTTGTCCTAGGAACAAAACAAAAATTAAAAAAACAACAGCAGCAGCAAATAAATAAAAGCTGATCTCAGAATTTTTCAAGAAATTTGCTATCTCAGGTTGAAATTAATGCTAACAAAAGTCTCAAGTTACTTGAATTTACTTCTAGACAGGTAACTCAAACTCTGATACTCTGAAATATGAAGAATAATTGGTTTTAATACCCTCAAAATTGGACAGAGGAATTGAAAACGACAAAGAGAATCCTATATTTACTCAGGCCTAACTATCCTAACATGCCCATTAAATATATTATTGTTATCTGAATATGTAATCTTCCTATATTGATATTAAAAACAATATATGATCTCTAAACAATTTTTCCAGGGCTAAGAAATCAGAGTCAAATTCAATTGATACAATTAGCAGTAATAGCAGTGGACTGGATTTCATTTCATAACTTAATCAAATCTTTCTTTTCCTTACTGGTGCAGGTTGTTTAGAAATAGTTAGAAAAGTCAAGCCAACAATTTAGACCAAAATTATACTTATTGAAACTGAGAAATATGGAATTAATTGAATCTCTCTTGTTCATATAAATCAAAGTCAAATCCAGAATAAGACCAAAGCAATTCTTTTATTTATTTTGACTTAATACTCGAACAACAAAATGACTCTCTTCACATTTCACTAGAACAATAAATCTCCCTAAATTTCCTTCTCAAAGTCTGGAGAATATATTCAATTGTCTAAAATGAAAGAAGCGCTTTAGATTAAAATACTAATATTGTACTCTTCAAAGGAATAAGACATAAATATTAAGTCCAAAAGAAGGCTATTTCTGTTGCCAGTGGTAGTAAAAAGAAAAAAGGTAACAAAATCATTTTCTCTGAGCAATAAAACAACAGAGATCAAATTACCAGACTCCAATTGTTATACTGACAATGCCTATTATCATGATCCTAAACAAGCATTAATGAGGATGGGCAATAAATGTCCTATTTGTAATTCATGGACATAATATTCTATTTTTTCGCTCCCTTTTTTATGGATCTGTCAACAGTGACACATAATGAAGAAAAAAGATTCTTAAAAACAATAATTTATTGTGGGGGTTTTTTTTGTTGTTGTTTTTCCCAAAGTCTCTCAGATTCAAATGACTCACTCTTTGGCACTCCTGTCTTTTTTTCAGGTGACACATTAAACTTTGGTGATTCGTGGAAATAGGAAATAGGAGGAGAAATTATTTTTTTCTCTTTTTACCAATCACATGACCAAGGAAATTAGTCCAAGATAAAAAACTGTAACATGATCAATATTCTTTGATCTTCTGATTAACACCTATCCCCTAGACAAGGTATAAACAAACAAACACTGGTTTTGTCTCTTTCTGTATATATATGTTCTGAGCTAAGAATGTTTTTTTAAAGGTAAAATCAAAAGCAGAAAGCTGTAGATTTGGCCCTCAGACTATTGTTTATGACTCCTGCAGAGAAGGCTGCTTTTGAATACACATTCATTTATTTTTTTGTTTCTTAGAATGTTTTCCTTTAAAATGGGTATAGTTCACTGTACTTACTCTTACTTATTGAACATGGAACTGATTATTGCCACAAAATCTTCCCATGCTATTTTCCTTTAAATGATGGTGATCATCATATAAATTGTTCTGTTTCTTCTTACTTTGTTCCATATCAGTTCATATGTTCTGCCAAACTTCTTAAATTACTAGTATTTACTAATTCTTAAGACACAGAAATATTTCAATATATTCATGTACCACCATTTGTTCACTCATTCTCCAATCAATGGGGAATCTGCCATGTTTGCAGTTGTTTGCTATCACACATATGTGTGTGTGTGTGTATGTGTGTTTGTGTGTGTGTAGATAGATAGATAGATTATATATAAATTTGGCACTTTCTTTCTTAGATTCTCATGAGCTACATATCTAGAAGTAGCATCACTGAATACGAAGGTTAAGTACAGTTCAGTGACTTTTCTAGAACCATTTCTATGAACCAATTCACACTTCTACCAAAGAGCTTTAGTGATTACTGATTTTGTAGCATCCTATATTATTCTCCCTTTTATTTCCTTCATTTGATTAAAATTTATCCTACCTAGAATTGTGAGGAATATCTCCTTCCATTTGCCTACAACTTAAAAAATAGAAATTTCATCTATTAGGAACAATATACCATAGAAGATGCTTGTGAAAACATACATTTTTTAATAAAATTGCTTTTTAGTTTTCCTACCAATTCGCGATGATTTGAGAAGTCTTCTTAAAATCATTTATTTTCTTATATTATTAGACATTGGACAAAAGAGTACATCAATTTCATATATAATATGTTCAAATGGTCCACTTTTCTACTTTTGGGGGGGTGGGAGTTTGTAAGGCAATGGGGCTAAGTGACTTGCCCAAAGTTATACAACTAAGTAATTATAGGTGTATGAAGCCAAATTGAACTCAGATCCTCCTGACTTCAGGGCCAGTGTGCCATCTAGCTGCCCCACTTTTCTACATTTTAAGCAGCATCAAATAATTTTCCCAATCACCATTTTGAATTATATAAAACCACAATTTACAGATTGAAATTTCTTTCCTATTTTTCTTCCCTTAAGTGAATTTTCTGCTACTTAAGTAGCTTGATTCATACAGAATTAAATCTATAACTTGTGCCATATACTCATTTTTTGCTATATTGGTACAATTCAACCATGAGTTATTGACATCTTCCTGGGATAAACTACTTTGAACCCACAAAACTACTTTGAAACTTTCCATATAGCTTGTTTATTTTCACTTTCTGAGATTGGGTTATTTCAAACTACTCTATTTCTTTTTCTGAATCTTGCCATATAATTTGCTGAAGGTAAGGAAAAGAATTACCTTCTTCTACCTTTCTTCCCTTTCCTACTTTTTCCTTCCTACCTTTATCCTTTCAGTGACTAGATAGTTACAGTGTTTTCTGCCTTTTTTTAAGTGGGAGTTATCTGAATCCTTGATGTGAGTGAACCAGATCTTCCAGAGATAGATTAGCTGAAGCACAAGCCTATAAAGCTGCCAAACATATGGCCAATCCATTCTTTTTCCACCCTTTCCTTGACCTAGTGTAAGCTAGCCAGTAAGTCTTGTTGATAATAGCTTCTGGGTTTTTCTCTCTTTGAGCAGTCCTAGATGAGACGGTTGAGGGACACAGTCATAAATGGAGACAGCACAAATCTGGGAGACTATTCTTTTCTCCTGACTCCTAAGAGTGATGCCCCACCTATGTGCTTTGGTTGTTTTCACCCATCCTGAGTACTATTATAATTACAAATGTTTAATTAAACAGAAATCATCAGAAAATTTAAGGAATATTTTCTTCTTACTTTGGAAAATTATCCCTTTGAGAAATCAGTGAGCTGGAAATTGAATTAATTTCTCCCTAAAGTGCATACAATTATCAAATTTACAAATAGCATTCAGAAGAAAGAAAGTTTAGTATATTATCAGATGGAAACTTAAAAGTAGCCATGTAGAAATAAGCTGGTCAACCAAAATAGAAATGAATGAAGGTATAGCTACTATATATTGTAATGGGGGAAAAAGGAATGGAATAAGATTTGTAAATACCAAAAGCTGTGACTGAAAGAGATAAATAGATAATAATAATGGTGATGATGGATAATAATGATGATGACAGATTTATAGATAGATAGATGATGATAGACACAGAAACAGACAGATCGATAGATAGACAATATTTATATAGTGCATCCCATTTTATATTGTGATAAGTGCTTTTACAAATTTTACATATTTAGTTATTCTATTTGTTCTTTACAACAACAACCCTGTGAGTTAGGGGTTGTTATTATTTCTATTCTAAAGTTAAAGAAGCTGAGACAAAGGTTAAGACACATAACTGGTGATTATACAAGATTGCTTTTGAATTTAGGACTTTTTGACTCCAGACCCAGGCATTTTATCCCACTTTGCCACTTATTTGCCCCAAAATAGGAGATCATGAGTACTCTAACTGATGGAATTTTGCTAATTTATTCAACAAGTATTTGTTGAGTATGTGCTAAAAGCACATTATTGTCTTAAGGGTTCTGACAGCTCCATGAAAGCAACATAAAGAGTCCCTGAATTTATAGAGTTTGTGTTTTGGTTGATGAGTAAAACGATAGACAGGATAGGGACTGCATGGGTGATTTCATTGCTCCAGGGAGCTTTCACTGAGGGACTTTCTCTATTAATGGAGTTCAGCACCTTTCTCTCAAGTGAGAGTTTTAGAGAGTTGCCCAGAGCACTGAGAAGTTATATAATCTTCTGGGGGCTGCAAAGTTAGTATTGATTGGATCAGAGGAAGAACATGAAATCAGGTCTTCTTGCTTCCAGTCAATTCTCTTTCTACAATAGCATTTAATGTAAATTAAATAGCATCCTTTTAAAATATGTTAAAGGAAGGATTAATTTCCAGATATATAGAGAATAAATCCTAATGGTGCAAAAATTCTGGGTGATCAGGGAAGACCTCTTCAAAGAAGTATGAGGCAGCTAAGCATGGGTTAATAGAAAACACATTGTTTAGGAAGTCAAGAGGCTTGTTTTTGAATCCAGAGTGGCACATTTTCCAAATGGGTAACTTTGGTAAATTATAGAATTTGGGGGTAGATTAAAGCAACTACATATTGTGTGTCTGTGTTTGCAATTATTTGTACTACAGATCCTAATCTGTTTGTAACCCCTCACTCTTCACATTGAAATAACATGCAAATTAGAACAATCTTGCTTCATTGAAATAGAAGATGTCTATGAGATATAACTGACCCAAAGAGAAGCTGTTATAGAATTTAATCAGCAACAATCCCCAAACCACAAATTGACTATCTCTTACCTAACTGAAGCCTATGGTAAGCCTTGTCCTTTTAAGCCTTATGAGTCTTTGCTTACAGATGGAACTCCTTTTCTAGTAAATTTATGAAATCATCTTTGGTTCTGGCACTGACAATTATCCACGAGCCTCACTTTTCACATCAATAAAATGATGATGGTGATGTGAAGGAGAGAGAGAGAGAGAGAGAGAGAGAGGATAGATAGTTGATGATGTCTTGATTGATCTTACAATTTTCTGAAGCTATTTGTAAAACAGGGTAACATAGAAACCTACTATTATTAATTAGGGATAGATAAGATTTAATAGGTAAAAAAGGAGTAGAAAGAATATTCTAGTGTTCACCATGTAAGAAAAAGCACATAAAGAAATATATATATATAGAAAAGTCAAGAGATGATGAAAGAATATGCTAAGAACACTTAAAGAATCTTTCCTTTTCATGTCCTAATATGAATGTGCAGAGTATTTTAATTACATTTTTAATGTCTGAATAAAATTTTCCCAATCAGTAGCCTACCAACCAAAACCTTTGTTTAATGAACTTATTACAAGAAGGCTAGATACATGTAAAAATGTCAAAATGTAGCAAAATTTATTAATAAATCATTAAAGGGAATTTCTATTTTTTCAATAATAAGATTAACTAAATATCACATGGCTATATTTTTAGCAGTTATCATTTTTAAATCTAAAAAAGCTTCTCCTTTAAATCACAAAGAAAGCTAAAATGACAGCAGATGGAATAGCATTGGCTTCAACAAGGGTTTTGTTTCTTCCACCATCTGTTGTGCTTAGTCAATAAAGGAGTAGGTGAGTGAACAGTCTCTCTAGTATAGATTTCTGTGGAGAAGTCTGAGCATATTTCCATAATGCCTGACCATCAGAAAGTGTTCTTAGGAAAGAAAATAAACTGATTTTCCCTAGAAGTTTAAACTTGCTCTTTTCCTAAATGGCAAACCCCCAAATACAGGTACAACTTGCTCTTGTCTAAGCTTTATTTTTCACTCAGTACTTCACATTGTGCAATACACATAGTCAGTACCTGACAGATATTTGCTAAATTAGGGGGGGAAACCCACAAAATAATGACTGTTTTCTGCTAAGAAAAAAATATATTTAAAATATTATAATTAGTCTTTGGGTCAAGAAACTCTGGTTTCTATTTCCTCATCTGATAGATATTGACTATATTACTCTGGAGAAGTCATTTAACTTGTATGTGCTCCCATTGCAAAAGGCTTAAAATAAATTAATTATGTACTCTTAAGAAAGGTATGGTAATATGTTGGTAAGGCACCATCTCAAAGGCCATTCAACTTGTGCCTTTTGGCCACATGGGATTAACAAATTCCCTAGGAGCAGGAAAAGGGAATCCTTTAACAGTTTAAAAGTAATATAATCAAATGCATTGAAATATAGTGCATAGTAGCTAGAAAGCTAAACACTGTGTTAGAAAAATTCTGAATTTAAGTCCATCAATTGGGTGGACTTAAGGGTTGTGCCACCAGTTGGGTGTCTCAGGAAAGTTTAATCTATCAGTTTCAGTTTTCTTTTCTGTAAAACAGGGATAATAGTAGGACATAATAGGAAAAATACCACTTTGTAGGCAGGGAACATGAATCTGAATCTGGGTTCATTCATCTTCTATATCTATGGTCTTGGGCAGATAATATCACCACTCTGGACCTCAATTTGCTATCATGAGGGATCTAGATTAAGTTACTTTCTAGGGTCTTTTCTATCTCTAATTCTATAATCTTAGGGTTAGGGTCCAACCTCAGTGCTACTAGGTTTACATTTCAAATAAGCTATTAATTACAAAGTACTTAGCATAGTACTGTCACATAGTGCTATATAATGTAAACTATCATTTTGTTATTGTTATTTTCAGTTCTTTACTATCCCTCACCCTCTATAGCCAACCTTTGCAAAATCTCTTGAATATGCCCTTCTCACATCTGATGCCATCATCTCCAGTATTGATTGCAATTTCCCCCATCTTGAACTTTTGCCCTAGACTTCTAGTGGATTTTGTCTACAAAAGTCATTTCCCATTTCAATCCATCCATTAAGCCACTAGAGTTATTTTTCTAACGTGCAGATCTGACCATAACATTCCCCTACTCAACAAAAGCCATTGGTTTCTCACCACTTGCAGGATCAATTATAAACTCATTCAAAACTCTTGATAAAACTCTCAACAACAGCCCTCACCTTTTGAGTTTCTTCACATATGAAACTTCACTATATCATCTTCAGTCTAGTGACATTGGCATCCTTGATGTTCAAGATAAAAGGTATTCTATCTTCTTGGTTCAGGTTCAATTCCCCCAAACCTTGAATGTTCTCCCTCCTCATCTCTGCCTTCTATATTCTTTCAAGTTCTATTTAATATTTGAACTTCTTCAGGCATCTTTTTCTAATTGATTTTAAGTCTAATACTTTTCCTCTGTCATCTACTTCTTATTTATCCCATATGCAACTTTTTTCTACATAGGTATTTGAGTATATTACCCATTAGATTGTGAACTACACATGACCAAGAACTATCTGTTTCCATTCTTTGTACTTTTAGAGCCCAGGATGGTGTCTGGTACAGAGTAGTGTTTAATATATGCTTATGACTGGCTGATTGACTCATGGAATAAATATGCAAAACATTTCTCAAACTTCACATTTAATATTTTTAGTCAATAAACTTTAAAGAATTATGTAAATATTAACTATTAAAGTCAGTATGCTGCTGTTGATAGTTGTCCTTCATTCTAGAAGACGACCACAACATCAGAGAGATGATGCCATGGCAAGTATATGAATAGGATTTCAGGTGAGCAGGGACTGGGCAAAGATACCAGCCTCACTTTCTCCTTCATAACCATTTGGGTCCAGTGACCAGATATGAATCAGAACAACTGGAGATGGTCCTGGTTGTGGGACAATCAGGGTTAAGTGATTTGTCCAAGGTCACACAGCTAGTTAGTATCAAGTAAATGAGGCCAGATTTGAACTCCCGTTCTCCTGATTCCAGGGCTAGTACTCTATCCACTGCACCACCTAGTTGCCCAATAATAATTAGTTATATGGTCTACAGACATATAGTTGTGGTTTCATAGTGAGAATCAATAGAAAATATGATTTAATATAGGAAACTGTGTTTTTTAAACTTTATATGAATATATTTATGCAATATGGTAAAAGACAACTATAAATCTTTTATATTTGAAGTAAAACATGATTTAAGGGGATGTTTTTAAAGGAAATTCTCCAATATTATCATTAAGTCCAATTAATAAAACAGGAAATCACTGGAATTTTTTTAAACATATGATGAATTCCCTGTCTCATGCAACAAACAGTCTCAACAAGATATTTGTTCAGTAAAAGAGATTAAATATCTTATCCCCACATACCAATGTTTCAGGAGCATACAATAAAAAAAGGGGAAAATAAACATTCTCATAATATTTGTCTATTCTCCACAAATCTAATAAAGATAATTTTTCTAAAGTAGCACTCTGACCATATCACTCCCTTCTTAATAAACTCCAGTGGCTTCTTCTTTCCTCTGTAATAAACTATAAAATCTTCTGCTTAGTATTTAAAATTCTTCTAACCTTGATATCTATCTACTTTTCAAGCCTCATTAAAAACTATTCTTCTTCATGCTCCCTTAGTCCAATCAAACTGACCCATTTTCTGTTCCTCTAATTAATGACATTCCATTATTAACATAAAATCATTTTGTTCATAGTACTTGCTAGGATAAAATGCAAATATGAATTAGTCTCTATTCTCAAAAACTTTACATTTGCATACTTTAGAGCTTTCAAAAAATAGAATAGGAAGCTTCAAAAAGTAAGATTCCCCTCCCAAACCAAATCAAAGGAAAAATTTAAATTCAGAGTTGAAGACCATTAATTGTTTTATGTTGGAAAGGTACATTTTGGTCATGTTTGGGGAGGAATTAATGGTGTCTCTGAGGTCCCTTTCATCCTTGCTAGTCTAATTCTGGTAGACTTCATATGCATTAGAAAAAAGGAGGGAAAGAGGGCAATGTTTATTTCAAGTCTGTAAACTTGAATGTCTGTAGACCTTCCAAAATACTAGAATGTGATGGAAACAAGCTGCAACAAGCCTCTTCAAAAAGAATACATATCAACAAGTTAGTGAGGGATTTTCTCCATAGAATGGAAGAAGTTAAATAGTTGAGACCCAAGAATATCAAATTTGCTTGTTTCTAAAGAATAAAATCTTTCCATGCTGATTTCAGAATTTTCACATTCCACCCATGTTTTCTGTCAATAAAGGATAGAAGTTAGGAAGAAGAAAGCTGTAGCAGTTGATGATAATAAACCAACTTGAACTATACTGATTGTCATGCATTCAATTACTATAACATTCTTAAAAGGATCATTATTAAAAGTGAGACCACATGAATTGAAAAAGAATGAATTTCAATTGGGTTGATATAAAGCTTTAAAGATCACCAGAACCTCAAAACTGTAAGTGCTGTAAGATTAAAGACTAAGTGTAAGTGTTTTAGTGTCACTGTAAATTATGTCTTTTTTTAAAAAAAAGCACTACTATACAATTGGCTTAATGGTTCCTTGTAAAAGAGATCAACTACTAGTTAAAAACTGTAAATTGAGAGGCAGCATTATTCACTTTCCATGCAATCACAGAGAAATCTGAATTGCCCTGCTATTTTAAAGGTATGGTTCCACAGAGATAATATATTCTTTCCAAATAAAAGCACTTTTTTCAGTGATAATAAGATATATTATCTAATGATTTCAAGGAACAATAAATTACATATGGTAATATATGCATAAATCTGACAATATTCATGTAATAATAATAATAATATGCAATGATTTTTTCCCTTAAAGAAGAAAAACAGTAAAAGAATGAACTGGTCACAAGAATATTCTAGAACATAGCATTTGTATGTCCATTGATACTCATATATTTTTAATTATATAAATGACCTTGGTTCAACAATGACCCAAAAGAAAAACAATACATATACTAAAACAAGATGAAATTTTTCAATGGAGTAAGAAAAACATATCTCCCCTTTAGGGGAGATAGTAAAAAGGGTTTTTTTTCCCAGCATATCTCTTTATACTGATCCATAAAAGTAGGAAGAGAATATATTATACTTCTATCTTTTGAAAATGTAATTCTACTTCATTCTTAAAAGAGCTTTCATTCCTCATTCTATTGTGTTGTAGCTGTCTCAAATCTAAGCCTCCTATATCTGTTTGATGTTGGGAAGATAATTACTCACAGTAACACCACCCCAGTAGGAAGCTAACCAAATATTCAGAGATATGGAAGACATCATTGAAGTTGCAGATGGATTGAGCAAAAACCCCTACCAAAATGACAGGTGCTTAGAGCAAATGGTACTTTATGCAGCCTCATGTAATTATGTTTCCTCTTGTCCTCCCACTTATCCACACTTCCTGGCATAGTCAGCTGGAAGAGGGAGGGAAAATCTTTTTAAAAAGAAAGATAGGAATTGTTATAGTCCACAAACTGTCATTGCTGTGTGAAAGCAACTAGAAGTAATGGAAAGATCTAAAGATAAGTAGCCAATAAAATATAGATCAAACTATATAAATAGTATGAAATTCATAGATAGAACCACAAGAACTTCAGGTGAAATATAATTAGAAATTGCAAGATATGTGAAAATAACACAAATTTGTCAATTTTGAGGTGTGCCATGTAAATCTTGCTTTCCTACATTTGCTTACCATAATCTTTGAGACTTGAATGGGGATTTCCCACGGCTAGTCAAATAGGATTAGGTTATGTTCATAGACTAAAAGTTGAGAAAGAGAAATTATTAGCTCAAAATCATAGTTTCAGACAGAGAAGCAAAATGCTTCAGAGACCAATCCATACCTGTTATTTAGAACTCTTTCCAAAACATCCTCAACAAATATGGTAGTCTCAGTTTACAGTCTTTCTATAAGGAGTATCCTTACTGTATTCCTCCCAAAACAATCCATTCCACTTTGGATAGACTAAATGTTAGGAAACTTTCTTTACACCATATCCATCTCATGACTGATGGCTCTGTCCTGTGGAGCAAAAGGAAACAGGTTCCTCTTCCAAACAATAGCTATAAATATTATTTTTTCTTTTTTTTCCTTCTCCATTCCAGTTCTCACAAGAAATCTTCATTTGGAATCTTTCTTAGCCGTCTCAGTGTCTTAATTACCCTCAAACACCAGCTTATTTGCCTTTTTCCCTAAAATATGGAACCCTATACTGAACAATAATTCATATGCAGTCTTCCAAAGGGGAGAGACTAGTGGAGCTATTGCCTCTAAAATTAATGTTGCTAATGATGGTACTGATGTGGTTTTTTAGATAATTATATGAAAAATTAAATTGTGAAAGTTTACTTCCAAGAAATGCTCATCACAAAAAATAATTGCAAAGATGTTTGGGAAAATATGATTTAATTATTTAGTAAAATGTGATATATGATTAGATTATTCTTCCATTTACATAGAATTAGCATCATCCCTAGGACTGGAGGAAGAAAAAAATTGGAAAGAACTGAAAAATCAAAATGGCATAACTTTATGCAGACTCTTACTGCTATAGCATCATTTAATCAGTAAAATAAAAAAAAAAAACTTCCTTTTTCCTCCATCCAACATTGAGATCCTCAAAGGCATGGATTTTGTCAATTTTCATCTATGTATCTACAATATCTAATATAGCATCTTGCACATTGTATAAACAATAAATGTTTCTTAAAAGCTTTTTAAAATTAATTTTTCACATGAAATAGTCTGATATTAAGGAACCACTTTTTTTTGCAAGGCAAATGGGGTTAAGTGGCTTGCCCAAGGCCACACAGCAAGGTAATTATTGTCTGAGACCGGATTTGAACCCAGGTACTCCTGACTCCAGGGCACCTAGCCACCCCAAGAAACCATTTTTTAAAAGAAGTGTAATTGACTTAATTATCTATATTCCAGTTTCTTACATTGCAAAATGAAACAAGAAATGCTGAGTTAAATGCTTATATGTTGCCACCAATAATATTAACAATATACAAACCAAATGAATATAACCTTAGAGAAATCAAATGTAAAGGTCATGCAATGAATCTTTCCTGTCCATACACAGAGCTATTTCAAAAATAAATAAACAAGATTCAAAATGTATCTAACTTTGTATAGTGCAGTAGGGCATATATATATACTGATCAAGGCAAAGGAATTAATCAAACCAGAATTTTATGGTCTGGTTGATTTTATATTGTTCACAAGGAAAGGATCTTACTCCAAAAACATTAAAAGGGTTGGATAAATGAATAAACAGTACAAATTTATAAAACACTTTGAAATTCTCTAAAGAAAATAACTGAGGGGTGGCTATGTGGCATAGTGGATAAAGCACCGGCCCTGGAGTCAGGAGTACCTGGGTTCAAATCCAGTCTCAGACACGTAATAATTACCTAGCTGTGTGGACTTGGGCAAGCCACTTAACCCCATTTGCCTTTCAAAAACCTAAAAAAAATTAATATGAAACAAAGTAATGTTGGTAAGATTTGTAGTAGATGCTATAAGTTGTCACTGGAAGACATAAGAGCCTATTTAATATGAACTCTTAATTTTCAAATAAGAAAATTGAGGCAGAGAGAAATTAAGTATTTTACACAAAATACATCATGGCAGATTCATACTAAGAATCAAAGTTTCTGTTTTTTCATTTCAACATCCTTTCATTACAATACATTTGTTCAATGAATGTAATATTGGTGGAGGAGGAACAAAGAACAAGGAAGCCAAATTATGTTTATGTTTTCACCAGATTGCAAATACTTTTATTCTTTTTGAGGGGGAAAAAAAAACACGTCTACTACATTTGGTTATTGCAATTTCAATTAAAAATAGCAAAAGTTCTTATAGTACTTTAAGGATTGAAGAGCACGGCATAAATGTTGTCTCATTTTACCCTTGCAACACCCATATTATTATTATGTTAATTTTACAGATGAGAAAAAATTAGACAAATAGAGTTTAAGTGATTTGTTAAGAGTCATACTGTTTTTATATGTCTGAGACCAAATTCGTTGAATTGGTTAATATCACAGAATTTGATTAATTAATTAATGTGGTTTTAATTAAACAATCATTCATTAAGCAATTATTTTAATTCACTAAGTAAAATTCACCAGACCTTCCTCTCAGGCCATGACTGGATGATTGCCTTGGTCACTATAAATATACATAAAGACTATCTGTGCCAGCCAAATACAAACATTGAGGGAATCATAGATTATTGAATTATATTTATGTGTACACATAAATGAATATATGCATGCATGCATGAATATATGTGCAATATACCTAAGGAATCACAAAACTCAAAGTAAAGATCTTAATTAGTTCCTTTGACTTGACCTGTATGAATTAGATAAATTAACAAAATAGTCTATTTTAACCACATATGTAGAGTGATTGATAATTACAGGTAACTGATACAGGATGATTTGCATATATATTTTCTAGAAAAATAGATTCAGATCTGGAAAGGCTCCTAGTGGTCTCTTATCATTCAATCTCATTTTGCATATGAGAAAACTAAGGCACAGGACACTGATTAGCTGAAGGACATATATGTAATAATTATCAAAAGCAAGACTCAATCATATTTGTTTTCTCATGGAAAACTGCTAAGTAATTCTAAATCCTAGATATAGAAGAATATTCTTTTTTTTCAATTAGTTGTCTATTGACTTTTTGTCAAGAAATGTTAAATTTTTAAGGTGAGAAACTTATCTACCTTTAGGTTGGTTTTTAAATTCTTAGACAAGATCCTAAAATTTTGTTTACATATGAATTCCAGTCATCTTCATGGAACTAAGCATTCCTCGGAAGTCATAAGTGAGGTCCTGGGAACCATAGTTCTTTTGGACTATGCCCATTTGTGCATTCATTTAATTTCTCTGAAATCAATTCATCTTCAAACATTTCTTGACTCTTCAAGAACAATTACAAAACCAAACCTTCAAACTACAATAGAGCAAAAGTTCTTCCTTCTGGGAATACCAAATTTTAATTTGTGCTTCTAATGTAAGCATATTGAGTTTGTTAAAGATATATAGTAACTAAAAGAAATGCCATTGCCTAGAAGATTCTACAGGTTACATTGTCTCAACAAGGATGAGGCTATGCATTCCAGTTAGGCCTTTAAATAGATATGAGAGAGGTAGACTTTTCAAATTCACCATTTTTTACAAATAGTAAAGTCTTATTAAATGTATTTCACAGCACTCTACTCTTACTTTAACAAAGGGGGAAAATATATATACATGTATATGTGTACATACATGTATATTATATATATACACACAAACATACATACATGTGTATATACATATTTGTGTGTATATACATATATATGTGTGTATATACATATATATGTGTATATATATATGTATATATATATATATATATATATATATGTATATAAAATTTCATTTCACCCACAGTCACTTCCCATGGGCATGTTCCTTTGTCTAGCAGTAGCTATGCAATAATCAAAAAAGGACAAAGTAATTTGGCTCCATAACAGATGCTCTCTAATTTTATTCAGAATATACATTCATCATCTCAGACTCCAAATGAGGGAAAATTCAAACTGAGCTAAAATACCTGCATGAGCAAATTATTCTCATCTTTTGTTACCAAAGTTAAGTCACAGAAACAATTTTACTTTTCTTCTATGCTTCAATTTTGACATGATTCCAACACCTACAATAATCTTTTTTTTTTTATTTCTAGTTTCAATTTTTCATGTCTAAATATTCAACTTCATTTTAATTCTAGATTGGTATAAAAACATATGTGTCATTTTAGTAATTTATACTCAAGGTAGAAGCATCTTTTTTCAGAGCTTGCAGTCTTCTCTGTTTGAGTGCTTTCTGCCTGCCTCACAGTATACAAAAAAAAATGATAGTTCTTTATAAATAGTGTCCTGAGCCATTTGATCTTTTGGTACTATTTTTTTTATATCAACATATATTGCCACATTGAAAGTACCTCCTTGTGTTAGAGAACATCAAATTTTACTTCTGCATAGGCTTGTTTTCAGCATAACCAAAATTATTTGACAGGGAAAAGACAGAGGAGAATATCAAAATAATTGTTTTAAGGAGTACTATGTGAGAAAAAAAGGTTATCAAAGCCAGTTAATTTCCTTTTGCTATGTTTTTCAAGTCTACTCTATTTTCAAGAAAATACAAGAATTTAATATTTACTCTTAGATCAAAAAGTCTCTTATACAGTCATTATGTCTATGTGCATATTTATGAGTATTTATATGTGTGTGTGTGTGCGTGTGTGTGTGTGTGTGTGTGTGTGTGTGTGTGTGCATGAATGGCATCTGAGGGGCAGCTAGGAGCCACAGTGGATAGAGCACTGGACCTGGAGTCAGGAGGACCTGAGTTCAAATCTGATCTCAGAAACTTAACAATTACCTAGCTGTGTGACCTTGGGCAAGTCACTTAACCCCATTTGCCTTGAAGAAACTAAAAAAAAAAAGGAATGACATCTGAAAAATCTACATTGTTAGAAACTCAAAGAATTCTATTTCAAGAAGAAAAAACAAGGCAAAATGCATTTCCCTATAAGGATTACAATTCTAGTCAAACTGTGTTATATGTCAACTTCATGTATTCTATACATTATCTAGAATGGCATTTTGAGATAATGCTTATGAAAGCAGGTTCTTACCTAATGCAAGTTGTCATTTTAGTAGATTTCCAAATTCAAAGTCAAATTCAAAACTGTATAAAACACAAATGTACAAATATTCTTTTCTTGTTTGTTGAAAAGTAAGGGGGGAAAGGCCATAAGGGGACTGAGTTTGAGAAAAGTTATTGTTTATTTTAAAACAAAAAGAATTTGCTAAAAACAGAATTACAAGGTCCTGGTGAAATTTCAGAGAATCATTAGAAGGGAACTTGCAAGTTATCTAGCCTAACTCCATTACTGATAGATACTATTCGGCTACCACTAGAACAACATCATAAAATCGTTATTACCAGGCAATCCATTCCATTTTTACTAGCTATATTTGTTGCAAAATTCTTTCTTACATAGAGTAGAAATAGGTATCACTATGAGTCTACTTTTTATTAGTTCTACTCTCTAGACCTACAGAGAAGCAATCAGCTAATTTTTCCACATAATAGCCTTCTAAATACTAGACAATTATCCCAACACATTTCTGATGATACGATAGTTTAGTTAGAAACTCCTCATGAATTAACAAGTAATTAATAAAATAATTTCAGGAAAGTAACAGGGTATTATATATATATATATATATATATATATATATATTATATATATATATTCAACTTTTATCTATCTATCTATACATATATATATATATATATATGTATGTATGTGTGTATATGTATAGCAAGAAACCAAAGCCAGAGGAGAATATAAAGGGAATTCATGTTTAACAATTCATAGAATATCTGCTAATCAATTTACTTATTTTTTCATTTTTCTTTATTTTTTAAAAATTTTATTCATTTTATTCTGATCTTAAGAAATAAAAATTACTTTACATAACAATAAAATAAAAAAGATTGTAATGAAATTGCACATCTATTATTTTCAATTTGTTATTTCTTTCAAATATATAATAAAGTCAAAATGCAGCTTTCTTTTTTCCTTTTTTCTTACCTCCCTTCCCCCGTCCTAGGGATAGCTATCATTAGATTCAAAAATGAGTGTAAACAAACACACACACACACACACACACACACACACACACACACACACACACACACATATATATATATATATATATATATATATATACTTAGATATAACATGTGGGTTTATACAAAATATGTATAAGTATACATATATAGTTAAGTATATACATATATGGAAATAAGTACATGCTTGTAAATTTATCTGTAAACCAATTCTATTTATCTTTTTATCAATTTTTTTCTCTGAATTCAGATAATGTCTTCTTTCATATATCCATTGGAATTAATTTGGATATTTATATTAGTCACTCAAAGCTGTTAGTCTGCAACATTCTCTTGGTTTTGTATATTATGCACTTTATTATTTCATGCAAGTCTATCAATATTACCTAAAGATCATTAATAAATTAAAAATCAATTTATCAAAGCTCATTAAATACCTTTTTTGAATAATTTGGGGATGGGATTCATGTTTAGTGATTTCATCAGTTTAGAAAAATGATAGATAAGTTTTCTTTATTATTATGGTTGTAACTTACTTATGACTTTAGACTTTCCTATAGAAAATGGTTCCAAGATAAACTCTATATTCACTATGCTAAATGAAGGGGGAAAAATTGAAAATATAGTGTCCATGGTTAGGCTATGCTAATATAAGAAAATTTCAAGACTGCTTAAATTAATTTGTAAAAGTAGTGTTATGTTAATCAGATTACCAAAAGGATACTTTACATAACTAGACAAAACAATGAAAAAAATGTATGCATTAAGACAAATTCTGACCATGAAGGAAAACAAGGTGGGGAGGGGTGGGGTTAGCAATGAAAAAGGAATGCCACTTCTGGGTTTTAAACTATTTAACAAAATTATCATCAAAACTATTTAGTTCTTGCCAAAAATATAAATAATTAAATCAGTAGAATACACTAATCAGAGAAGAATCAAACTGAATCAAGGGAAATAACCAAATATTTTTTAAGCATTTATCAGCATTATAAGTACTTATGAGACTATGCTAAGAGTCAGAAAAATAAAATCTAACTGAACTGAATAACCCAGTATTCAATAACTCTCAAGGATAAATTATCCATGAAAGAACTTCCTATTTTGTGGAATTCCTGGGTAAGTAAGTAAGCATTCATGTAAAAAATGAAGTTTGGACAACAATTTTGCATTATATATCACAATAAACTCCAAATGATTATGAACTAAAAACTAAAAGTTTTAGAAATACCAAAAATCATATTTTTAAAATGTGAAGAGAATTAGATGAGTTACCTTTTACAGATGTAGTGAGGTATTGTGATCTCAACTAAACAAAGAGTAACTTATTAGAAAGAATAAAAGAAAATTTAAATAATGTAAAAATGAAAAAAAATTTAGTTTGAGCAATCTTAATATAAATCTTAATATAAATATATATATAATATAAATATTAATATAAAATCCAATGTTATTCTATATAATATCCAAGAGAGGTAGATAAGAGATATTTTACATAAACATACACACACACATACACATAAGTGTGTGTACATATATACTATATATGATGAACTTGTAATAAAGAATAAGAATAAACAGTTTTCAAAAGAATTACAAAATATTAGTAATCATATGAAAGAATATTCTTCATCACTATTAAGAGAACAAAATACAAAGTAAAACTACCCTGAGGATTTCCCTTATACCTAATCAGTAGTCAAAAATGCCAAAACATAAAATGCTGAGTTTTTGAGAGGCTGTCAAAAGACAGGCATATTGCTGTAAAGTGTTAGGAATGCCATAAATTGGTCTAGTCATTATGGGAAAAGATTACTTAAATACCTATTTTTTTTTACCCTCAGATTTAAATGCTAAGAATATATCTAAATGTACCAAAATATTTGTAGTCATACTTCTTATATTACCAAGAATTGGAAAAAATTCATTGATTAGGAAATGTCTAAATAAATTGCAGTGTATGAATTGATTATGATAGTACATTAAGAAATGGCTATTATGATAAATACAGAGATACATGCAAAGACTTATGACATAAAGCAGAAATAAGATAGTATACATGACTACTACAATGTATGTGGAAAGGGGAAAAGTGAGACAAAATTCTGTCAAATTATAATGTTCAATCTTTACCCCAATAAAGTGATGTGATAAGGTACTTTCATTTTTTTTTATTTTTTTGCAAGTGTATTAAACTAAATTTGAACGACTACAGATGATGTTAGATTTTCCTTATATGTTAAAGCTTTGCTGAAATAGTTTCTTTCCCCTATTTCTTTTTATGTTATTATGAAATAGCTTTCTTGTATTGGAGAATGGCTTTAGTAGGAAAATATAAGAATCTAAAAGCAAAACATGTTTTTCTTTAAGAAGACAGCTATGATGTTCACCTTAAGTCTTCTGTTACCCAACGTAAACATTTTGCTGGTCCTAAAACCATTTCACCTATAATTTTAAATTATTTTTAAGTCAGCATTACTGAGTCCCAGAAAGGACTTAAATCCAGAGGGACTTGAAAAATATCTAGTCCAGTTCTTTCTAGTCACAAAGAGGTTCATTATTAGGTTGGCTACATGGTAATTTTATTTCAACTACTGTAGTCAAGGAAGTAATGAATCTACCTAATGACAAACAACAGTTTTCTCTCTTATTCAACAGAATATTTTAAGATTCTTCATCAAATATTTTACTAAAAAGGATATACTTTTATATTATAATTATAGGATCACTCTATATTAATAGTTGAAGATGGCCGGAGCTAAGGATAGGGACCTTAATTTCAATGAAACAGAGAATTGGTGGAGGAGGAAACTCCCTCTACCAGTTCAGGTCAGCACCTTCCCTTTAATTTATAGTTATAGAGACTATACAGAATTGTCATAGATGGCAATGGTGTTAAATTCAAATAGAAATAGATTCCTTCTGGCCACATATTGACTTAGAAAAACAAAAATTGACATACTCTATGTTGAATTGTATTTTTATTTCTTTTGGTAAGCATTTCTCAATTACATTTTAATGTTTCAAGTTGCCCTCGAGAGTTTTATGGCAATGAGCTTGACACTTCTAAAACACTGAAGGGTTATGTAATTTGTTCAGAATCACAGCAGTAGAATATATCAAAGGCTGACTTGCACCCAGGTCTCCCAGGCTCTTAGAATAAAGGACCATAGCTGTCTCTATAATAGTCTAATATCTATATTAAAAAAAGAAAATATTGGTTTACTATGACTTCAGATAACCTAATTAATTATATATTATATATGAATTAATCAGTTAATTATATTTTAAAAACTACTTTAGGTGAAATAATATCTTGTGTTTAGTTATTTCATATTGCTATCATTTACATAACATTAGAGCAATGTGCTAAATGAGTGACTGGGCAATCACTATACTAGCAATCGCAGTATTAGGATATTTAATAATAAAATACATTGATGATACCATTACACAATATTGTCTACCAGGTAATTATGATGTGGGGTATAAGGTGTAAAGGTAACTTAACTCTCATTTTTCCCTAACTTCTTCCTAATTAGTTTTCCTTTTGAATTCCTGGATATCTTATCTTCTGTGATTTTACCCCTATGTCATATCAGTTTTTCTTCATGTTAAAGATGAACACCAATCACTCCTTTATCTATCTATCTATCTATCTATCTATCTATCTATCTATCTATCTATACACATACAAATATAAAGTTAAACAATGGATGGCAGATAATATTTGATTAATTACTAAATAAGTACCATAGACAGTTACAGTAAAGAACTGCAGTTTTCTCATGCTTTTCTCATAATCTACGATATTTTAAATATTTTGAGTAACATTTTCCTAGGTTTTTAAAAAATTCAAACACCTCTAACATTGCACAGGATATTAAAAATAAATGTTAAATTCCTCCAAGTTATAGGTCACAAAAGCACTGGACAAAGAGACAAGTTTCATTTGTATGCCTCAGTTACTTATGAAAATACTAAACTTGAGCCAATATTGAACTCAGATAAACCAGAGTAACACAGAAGAGAATCATGCTTATGAGAAATCTGTTTGCCATTTATATCTATCATTCTCACACATATTAAAAAATATCTGCAAGGATCACTATTCATGGCATTCTATTCTGCCTATTTAAATGCAAATCACATCTAATAAATGTATTCGTCGAACTAATCTTACCTTTGGAAAACTGAGTATAATAAACAATGAAAGTAGAAGCAGCACCTTCTCAGACTCTATTTGGCAGCCAGGTATGGGACTCAAGGACATGATTTGATACCACACAGTCACCTCTAAAGAATTCACTTCAGCAAACTCCAAGAAGATATAATTGTTTCAGTTTTTACCTTTGTCATATTGGAATATCCATAAAAATCAATCTGGCAGCTCAACAGAATGAAAACTTTCAAGAAATTGTTTTTTCAAGCACTCTCGCTGAAATAATGACAGACACAAAAATTATATAGAAACATGTACATTGTAATCAGAAACATTGCAATTGGAGGCTACATTTTCAGCAAATTATCTTCCATGAAGAAAGGTTAAAATTATCCTCAGACAGGATGAATATATCATTGTTCCCAAAAGATGAAATAAAATGTATTGTGTTTTGTGTGTGTATGTATGTGTACTTCATGCTTTAACTTCGCTTTTAAAAAAAGTAAACAGTTTCATACAAAATGGAATACTTAGGAAATGGAGCAGATACTGCATTTTGAGAGTCGATTTTCCATGGATAGAGAAATAAGTGTAGGAGATAAAAATTATTTCCTTTTTGCTCCATTTATATCTAGTCTGTTGTAAGAATAATCAGCAATTCCCAACTACACCATATACAAAAATCCTAAGATATAGGTGACAGCAAGAGGATAACAAACGTTATTACTTTAATGAATTAATCTTATTCTTTTTTTATGTTTTTATTTGTAAAAATATGACCACTAAGTAGAAAGTATGTTATCTAAAAATAAGGAAAATCTTTAGGGACTAAATAAATAGATGAAAAAAATTCTACTGATGGAATCATTAACTGAAGAGAGGGGACAGACATGGGTTTGATGATAGGTTTAAAAAAGGATTAGGATATGATCAAATGAAAACTAAAAATTTAGCCATCAGGTCAAAATTATGCACACAGAACTATACAATTTTCTGGAAATACTCTTTCCCTGATGAATACTTGTATCTTCTCTCTTTAAATTTAAAGCACTCTCACTTCAATGAAAATCTTTGTTTTCCTTGGGTAAAAGAGCTTTCTTTCAATAAGTGATGATAAAACATCTTTGGTTCTGGATATATTTCTTTCTTCTTTTTTTTTTTTAACTTTTTGCAAGGCTATGGGATTAAGTAGCTTGCCCAAGGCCACACAGCTAGGTAATTATTAAGTGTCTGAGGCCAGATTTGAACTCAAGGTACTCCTGACTCCAGGGCCGGTGCTCCATCCACTGCACCACCTAACCACCCCACTGGATGTATTTCTTACAATTTCTGCAGTGCCTTTTGAGGCTGGGTCCATGTGGAACAGAAAATGAAATATGTCCTTTGAGCACAAATGGAAATATAGAGATGAGATAGAGAGACTATATAGACACATCTGTTTCTATCTTCCTCTTTAACTTTATCTTTTCCTGCTTGATTTTTCCTCCTAAAATAGATTATTCACCCAAAATAGCTCATGTTTAGCAGTTTAATTCAATTAAATTGTTTCATTTGGATGATAATTTGAGATAGAGATTCTTTTTTCTTGGGAATGCTTATGATTTAGTGTACAAATGCTGCCTCATTGTCTCTTTTGACAGTGGCTATGTCATACCATTCCCATCATGGCACCCGAAGTAGGTTCCTTCAGTCAATAGCAATGACACTGTGGTACATCTTCTACATTAACAAGCATGGCCAGGATCATCAAGAAGGGTGAAGTAGAAATAGTGGCAGGAGGAGGAAGAAATAATTGCAACAGTAACAACTCTGCTCTTTCCTCTCTTCCAATACATACAAACACAGATACAGACATACAAAATGCTATACACAGTCACAGATACGAAATAAGGTTACTACTTATATTCTTCCTCTGCTTCTCTCAGGTAACCAAGGAAGGATTGCTGTAATGTATGAAATGTTTATACACCCCAACACTGGCTGGTCATTTCTTTTTTTCTATTAGATTGGATAACTATTTAAGAGACATAAATAAGTGGGGTTCACTGAATACAATGTTAAGGAAGAGTGAGAGTTGCTTAAAAACATTACAAATATTCAAATGATTTGAAATAGTAATTCTAAAGTAATCTTTTCTTCAATAATAACTGAAATTCACAATAAAATTCTTTTTTTAGGTTTTTTTTTTTGAAAGGCAAATGGGGTTAAGTGGCTTGTCCAAGGCCACACAGCTAGGTAATTATTAAGTGTCTGAGACCAGATTTGAACCCAGGTACTCCTGACTCCAGGGACAGTGCTTTATCTACTGCACCACCTAGCTGCCCCTTAAAACTCTTTTTTTTAAAAAAAAGTATGTGCTACTTTTGAAAAGAACATTGAGCAAAAGAAACCAAACTATATAGAACCCCACTTAGTTTCTATAGCAAGTTGGGTAATAGGAACTATCTCTGAATACAGGGGGAGGCACAATTTTATGCATTAAAAACAATTAACCTGAGATGAACCAGAATACATGATGAAGGAGTCTTATTTCTAATTGGAGAAAAGACTTTTGGCTTTCTGATTCAGGAGGGGAAGAGTGAACAGATACAGTTTCTTGAAATCAGAAAAAGAGGTGTCATACCCAAGTTTCTTCATTCAGTCCATGTAACTAGATTAACTTGATTAATACATACAGGATCAATTTTCAAATTAAATATATGGGTTGCTTGAGATGTATAGTTATAAGAAAACTCCTTGTAGCAATCTTGAGGTCTGACTGGGTTTCTGACCAGTATTACCTAGTTCTTTAAGGGTGACATCTCTAAGCAACAGGAAAAGAGGTTCCAGCTAACTAATCATGCAGGCCTGGCTTCATGCAATGAGATTATTTTCCCAATTCCCACAATTGAATAAAGTTATTTCTTTGTTTTTTTTTTTTTCCTTTCAGAAGACATAAATTGGACTGGACACATAATTGAATAGGAAGTGACTGAGCTAGATCCAAAATTGAGTCACAAGATGAAGTAAGTTTGGTTCACTCAGTACCCATAATTCTTTCCATTTATCTAGAGGATGATTGAAAATGTTAACTTTGAACTTACATCTATTAAGGTCTCTCATGTTATACTAACTTTTAGTAAAAGAAAATAACTTGACATAACCTAATAAAAAATTTCTGGTTTGCTATATTAGTCATTATTAAACTGCCTCCATAAAGTAAAATAATATTAATAAGAAAAGAAAATTAGCATAGAAGAGTTTTGTATTTTCTACATCTTTTTATACCCTTCTGGTTTCATCAATGAAAGTCTTCACATGTGCATTAAGCATATTCTCAAGTTAGAGGAAGGGAAAATCCTCTAAAATTATCTTTTGTGTCTTTGAAGACATAACTAAAATTTCTTGTGGAAAATGTTTGATTCTTTTGTTGTATTGGTTTAAATGGAAGAAATAGCAAATCCACTATAAGATTGAATAAAACAGAACACATCTCAACTAACTGAAAAACTTGTATGTAAACATTTTGGGTGTGTGGCTATATGCATTGGTATGAATTTACTATCTAATTCAAAGATAAATGTTAAAAACAGTCTGTTTTGACACTGTGAAGAAGAGATATATTATGGAAAGCCCAAAAATAATTTAAAAAATATCATTTCTTGGCTTGCATACACAACTGCTTTTGAGATGTTTCAAGAGAACTGATAGAAAAAGTACGTTTTTTTTTGCTACATAGCAAAATTATTATTATCCCATTAAGCCTGTACTTTTGCTTAATATATTTAAGTGCTTTGTAATTATTTTTATTCTGGCAATTAATAAAAATAATAGGGAAATTTAGCATGGATTATCAAATGTTGCATATTAATGACTAGGCAAAGTCATGATGAAAATAACCAGTATACTATATTAGTAAATAAACTCTGAGTATTAATGTAGATGGTGTGATTTAACAAGTGGATATTCTTTCCCTCCAAAGAGTTATCAATTAAGAATTAGCCTGAAATCACATCGATATAACTTATATGCAACTGACATTTTCTGATGCAGTCAATGTAATCTGAAACAAGTACTAGAAGGTCTTTACATGCTGGAAAGGCTTTGTTTATATAAGGTGATGGACTAAATCTGACATCTGAGGACCAATATAAGTTAATTCCAAGGGACTCATCATCTGGTTTTCCAGGAGTGGGTACATTTTTAGCTTTAGGAACTCAATTCCTAAATAAGGAATAGCAGCCTTAAAGAATCCCTTTGCTAGTTTGAAATATCACAATTGTTAAAAATCATTTCACATGTAAGGATGTCCAACAGAAATTACTGACTTTGTACAGTCTGAACATTTTACTCCTCAGCTCTTCTTGAAATCTAGAAACAAAATGATAAATTTTCCATTCAATGTTGTGAGAAATCTGAAAGACTTTGTCATTACTTAATTAACAATAGTGTCACCTTTAAAGTGAAAAAGCAAATTTGGAATCAAGCCCAGAATGAAACATACAGTCTGACCATTAGAAAGATGTCACCCATAGATAGTAAAACTCCACTGGTAGGAGACATCAACCTCCCTCTCTTCAGAATTAGATAAATCTAACCATATTATAAGTAAGAAGGAAGTTAAGGAGTTTAATAGAATGTTACAAAACTTAGACCTAATAGACCTTAGGAGAAAATTAAACAGGGATAGAAATAAATATACCATTTTTCTACAGTACATGGCACCTACACAAAAATTGACCATGGACTAGGGCATAAAAACTTCATAATTAATTGCAAAAAAGCAGAAATAATGAATGCATCATTTTCAGTGCAATAAAAATCACTCACAATAAGGGGCCATGGAGAGATAGACCTAAAACTAATTTGAAACTAAATAATTTAATTTTAAAGAGGTGTGGATCAAACATCAAATCATAGAAAGAATTGATGATTTCATTTGAGACAAAGACAATAATGAGACATTATACCAAAACTTATGGGATACAACCAAAGCAATTACTAGGGGATACAGTCTATCTCAAATGCTTACATGAATAAAATAGAGAAAGAAAAAATCAATGAACTGACTATGCAACTAAAACATTAGAGGAAAGAACAAATTTAACCCCTCAATTAAATATCAAATTAAAAATTCTAAAAATTAAAAGAGAAATTAATAAAATTGAAACCAAGAAAATTATTGAACTAATAAATAAAACCAAGAGTTGGGTTTTTTCAAAAAACAATAAAATAGATAAACCTTTGGTTAATTTTATTAAATAAAAATAAAGAAGAAAACCAAATTACTAGTATCAAAAATGAAAAAAAGGTGAATTCACCACCAAAGAGGAGGAAATTAAAGTAATAATTCAGAACTATTTTTGCCCAATTGTATGCCAATAAATTTGATAATCTAAGTGAAATGAATGAATATATACAAAAATAAAATTTGCCCAGGTTAAATGAAGAGGAAATTAAATACCAAAATCACCCTATCTCAGAAAAAGAAATTCAACAAGCCATCAATGAACCACCTAAGAAAAACATCTACATCGCCAGATGGATTCATAAGTGAATTTTATCAAACATTTAAGGAACAATTGGAAATATAGGTAAAGATGGAACTCTGCCTAATTCCTTCTATGACATCAATATAGTGCTGATATGTAAACCAGGAAGAGTCAAAACAGAGAAAGAAAATCACAGACCAATTTCCCTAATGAATATACATGCTAAATATTAAATAAAATTTTAGCAAAGTGATTATAGCAAGTTAATTACAGCACTATAACTAAGCAGGATTTATTCCAGGAATGCAAGGTTGGTTCAATATTAGGAAAATTGTCACTATAATTGACTACATCAATAAAAAACCTAACAAAAATCATATAATTATCTCAATAGATGCTGAAAAAGCCTTTGACAAAACACAGCACCTATTCCTATGAAAACACTATAGAGTGTAGGAATAAATCAATTGTTCCTTAAAATGATAAGCAGTAGAAACCTTCAACAAGCATATGCAATAGGGATAAGGTAGAATCATTCCCAGTAAGATCAACACTACTATTGAATATTGTATTAGAAATGTAAGCTTCAGCAATAAGAGAAGGAAAAAAATGAAGGAATTAGAATCGGGAAGGAAGGAAAAATAACTTTCACTCTTTGCAGATGATAAGATGGCATATCTAGAGATCCCTAAAATATCATCTAAAAAATCTACTGGAAGCAATTAGCAACTTTAACAAAGATGCAAGATATAAAATTAAAAACTACATAAACTATCACCATTTCTATATTTATTACCAACAAGACACAGCAGGAAGAGGTAGAAAGAAAAATTCCATTTAAAGTAACTGTAGGCAACATAAAATACTCGGAGTCTACCTTCCAGAGCAATCCTAGAAACTATATGAAAACAATTATAAAGCACTTTCCACACTAAGAAAATCAGATCTAAATTACTGGGAAAATGGCAATTGCTCATGGGTAGGCTGAGCTAATATAATAAAAATGACAATTCTACCTAAATTAAATTACTTTTTCAATTGCATGCCTATAAAACTAGCAAAAATTACTTTATTAATCTGGAAAAGAATAGTAACTAAATTCCTTTGGAAGAATAAAAAATCAAGAATATCAAGGAAATCATTAAAAATGCAAAGAAAGGTAGCCTAACCACACCAGATCTGAAATAAAACTACAGTCATGAAAACTATTTGATCCTGGTTAAGAAAAAAACTGATGGATCAGTGGAATAGATTAGGCACAAAAGAAAGAGTAGTAAATGACCACAGTAATACGCTATTTGATGAACCCAAAGATTCCTGGTATAAGAACTCACTTTTTAAATAAAAACTGCTAGGAAGATATTATCTCAGAAATTGGATATAGACCATCATCTCATGCCCTGTCCCACGATAAGATCAAAATGGTAACAGTATTTAGACATAAAAGGTGATATCATAAGATAGGAGAACAAGAAATATTATTCCTGTCAGATATATGTAAAGTAAAGCAGTTTATGACCAAAGAGGGATTGAAAACATTATAAAATACAAAATGGATAATTTTGATTACATTAAATTGAAAAGTATTATAGCCAATATCTTCAAAATTAAAAGGAATGTCATAATTTGGAAACAATTTTTATAATTAATGTTATTATAAAGGACTCATTTCTAAAACATGTAGACATCTGTGTCAAATTTATAAAAATAAAATCAGCTGATAGTCAAAAGATATGCAAAGGCAATTCTCAGATGAAGAAATTATCCATAGTCATAAGAAAAGTGATCTAAATTATTATTGTTTAGGGAAATGCAAATTAAAACAACTCTGAGATATCACTCACATCTTTCACTTTGGATAATATTAAAAAAAGGAACATGATCAATGTTGAGGGAATATGGGAAAACTGACATATTTATGTATTGCTGGTGAAGTTGTGAACTGCTTCAGCTTTTCTGGAAAGTAATTTGGAATTACATCCAACAGGCACTAAAACTGTGCATACCCTTTGATCCAGCAATACCCCCTTCTAGATCTGTATCCCAAAGCTATCACAAAAGAAAATAGAAAACCCACATGTGCCAAAATATTTATAGCAGCTCTTTTCATAGTGGCAAAGAATTGGAAATTGAGGGGATGCCCATCAACTGGGGAATGGATGACCAAATTGTGGAATATGAATGTGACAGAACACTATTGTTCTATACAAAATAATGAGAGATAGTTCTTCAGAATAGCCTGGAAAGACTTGCATGAACTGATAATGAGTGAAGTAAGCAGACTTGGAAGAACACTCTATACATTTAACAGCAACATTGAATGGTCATCAACTGTGATGGACTTGTTTATTTAAGCAGTACAATAATCAAAGACAATTCTAAAACATTTGTGATGGAAAATACAATCCATGTGCAGAGAAGGAACTATATTTAAAAGATATCTTTTCAACATTTTTTTCTCTATAATGTTATTTTTTTCTGTTTTGATTTGATTCTTCTTTCACAACATGTTAATATGGATTTATGCTTAGCATAATTATAAAAGTAGAGGCTATATTAGGCTATGTTATAGATTGTATGGTATGTTCAAGCAAGGCTAATCTTCAATAAGTCTGTATGCCTACCAAAAGGAGTGAACAACAGGCTTATGATACTGAGATTGCCACTTACAGAGTAGATAATGCTCTCAATATTTCCTGGTCTCCAGTGAAATAAAGTTGTGTCCTTGTTCCCATGCATTTTAGCAGAATGTTTTCAGCCATGTCATCAAATGCCTTCAATGAGGAGGAACATGGACTCAAGGTCGGCTAGCACACTGATGACAAATTCTTCGACTTTGAAAAGGCTACCAGCCAAGACCAAAGTGAAGGGAGTGTTGGTGTATGATCTTCTGTTTGCATATGATTGTGCACTCAATGTAGCCTCTAAAGCTGTGATGCAACAAAGGATGAATTGATTCTATGTTATTTTCTAATTTGGTTCTAACAATTAACACCAAGAAAACACAGGTACTCCATCAGCCAGTACCACACCATCCATATGTGGAACAATTGATTACAGCAAATAGAGAAGTTTTGAGTACTTTGGGGGTTTTTTAGGTTTTTTGCATGGCAATGGGGTTAAGTGACTTGCCAAAGACTACACAGCTAGGTAATTATTAAGTGTCTGAGGCCAGATTTGAACTCAGGTACTACTGATTCCAGGGCCAGTACTCTATCCACTGCACTACCTAGTTGCCACTGGTTTTTTGTTTTTTTGTTTTTTAGAGTTTTGAGTACTGTGAACAAGTTCACTTACCTTGTTCCAGGGAGGTACACATTGACAATGAGGATGACACTTGCATAGCTCAGCATTTGGGAGACTCTGAAAAAAGAGTGGGAGAGAAGAGGTATTAGAATAATTATCAAACTAAAGGTCTACAGAGCTGTTGTGCTGACCTCATTGCTATATGGCTATGAAATCTGCATAATCCACCAGCTCCATGTCAGTAAACTGATTTGTTTCCATTTAAATTGTCTAAGGAAGATTCTGAAGTTCACCTGGCAAGATAAGATACCAGACACTGAGGTCCTTTCTAGATCTAAACTGCCAAGCATTTAAATGCTGCTACAGAGAGTGCAACTATGATGGGTTGGGCACATTGTTACAAATGTAAGCTTGTCCCCCAAAAACTATTTTATGGAGAACTCACCCAGGGCAAGTACTCACAAGAGGTTAGAAGAAACGATACCAGATACCCTGAACATCTCTCTTAAGAGCTTTAGAATGGATTGTGCATGATGGAAGGCACAGGCACAGGACCGCCTATGGTGTGCCTTCATCAGTGAGGGGGCTGTGCTCTATGAACAAAGCTGAATGGAAGTAGCTCAAAGTTAATGTGACATACATAAGTCTAGAGTAAGCACCCCAGGTGTTCAGATGGACTATTTGTGCCTGACCTGTGGTAGAGCATTCTGAGCTCATACTAGTCTGATCAGCCATGTCAAACACATGGCAATTTGTCTCAACCATAATGATATCATTTTGGTCCTCTTTGATGGAAAAGAACAAGAACCAACCACATGTATAGCCTGTATTAGATTGCTTTGGGGTGGGGTGGAGGCAAGGAAAAAAATGTAAAACTCAAAACCTTGCAAAAAAATTGGTTGCTGAAAACTACTGTTGCATGTAAGTAAATAAAATGTCAAGAAAAATACTTAAAATATTTTTTTAGGAGGGGCAGTAATTTGGTACATGAATAGAGCTCTGGGACTGAAGATGGGAAGATCATTGTTCAAATTCAGCCTCAGACATTTGCCAGTTGTGTGAACCTAGGAAAGTCACTCTACCCCTATTTACCTTAGTTCTGCTTCTGTAAAAGAGGAACAAAGTAGCACAGGAAATGATAACTAATCCAATATCTATGCTAATTTGATCAGATTGGAGGACTGAGAAAAAAAGCAATTTTAAAATTAAAAGAAAATATTTGAATATTTCCTTAAACTCAATTTTAATAAAGTACTCTATGATCCATACCTATAAGACAATGTGTATTGCAAACATTTAACTACTGGCTTTCTGGGAATAGAAAAATGTCATTTACATTATTAATATTTTCTGCAAAATTTAGTAAGTATAAACAATAAACAAACTTTTATTCAAAACCTGATATGTAGTGTTTGCCCATTTCCACAGTATAAATACTCACACTGAAAATTTAATAATTGTCTCATGTAAGTTTGTTTGAGCTAGCTCCAGTGCATCCTTCTGTATAAGGTCATTGGAGAGCTCAAGCTACTAATATAGAACGTTTATAATAGATAACATGTTAGAAAAATCTCAAGTAATAGTCTATTATCTCAACTCCAAAATATCTTTTCTCAAGATACTCAAATAGCTTTGTGATTTAATCAATGTGGATTTTCTCTCTAACTATATATATATATGTGTGTGTGTGTGTGTGTGTGTATGTGTGGGTGTGTGTATGTGTATGTGTGTGTGTGTATTCATCCCATATCACCCATTCCTTTCCACTGAATGAGAATCTTTTTCATTTCCCACCATAAATTCATCACAGTTGATTCATGAAATATAGCACTGGTTTATTTTGCTCTTTCTTCTCATTACAGGGACACCAGGATAGCACAGACTTTTAAAAGTGATTGTTCACTCTAGTCCATCATACACTTGAATTTTCATGTAGGAATGACTACATTGAATGCTTGGTTATTTATGTGTTAATTTAAGAAGTCCAAGAAGTTCTGTAATATTCCAGGCATATAACAAGTTCAATGCCATCCACAAGAACATATGGAAGACCTCCCAGTCAAGTAGCACTTCTCAATTTTAACTATGTGAAGAATTACTTGGATGGCAAAAATAAACACTATTGAGTAACATATTTTCCCCATCTTTTATGTTTATCTTATATTAATTATCAAAGAAGGAAATAAAGTTGACTCTATTCTTATATCTTTTAAGAAATCTTGTGCATGATGGCAATTTTTGGAATCCATTTTTGAGGTGATATTTTGCTTCACCAAATGAAATGAATTTTTAACAAAAATAATAAGTACAATAGGACCCATGTAGTATCTATATCTTTCAATTAATAATATGATTGTGAAAATGTAGAATGTTGTGGAATATTATTTACAAGTCTGTTTGTTCTCTAGCAATACCCTAATCAATGATGTCCCTCAAGAAGAGGACTATTATTCCAGGCATGGAGGAAGCCAGGAAGAAAAATGTTCAGAACTGTAAGACAGAGTGTTGTAATCATGGAATAACAATGAGGCCAGCATCATTAGATTGAAGAATATGTTGCAGGGAGTTAGATATAGGAAGACTGAAAAGGTAGAAGCAGGTTAGGTTGTAAAGGTCTTTGAATGCCAATCATAAAATTATGTATTTGATCCTGGAGGCATTAAGAAGTGATTGGTATATTTTAAACCTGGTGGTAATAGTTTCAGACCTGCACTTTAGAAAAATAACTTCCTGCAAAGATGTCCTCCAATGTATACTTGATTTTATCCAAATACTTCCCTCATCCAATCTTTCTTTTCCTTAAGAACATTCCTATTTCTTCTGCAAAAAAATCAGGAACCTTAGTTGGATATCATGGTAGACTGGAAAAAGTAATGGTGATTAATTTAAAAATTACCAATGTTTTTGATTATCCCCATTTATCATTATTCTATTTGCATCATTAAAAATGCTTGAAAAGGGTGGCTAGGTGGTGTGGTGGATGGGGCAGCTAGGTGGCACAGTGGATAGAGCATTAGCCCTGGAGTCAGGAGTACCTGAATTCAAATCCGACCTCAGACACTTAATAATTACCTAGCTGTGTGGCCTTGGGAAAGCCACTTAACTCTATTGCCATGTAAAAAATAATACTTGGAATGTGACAAGTCAGGGATCAGTGTATAAAAAGCTTGGATCTATACTCCAGGAGCAGAGCTAGAACAACAAAGATGAGTAAAATATAGCACTCAGTAAAGAAAACTACTTTGCAAATGAAGATGATAACAATGCCAAGTCAGCAGAAGAAATCAGTGAATAATCTGTCACAGGGAAGCCTCAAAAGATTCTATGAACTGGACTCAAATCAAAAAAATTAATGTAAGAGATTTAAAAAGAATTTAAAAATAAAAGAAGAGAGGAAAAAGAAAAATGGTAAAAAGAAGTGAGAGTCAATCAGGAAAATTATGAAAAATTGACCAGAGAATTCAACACCTTTAAAAAGGAAACACAAAAGATAATTGAAAAAAAAACTGTAAAAATTAGAATTGAACAAATAGAAATCAATAAATCTACAAGATTATAAAATTCCATCAAAAAATAAAAGGGTTGAAAAATATTGAAGAAAACATAAAGTACCTTTTAGGAAAAAGAAACAACTTGGAAAATAGATCCAGGAGAGGTAATCTACAAATCATCAAACTACTAGAAATCCTAGATAAAAAAAAAAAAAGATCTAGAAAATATCATACAGGAAATTATCAGGGAAAAATGTTCAAATCTGCTAGAACAATAAGACAATATAGCCATTGAAAGACTACAAAGAACCCCTACATAAAGAGACCCCCAGGATAAAAATGCCAAGGGCTGTTATAGCCAAATTCCAGATATCCCAAATAAAGGAGAAAATATTGCAAGCAGTAAAAATAAAACAATTGAAATACAAAGGAAACACAATCAGACTCACATAGTCTCACTGTTGAAGGACCAGAGGATCTGTAATACCATATATCAGATGGCAAAGTACCTGGGATTACAAGCAAGAATTTACTACCCAACAAATTCATCATATGCTATCAGGGAAACTTTGGATGCTCAACTAAGTAGAGCATTTCCAGAATTTCCTAACTTGAAGACCAGAACTGAACAGAGAATTCAATTGTCAAATACAACACTCAAGAAATGCATAAAAAGATAAATGAAAGGGTGAAGGAAAAACAAAACAAACCAAAACAAATGTTAGTCAAGACTATAAAATTGTATACAACCACAAAAGGGAAGATATTACACTTCTAACTCCTGATAATTTTGCTTCTCTTAGGATAATTAAAAGGTCAAATATAATTGAAGAGATTGAAATTAGAGGACATGGGTAGAGTTGAGTCTTGTCTCTCCAATAGGAATGCCCAAGATGATATCAATGTGTTTGAGACAAAAAGCCCTGATGAAAAGCAGGGGTGTTACCTAAAAATTCAAGTGTCTAAATATCCTTTGACATACTTTAATTCTGCTCTACTGACAAATATTAGCACTTTCTCTGATGAGGGCATCATAAAATAGAAGGTCCTGAGTCAGTGTCTCCCCTAACTCACAATCTTTTGTAAAGTTCTCAAGTGAGACCTTCAGAGCCTTCCAGTATTTAGACTTTTGGGATTCTTATGGTTAATTAATTCAGGGTTGGAATTAATCCTTAATTTATTTAACAAAGGGATAAGTACTCTCAGTAGGGGAGAGTAAAATGTAGGTTGGGGGGGGAGGTTCAAATAGTTCATAAAATGATTTGGTTTTAGATGATTCTTTGCCTACTTAAAAGGTGGTAAGGCAAAAAATGATTATAATTTGATGCAATTCAAGATTCATTGAGTCTATGAATTGGACTCAAATCAAAAAAGTCCATACAAGAGATTTAAAGACATTGAAAATTGTACTTCTAATGAGACAGAAGAGGAGAGTGTACTTAGTGACTCTGAGACAATTTTGCTTATCAAACAATGAAGCAATCAAGTAATCAATCTGTGATGGTACTTTGGCAACATTTTGAGCTTCTCAGACAATCAAATTATCAAGTCATGATTGATGATGCCTGATTAATAGCATTTGAGTGATAAATAAAACCAGATGAAAAGCCAAAATGATTTATACTTTTTAGAGGGAAAGAAGGGAGGGTGTGAACATTGAATAAATTCTATTCAATGAATTTGGCCAAGAGAGGCAATAATATACATTTCCACTTGGATTTAAAAATCTATCTGACTCCACAGGGAAAAGGAGCGGGGGTAGAAGGTATAAGTGAAAATAAACTGAAAGTTAAATTTTAAAAGAAAAGTTAAAGGGGAAAGGCAGTAAAATTTTGATGAGGAGGAATAAAGGAAAAGGAAAGAGAAAATCATAAATGGAAAAAATAGTATGAAGAGAAATACAGAATTAGTCATCTTAACTGTAAATGGGAATGGGATGAACTGTCCCATAAAATGGAAGTGGATAGCACAGTGGATTAAAAACCAAAATCCTACAAGAAACAACAAAATCCTACAAGAAACACATTTGAAGTAGAGAGATATTTGGAGTATAAAAGTAAAAGTATGGATCAAAATATATTATTCTTCAGTTAAATTAAAAAATCCGTGAAAGCGATCTAGATCTCAGATAAAGTAAAAGCAAAAATCGATCTCATTAAAAAAGTATAAGGAAGGAAACTACATCTTCTTAAAAGGCACAATTGGTAATGAAGCTATATCATTACTATGCATGTATGAACCTAGTGGCATAGCATCCAAATACCTAGAGAAACAAATCAGTGAATGAAAAGGAGTCATAGACAGCAAAACTTTAATAATGGGGGACCTCAATCTCTCTCTCTCAGAACTAGATTAAATCTAACCGAAAAAAAAAATCCCAAGAAGGAAGTTAAGGTGAATTAAATCTTAGATAACTTAGATATGATAGATTTCTGGAGAAAATTTAATCAGGATAGAAAAGAATATGCCTTTATCTCAATAGTACATGACAGCTATACCAAAATTGACTACATACTAGTGCATAAAATCCTTATAATCAAATGCAGAAAGACTGAAATAATAAATTCACACTTCTCAAACCATGATGTAATAAAATTGCATATAATAGTGGTTCATGGAAAGATAAATTAAAAACTAAATAACTTGATTTTAAATAATGGATGGATCAAACAATAAATAATAGACAATAAATAATAGACAATAATTATATGCAAAGATACTAATTAGACACCATACCAAAATTTATGGGAAGCAGCCATGACAGTTTTGAGGGGGAAACTATATCTTTCAATGTCTATATGAATAAAATAGAGAAAGAGAAGAGCAATGAATTAGGTATGCAACCAAAAAAACTAGAAAAAGAACAATTGAAGCACCCCAATTAAATAACAAATTAGAAATACTGAAAATCAAGGGAGAGATTAATAAAATTGAAAGCAAGAAAAGCATTGATCTCATAAATAAAACTAAGAGTTGGCTTTTATACAGATCCAACCTCTCTGGAGAACAATATGGAACTATGCCCAAAGAGTAATAAAACTGTTCTTAGCCTTTGACCCAGCAATTCCAATTATAAGTATATATTCAGAAGAAATTATAAAAAGAGGAAAAAGTTCAACATGTTCCAAAATATTCATAACAGCTCTTTTTGTATAGGCAAAGAACTGTAAATCAAGGGGATGCCATCAATTGGGGAAAAACTAAACAAGTTATTGTACATGAATACTATGGAATGCTATTGTTCTTTCCATAAATGGTGGGACTCTTGAGAACCATGGAATAACTTATGGAATCTGATGCTGAGTGAAGGGAGTAGAGCCAAGAGAACAATGGATTATCAACAAGAATATTATGAGATGAACAATCTTGATGGAAGCAGCTCCTCTCAGCAGTCCAGAGAGCTAAGACAAATGTATTAGACTGGCTATGGACTATGTTATCCCCATCCAGAAGAAGAAAAACAAAACACACACACACACACACACACACACACACACACACAAACACACAAACAACCCTTCAGAATTTGATTAACACTTTATAAAAATTATCTCTTATATATATATACATATATATACATATATATCTTTCCCTTTATCATAATTCCTCATCCAAAAATTACTAATCTGTAAATGTGCTTATCAAAATATGTATGTATAAAGCTAACCTGACTGTTCATCACTAATGGGAGGGGGGTAGAAAGGGAGGGTGGAAGGAAATTTTTAACTTAAAAATATACAGGTGTATTTGGATGAAAATAAATTTTAAAAAAAGAATAGATTTTATGGAAAAAAGAATAAAATAGACAAATCTGGTTAATCTGATTTTTAAAAAGAAGATAAATCACCTGTGTTGAAGAAATTAAAGAGATAATTCAGAGCTACTTTGCCAAACTGTATGCTAATAAACTGGATAAACTGAATGAAATGGATGAATATTTACAAAAATACAAACTGTCCAGATTAACAGAAGAGGAAATAAAATACTTAAATAACACCATTTCAGGAAAAAAAAATTGAAGAAACCATCAACAAACTCTCTTAGAAAAGTCTCCAGTCCAGATGGATTTACAAGTGAATTCTGTCAAACATTTAAAGAAAAATTAATTCCTATTATATATAAACTACTTTAAAAAATAGAAGGTATTCTGCCAAATTCCTTTTATGACACCCATATGGTGCTGATACCTAAACCAAAGAGAACCAAAACAGACTAAGAAAATTGTAGACCAATCTCCTTAATGAATATTGATGCAAAAAATCGTAAATAAAATTTTAGCAATGACACTACAGCAAATTATTACTAGGATTATATACCATGATTACATAGGAGTTGTACCAGCTATGTAGGCAGGGATGGTTCAATATTAGAAAGACACTCAATATAATTGATCATATCAATAGCAAAACCAACAGAAATTACATGATTATTTCAATAGATGCTGAATAAATCTTTAATAAAATACAACATCCTTCCTAGTAAAAAACACTAGAAAGTTTAGCAATAAATATAATTTTCCTTAAAATAATAAACACTATCTAAAAACCATCAGGAAATATTATATATAAAGGGGATAAATTGGGGGGGGGCATTCCCAATAAAATCAGAAATGAAACAAGGATGTCCATTATTATCATTACTATTCAATATAGTATTAGAAATGCTTTAGTGTTGGGGGCGGGGGGAAGAGGCTTGGCGGTCGCTTAGAGGGGGAAACATAATCACCTTATAAGGGAATGTTACAGAACTCGGCCCCTCATTGAGTAAGAGTTCATGGGAGGGAGGACAGAGGGGATAAAAGTGTCTGCTGAGAGGTGGGGGGAAGCGGGAATGTGATCACAGAAGAATAAAGACTCATTACCCACCTCAGGCGCTCTGTCTGGTTCTTCCCCCATCAAAGAGTGGGGGCCGGAGGTACCCCGAAGACTCATCACGCGTTGGACTGGTGAGTAAGAGGACGGACTAGCATAAAGAAGCCGGCGTTGTAAATAAAAACCCGGCAAGTGGTGCCGAAACCCGGGACCTGATTTTGCTAGGGAACGTCTGAATCCGCTGGTCGGATTCTCCAGACAGCCTCGGTCGTTTCTGACCGGGAGGAAGGAGAGGGCGTTTACTCTCAGATATTGCCTGAGGGACATATCCCTATTGTGTTGACTATGCTTTCTTTCTCTCCCCTTTCTCCTTCTGCTCTAATCACGCTCCTTGCCGTGCTGGCCTGTCTGATTGTGCCCTGCTGCCTCCTTCTCTTTTGCCGAACGGGAACTTTCCAGTTCTGCCACCTGTTAGGATTGCAGCCTCGGCTAGTAGACAGCATGGGGGGCCGGAATAGTATTCCCGCCTTTGAGCCGGAGGAAAAAGAGGCCGTTGCAGCGCAGCTTTATAAACTCTGCGCTAAGCATGGCCGTAAATTACCTATCAAGACGTGCCGTGCTTTTGTTGAGAATATCTGGAACATCTGCCCTTGGGTGCAACATAGTGGGATCCAACCAGATAAATGGAAGGTGGTAGGGCAGCAGATGGCCTCCTATAATGACACCTGCCCGGGAAAACTGACCCCCAAGGATTTTACAGTGTATAAGATAGTGGATGCAGCCCTGCATCCCCAGAAGGTGACTTTGGCACGAACAATCAGCACTCAGGTGGGTAGCTCGTTGGCGGGATCGGATTCAGAGGGCTCAGAGGAAGAGGGAAGGCCACCCCCTCCCCTGTATCCGTGGGAGGAACTTAGAAGAAACAATGGGGGAACAAGGGGCCCCCAGGGAGAAGAAAATGCCGCATGCCCCTCCTTACCGAGACAGAATGAAAAGGGGGAGGGCGATGAATGTGGCACACTTAGAGATTCAGGGCCGGAAGTTTCCGAGCGCGGGAAGGGAGGGGTGCAAACAGCCCTCAGGGGTGGCAGGAAGAGGAGCGTGAGTAGGTGGGACCGGGAGGCTGCTGACGAGGAGGGAGAAGTCCGCGCTGATTGGACAGCTGCCGCGCCCCAGGCTTGGCGGCCCAGCCAGGAAACAGAGGCAAAAAATCCCCCATGTTCCTTGTCCGCCCTTCAGAGATCCCCTCAAGGGCTCCGCCCATCCGGCCTACTTGCCACCAGTGCCTCCATAGCAATAGAGAAAGGGGAGGAGGTGGACTGGGATGACTGGGGCCTCTACCCGGTATTTACGGACCCCCTTACCGGAGCCCGAGACTACCGCCCTGTCCCTTTTAAGATGCTTAAGGAACTTAAGGAGGCCGTGACTAAATACGGCCCAAGCTCCCCTTATGTAAAAAGACTGATGCAAAACCTCTTTGCTACGCACCCTTGGACCCCTGCTGACTTTGACGAAATTGCAGCCGCGTGCCTAGATGCCTCCTTATATTTAGCTTTTAAGGCTCAGGCCCGCAGAGAGGCCTCTAAGCTGGCAAAATCCCGGGGTTATACTCCCCTGGATTTAGCCATTGACCTCCTGTGTGGAACTGGAGCCTATACTGACCCTGCTGTTCAGGCCCAGTATGGCCAGTTTGAGCTAGAGACTGTTAAAGAAACACATGTTGCAGCTTGGGATAAGATTGGAGCCATGAAAGGGGGGAGAGCCACACAGAAGTTGGTTGGGCTGAAGCAGAGAGCAGATCAGACACCCCTCTCATTTGTGAACGAGGTTAAAGAGACAGTGACTCGTATAATGGGAGACACCCCGGGATCTGATCTACTTATGAGACAATTGATTAAAGAGGGTCTTCGCCCCAAAGGGATCGCAGCCATTAGCAGCCTTCCCCCCGACGCTTCATTAGAAGGAATTGTTGACAAATTGCTGGACATGCCCAGCGAGGATTCAATTCAAGCCTTAGTGACTGCCATGGAGAACCGGGAGGATAGCCTCCTGACCGCCCTTCACGGTATGCAGGTGAGACCCACCTGTTTTGGGTGCGGAAAGCCAGGGCACCTCAAAGCACAGTGCAGGCAGCGGCCCCCCTCCACTTCAGTTCCGACCTGTTATTCCTGTGGAAAGCCAGGTCACATAGCCAGGTTCTGCCGATCCAAAGGGAAGTCGGGAAAAGGGAAAGGGAGGGGCCCGGCCGCGGGCCCCCCCCCCCCCCCCCCCCCCCCCCGTGCTCGAAGACAGCGGCCCCATTACTGTGACTATCCCCGTGAGGGTTGACTATAGAGAAGGGACACAGCAGAGAGAGATCGGGCCTTGGGAAACCTCGATGATTCCCATTGAGCTAAATATTTTCCCAGCGCTCATCACAGGGGCTGAGAGATGTGTGGACTTAGTCACCCATACCCAGGTCATTTTTGGTCCCGGAAGTCCCACATCCGTAAGGGTCACAAACCCCCACCCCTTTCCCACCTTGGTAAAACAGGGCCAAGAGGTAGGAAAGGCGCTGCCCTTGCGGACCCCTCCCGCTCATGTGAACTGGGTCCACCCGGTCAGCTCTGGGCGACCACTGTTAACCGTCACGGTGGAAAATCAGAAGCTCGAAGGGATAATTGACACTGGAGCCGATTGCTCTGTCATAAATAGGGGACAGTGGAGGCGCGAGTGGCCACTCCTACAGAGCCCTCAAGCAGTGACGGGGGTGGGGGGCAATAGATCTGCCATGAAAGCAGCACACGCCTTACAGTGGTCAGCTTTGGAAGAATCTGGACTCTTCACCCCACTGTGCCTACCCGACCTCCCTTATGCATTATGGGGTAGAGATATCTTGAGCCAGCTTAACCTGACACTTGCCACCCCTGATAGCCTGCGGGGAAATTAATTGGGGCCACTCTAGAGATGAGCTTTTCCCCCAGAATAACATGGATTAATAAGAAACCTATTTGGGTTGAGCAGTGGCCCCTGACAAAAGAAAAGCTCATCGCCCTCACAGACATAGTAATGACCCTCCTGCACGAGAACAAAGTGGAACCGTCCCTTAGCCCGTATAACTCCCCCGTCTTTGTCATAAAAAAGAAAGGGGGGAGTTGGAGAATGTTGATTGATCTTCGGGCAGTAAATGCCAACATGGTACCCATGGGGACCCTCCAACCTGGTCTCCCTATGCCCACTGCAGTCCCGCAAGGGTGGACTATTATAGTGATTGATGTTAAAGACTGCTTCTATAGCATTCCCCTCCACCCGGAGGACAAAGAAAAATTTGCCTTTTCCCTCCCCGCGATCAATTTCCAAGCCCCCAGTAAACGTTATCAGTTCACCGTCCTACCTCAGGGAATGGCCAATAGCCCCACCCTGTGCCAGCTTTACATGGATACTCTGCTACATCCTATCTTTTTAAACAGAAAGGGGGAGTTGGCAGGTCACTGACCCATTCAGACCTGTCTCAGGTACTGTTTACCATGAATTTCCTACAAGTCAGGGATGACGGCACTACAGCCGCCCAGAGATTTTTCTCCCCAAAAGGACATGCTAAGAAAGAACCAACGCTCCTGCCCTCTCCCACCAAGGCCCTACCAGGCTCTAAAGTCATGTGGAGAGATGAAGAGGGAGGTTGGCATGGCCCTGTAACGGTAAAGAACAGAAGACAGGGCCACCTGTCATTTCATCCCGAGGATAAGATAGAAGAGCCAGAAAGATGGCTCCCTGTTTACAAGATAAGAGACCTTGATTAATGCCCAACCCTACGGGGGGTGAGAGGAATTTCTTTCTTTTTCAGGCCTTCTGATCATCGTAGGGATCCTTGGAGGTGCTCCATCTGAAGGAAATCCGACATGGGGAATACTCCGAGTTATTCCCTCTCCCCTTCCGGTAGCACGGAACTCCCCGATCTACCCTCGCCTGCTAGTGACCAATACATCGATGGGGCTCCCTTCTGCCTCGGTGGGGCCCCTCATGTGTGGCCACAGGGGAAGACATCGAGGATCCCATACCATGGAGGGATTGCCAGATGGCGGGAGGATACCCCCTTGAGGGTGAACAAGGACGCTGATTCTGGGAATCACCCTACTTGTTGTCTGTTTCTGCCGCCTAGCTAGGCGACAGAGGGGCTATATGCTTCTTACTCAGAAAGCCTTCATGGCCATGGAGACGGGGGAGGATCCCCAAGTCTGGCTAGCCGCCATGCATGACATGTGACACCTAGGGGTAAGACGAGGTAAACCCCAAGACGGGCAACTTCTCCTGACCCAGCCACCTAAGACGGGCAAGGTCCTGGGTTGAAGGAGATGACCTAAGACAGGGTTCCTCGCCCCCGGCGGATCCCCAAGTCTGGCTAGCCGCCATGCATGACATGTGACACCTAGGGGTAAGACGAGGTAAACCCCAAGACGGGCAACTTCTCCTGACCCAGCCACCTAAGACAGGCCCTGAGGGTGTCGGGCGCCTAGGACGGGCAAGGTCCTGGGTTGAAGGAGATGACCTAAGACAGGGTTCCTCGCCCCCGGCTATCAGAGGCCAGTAGAAATGACACCGCTTAAGGCTAACCTCAGCACCGCTTAAGGTCACACCAAGTGATAACCTTGTAAAACAGAAAGGGGGAGATGTTGGGGGCGGGGGGAAGAGGCTTGGCGGTCGCTTAGAGGGGGAAACATAATCACCTTATAAGGGAATGTTACAGAACTCGGCCCCTCATTGAGTAAGAGTTCATGGGAGGGAGGACAGAGGGGATAAAAGTGTCTGCTGAGAGGTGGGGGGAAAAAAGAGCGGGAATGTGGTCACAGAAGAATAAAGACTCATTACCCACCTCAGGCGCTCTGTCTGGTTCTTCCCCCATCAAAGAGTGGGGGCCGGAGGTACCCCGAAGACTCATCACGCGTTGGACTGGTGAGTAAGAGGACGGACTAGCATAAAGAAGCCGGCGTTGTAAATAAAAACCCGGCACTTTAGCAAAAAGTGAAGAAAAAGAAATTGAAGGAATAAGAATTGACAATGAGGAAGCAAAGCATTCACTGTTTGCAGATAATATGATGGTATACTTAGAGAACCTGAGAAAATCACCTAAAAAACTCCTTGAAGCAATTAATAAATTCAGCAAATTAGCAAGATATAAAATAAACCCACACAAATCATCAGCATTTATATATATATATATATATATATATATATATATATATATATAATATATACATATATTATATATATGTGTGTGTGTGTGTGTGTGTGTGTGCGTGTGTGCGTATGTGTGTGTGTATGTGTGTGTGTGTGTGAACAAAGCCCAAGATCAAGAGATAGAAGGAAAATTTAAATATTTGGGAATCTACCTCCCAAGACAAACCAGAAACTGTGTGAACACTTCTCACCAAATAAAGTCATATCCAAATAATTGGAAAAGTGTCAATTGCTCATGGCTAGGTTGAACTAACAAAATAAAAATGACAATTCTACCTAAAGTAAATTACTTATTCAGTGACAAACCAATCAAACTACCAAATAACTGTTTTAGCAAGTTAGAAAAAATAGCAACAAAATGCATCTGGATCATCAAAAGGTCAAGAATAGCAAGGGAACTGATGGGGAAAAAAATCTAAAGAAAGGTGGCCTAGGTCTACCAATTCTAAAAACTATACTATGAACAGCAGTCATCAAAAATGTCTTTTACTGGTTAAGAAATAGAGTAATAGAGCAATGAATTAGGATAAGTGCAAAAGAAGTAGTATCAAATGACATTAGTTTTTATAATAAGAACTCATTTTTTGACAAAAATTGTTGGGAAAACTGGAAAATAGTATGGCAAAAACTAGGCATAGACCCACATCTCATACCCTATACCAAAATAAGGTCAAAAGGGTACAAGATTTAGACACAAAGGATGAAATCATAGATAAATTAATAGAACAAGAAATACTTTATCTATCAGATCTATGGAAAGGGAACAAATTTATGACCAAACAAGAAATATAGTACATTATAAACTGCAAAATGAATGATTTTGACTATATTAAATTAAAAAAGGTTTAGAACTAATAAATTTAATGCTACCAAAATTGGAAGGAAAGCAGAAAACTGGGAAACAATCTTCATAATTAGAAGTTCTGATACAAGTCTCATTTCTGGAATATATAGAAATCTGTATCAAATTTATAAGGTTACAAGTCATTCCCCAATTGATAAATGGTCAAAGGATATGAATAGACATTTTTCAAATTAAGAAATTAAAATAATATATAATCATATGAACAAAATGCTCCAAATCATTATTGGTTGGAAAAATAAAAATTAAAATAGTTCTGAGGATCACCTCATACCTATCAGTTTGGCTAAGATGAGAAAAAGGGAAAATGATCAGTGTTGGAGAGATTATGGGAGGATTGGGACATTATTGCTTGGTTGATGGACCTGCCTACGGATCCAACCATTCTGGAGAGCAATATGGAACTATGCCCAAGCACCAACAAAAATTTTCATTCTCTTTGACATAGCAATTCTAATCTAGGCCTATATTCAGAAGAAATCATAAAAATCAGGAAAAGACCCACATGTTCCAAAATATTCATAGCAACTCTTTCTGTAGTGTCAAAGAGCTGGAAATTGAGTGAATGCCCATCAATTGGGAAATGGTTAAGCAAGTTATGGTACATGAATACTATGGAATACTATTGTTCTATAAGAAACCATATATGGGGGTGGCTAGGTGGCTTCGTGGATAAAGCACTGGACCTAGAATCAGGAGTACCTGGGTTCAAATTCGGTCTCAGACACTTAATAATTACCTAGCTGTGTTGCCTTGGGCAAGCCACTTAACCCCGATTGCCTTACACAAGCCAAAAAAAAAAACAAAAAAAACCATATATGGTAGGACTCTAGAGAAGCATGGAAGGACTTACAAGATCTGATGCTGAGTGAAGGGAGCAGAACCAAGAGAATAATGTATACATCAACATCATTGTGAAATGATCAGTCTTGATGGAAGCAGCTCCTCTCGGCAGTTCAGACAGTTAGGACAACCATATTAGATCGGCTAAGGACAACACTATCACCATTCAGAGGTAGAAAAACATCAAAACCAAAAGATATTTTGTTTTAAAGTTGAAAAAATAATAAACTTTCAGAATCTGATGAACATTATCAAAAAAAATCTATGTATCTATTTTCCTTAATCCTAATTCCTCATAGCAAAAATAACTAATCTATGTTTATCACAAATATATTTGTACACTGTTTATGTGGCTATTCACTCCTGAGGGGAGGGAGGGAGGAAGGAGGGTGACAGGAAATTTTGTGACATAAAGATATATGTATGCAAAACTTTCACAACACATATTTGTAAAAATAAAAGATCATTAAAAAAAATATTTGCAATGATCTGATTCATTGGGACTCTTACTAAAGTATCTTTGTTAGTTTTAACCTATATTGCTTTTCTGTTATATAGTTTATTTTTCCATTATCCTTCAAATGAGTTTATATTCTAAATTTGTTATCTCTCCACTTTGCATGCTAGTGTTAGCCAACTGAGATACTTTTAAGTCACTTATATCTTCTCACTATCAAAATTTCTTTATATTAGTTAAAAATATGAAATTATTTTAATCAATTTCTGTCCTTCCCTCCATATATATCTCAATTTAGTTACACAAAATATAATTTTCTCATTTTTGTTCTTCCTTCTAATTTGAATCCTTTCCCTAAAAAATTGATGGTATAAGTGTACAAAGACAGCTAATTTCTAAATAACTCTCATCATCAGTCCAGTGTCATTCCCAGGTTGTTAAAAGATAATGAATCTCTTTGAGGAAGAATGTAATTCAGGTTTTGGTAGGATCAACACCTCCTAATTCTTTTCTCAATAAAAATATTCATGTTATGTTGATGAGATTTTGTAAATTCTATAAACCTTTGACCTCTATTATTCTCTATTCTTTTTCAATATTGTCCAATTTATTTTTCTGTCTTCAATTATTCTCACCTTATTCTCACTCAACAATCCAAATATGCATTGATTTAATTTGCAAAGGCTTACAAAATTCTTAAAATAATTTCTTTACGTTTTCTTCTTCTGCAAGAGGTATTTATCCTCAAACTGTAAAAATTTCCATACTTTTCTTGCAAACACATATGGTCTCTTTATAAGAAAGTAGCCAAATATCCCCAAACCAGATTTCTTGTTATTTTTTTTGATGAATGATAAGACCATTTGGATGCTTAAATTGGGACATTTTCTTAATATTTACTGTAGCCCTTTTAAAAAACTGATTCTATTGAAGTGTAACCTCTAGAAAATCGTATCAACTTAGAAAAAGTTTAGACTCAATATGCCTTTTATCTTAGGATTAAGTTATATTTATAGAATTCCAGAATGGTAAATTTTTCTGTCATATCAAGTCATGGAAAGAAATATGGAACATTGGGGAAAGCAATGGTTTTGGGAACAGAGAACTTAGATTCAAAACCTGCCTTGATTACTATGTAACCTTGAACAAATTTCACTGCTGATGGTTTCATTTTTCTCAAATGCAAAAAAGTGGATAAATTAGATGTACTCTGAAAATGTCTCTAAATCCATGAATTTAAAAAAAATTTCTAAATGGGTGAGGTTATGAAGCCATCCACTGTAATACTAAGGGGTTGTAATAACAAATCCTTGAATTTTTAATAAAATATTGGTATAACATTTAAAAAATAAATATAGAGTTTAAACAAAGCTAAATCTATATTGGTCCCTTGAGAAAATAGTCTGACTCATCAATCCACTTCCCTAGCTCAATTTCTCTGATAACTTCTTTCTATTGGTTCTTTTTCAATCCTTATAGCTCTTTATCTGCACTTTTGCTATCTATTCTGTTTATTAATAAATTGCATTTCTATTACTTGCATTTCCCCATGTATTACCTTAACTATTCCCAGAGAACCACCACTTACAACAAAGAGTAAAGGAAAAAGAAACAGATCAGCAGAAAACAATCAACATATCAAAAATGACTGATTTTATATACACTATTCCATACTCATAATACCCCAACTATGTAAACTAGTGAGTGGGTAGGTTGAAAGAAATAATATTTAGCTAAGTCAATACTTATTATCCAGTTGATTTATTTTAATATATAACATAGGTTCAGGTAGCCGTAGAGTGAGAGATAAACACCATAGTATGATAGAGCTGAGTAGTTGAACTAAGCTTAGTTGAACTAAGCTCCTGACAAACTGAGCTAGAATGAACATTTCCCCATTTCACAGAAATCCAAATTTCTTTTCACAGTTGACTAAGCACTCTCAGCAGTGCTTATGGCAAGTAACATCACTTTCCAGTTATCACAATAATTCCATGACATCAAGACTGACTGATGTAAAACTGGAACAAGATAAACAGATCAATAATTATCATTCCTTGAAATACTCCTGACATGCCTACACCCCTATTTTTGGCAATAGTGCCTGGTTTACCTCAGAATGTTCCAGAATATTCCTAGGTTAACCTCAAGTCTAGTGTCAGGAATCATCCTATTCAACCAAAACAAATTTCACCAAAATCTGTAATTTTATCATCCCTCTTTTATGATTATAAAATAAGCTCTGTAAACTCCAAATTTATCTATGGCTGCTGAGGATCTAATTTTTTAGCATTTTATTAGATTTTTCTAATATTGTATGTGGTGCAAGTTCTCTTTATCTCAGATTTCCACTGTGACAGTGTATGAGAGTATAAAAAACTCTCAGATCTCTTCTTTGGACCTTGCTATTTCTTCTTCCTTCAGCGTTAGCTCCTTAAGTGTGAGTAGTACTCAAGTCTTCCACCCACTCCAGTCCATCCCCAATTCTCTCAGAGTACTTCATCCCATCATACAAAGTCATATACTGTATTTTCTGATATTCTTTATTCATTTTCCTCTGGTCAATTCCAAACTAATCTCATCTTCCTCCTACTTCTCCATTTCTTTTGCTATCCAAGCAATTTCTCCAATCACTTGAAATCTGAGTCACTCTTTACCTCTTCTCCTCTCCATCTAATTACCAAGTTTTATTTTTTCTACCTGTGAAATACATATTGCATCCATCCACCTGCAATTCCAACATACTGATAGATGTGTGCTAAAATATTTTAATGGATTCCTAATTAATATTACTGCTTTTCATCTTTCACTTCATCAATATCTTTCAAACATTGCTGCTAAAGTACTTCCTAAAAGGCAGTTAAGAAATCCCTCTCCTGAGAACTTATGGGGGTGGAGCCAAGATGGCAATGCAAAGCTGGCATGCTCAGGAAGCTTTAAATGAAGCTTCTACATAGACATTAAAGCTACAGATCCTACCAAAAAAAGAGCAAAATAAATTCTCAATTTAAAGAGGGTATAGAGGTTCTTTATTAAAGGTCTGTCTCTTCAAGAGTAAAGGGAAAGTATAGTCCAGAATAAACTGGAGAGTCAAAAAGACAATGAGAGGCTGAGTCACAGCACAGTCCAGGTCCTGGCTTGACTAGATAGCAGCCCAGATTCCAATTAAACTAAATAGTAACATGGGTCCTGCCTCAGCTAAATAATAGGTCAGCACGGAAGTTCCTAACCCCAAACAAAATCAGGGCTAGTAATCCTGACCTCAGAAAAAAGCAAAAGCAAAAATAGATATTATTAAAAGGAATAAGGAAGGAAATTTCATCTTCTTAAAATGTACCATAGGCAATAAAGTTCAATAATTAGTAAACATATATGTGCCAAGTGGTATAGCATCCAAATTCTAAGAGTAGCTAAATTAATTTCAAGGAGGTATAGGCAATAAAACTATAATAGTGGAGACCTCAATCTCCCTCTCTCAGAATTAGATAAATCTAAGGACAAGAAAAACAAAGTTAAGAAAGTGAATAGAATTTTAGAAAGCATAGATATGATAGATCTTTGGAGAAAACTGAATGGGGATAGAAAAAAATATCTAATTTTTCTGCAGTACATGGTATCTATACCAAAATTGACCATGGACTATGACATTAGAAACCTTTCAATAATATGCAGAAAGGCAGAAATAATAAATGTTTTTTCAGATCATAATGAAATAAAAATTGCATTTAATAATGGGCAAAAGATAAACCAAAACATAATTGTAGACTAAACAAACTAATTTTAAATAATGAGTGAATCAAATCAAAAAAATTATAGAAATAATCAACAATTTCATCCATGAAAATGACTGCAATCAGACACCATACCAAAATTTATGGGATGGATTTGAAGCAGTTTTTAAGGGAAATTTTATACATCTAAGTGTTCATATGAATAGAATAGAGAAATTGGAGATCCATGAATTAGGAATACCACTAAAAAACTAGAAAAAGGACATATTAAAAATAATCAATTTAATACTAAATTATAATCTCTGAAAATCAAAGAAGAAATTAATAAAATTGAAATCAAGAAAACCTTTGCTCTAATAAATAAAACTAAGAGTTGGTTTCATGAAAAAAATCAGTAAAATAGGTAAAACATTGGATTATCTGATTTTAAAAAAACAAAGGAGAAAACCAAATCGCCAGTATCAAAACTGATAAACAGGTGAACTCACTACTAATGAGGAGACAATTCGGAGCTATTTTGCCCCACTGTATGTCAATACATTCAACAATTTGAGTGAAATAGATAAATATCTACCAAGATATACACTGCTCAGATTAACAGAAGATGAAACAAAATACTTAAAAGAAATCACTCTCCTGCTCAAAAGTCTTCAATGGCATCATTGCCTAAATTCAGCCTAACCTTTTATTAAAGGCTTTCCACAATCAGCCTCAACTTACATCTCAAATCTTATTCTCCTTCCAGAATTCTCTCTTTTTTTTTGCAAGGCAATGGGGTTAAGTGGCTTGCCCAAGGTCACACAGCTAGGTAATTATTAAGTGCCTGAGGCCGGATTTGAACTCAGATACTCCTGACTCCAGGGTCAGTGCTCTATCCACTGCCCCCCAGAATTCTCTTTTAAACATATGATCATTTTCTACTATATTATAGATATTTGTCTGAGTTAACTAGAGAGGTGCTAAAGTACTTCCTTCACTTTATGGTGAAATTGATATTGATATTGAGAATTTATATTGATATTGATATTGAGAAATAAATTCTGGTTATGAGTAGACTTTTCAAATCTGTGATTTCATTAGGGTAGTGGACTCTTGATGGGTAAACTCCCTCAAGTAATACAGATGGCAACTTCTTTGCCAATTTTGCAATTTTAGAGAGTGAAGCTAGATGACTTATCAATGTGTGTGTGTGGGGGCAGTTAAGGGGACCAGAATGAGTGTAACAGTAATTAGGAAAAATCTAAAGACATATTGGACTTTCAGCACTGACAATAAAGGCAGGAACTTTATTTAAGCAATTCTTACATGATAAAACAGATGACAATGAATATAACTCAGATTTCCAATTCAAACACAAGTGCTAATCTTTATTAAAATAGCTACAATGACCTTTTTCAACTCTACCTAATACAAAGTGTGATTAGCAAGGAGACTAATATGCATCTTACTCTATAAAACTAAATGAAAGGCATTTCTTAAAGTTAAGTTTATCAAAATTTTGTTATTTCTTATAATTGATTTTTCTCAGTATCATTTTTGATTTTATGCATATGGGAAATTGAAATATTTTAGTTAGCTTAATGAAAACCTAATTAGCAGTTCAGGATGCAATTAATAATTTCATATTCAGCCATTCACTTCATGCTTATGGTCAATACTAGAGATGGCTATCTGTCTGTTGTGAAGTGAAGTGAAGTGAAGTGAAGCAAAAAAACTACCCCGCTACTATAATAATCCCCACTGGTCCATTCACATGTTTAAAATGCCATATCACTCATAATTTTGAATAACAACAAAAATCTTATTTCAAAGTTGCATTGTTATGTGAAATAGATCTTTAACCTTTAAAGGCTATGTCAAATGAATATAAGCATTCATATACAGTACTGAGTTAGATGCACCAGTATATTCAAATAATGCACTAGTAATGAACTATCTGTTATCTGAGGACTATTTTTAAGGCAGAGAGATTCATCACCACTTTGAATTTTTTAGGACACAGCAATTCTCTAGAACAAGGTATTAAATTATACAGGATTTGCAATTTTTTGTCAATATATAGAGTATCATACCAATAAAATCTCATATCCTTGAGGAGTTTGGTTAAGGCATTGAAGACATTTATTAAAATTAAGTGCTATCTTAGAGGGTTGCATACTGTATGGAATCATCAATTATTAAGACTTCTTTTCAAATTAGTATAATTTATTTAGTTACTCTTAGAGAATAGTATCCTATGAGAATGAGAAACAGGGAAATAAATTTTGAGTGGGAAGGGGTAAAAATCTGGAAACATAGTATATTGCTCAGTCCCTAAAAATCTAGGACAAAAGACAGATACATGGGGAAGTAAAAAACTTTGAAAGAGAAAAGGAGGTTCACAAAAGGTTCACTTCACAGATTTGTGGTAAAAGAAAATTGGAGACAAAAAAATTTACAAATATTTTGGGGAAAGAATCAATGTTTATTATTGGAATTTATTGTTTGAATTACCTGCCACCCATCCTTGTTGTTTTTTAATAATATCAAATTGTTCATAACCTCATTTGAGGTTTTCTTGGCAAAGTAAAAAGAGAGCAACAAAGACCAACTTTGTTTATTATTATATGTTTGATTTTTTTAATAAAAAATTTCTATGAGAAAATATATTATAAGCAATCATTCTAAAATATCTTCCAATTGAAATTGGATTTTGCATTTGTTGAGGTGTCAAGTTTCAACTCCAAGAAAGAAGGTTCATCTCCTAAGAGAAGGTTAACCTTCTCAACTCATCACCTTGCAACTAACTCAAACTTTGATTGACTTCAGTCCCCTCATCCTCCTCTCTTCTCAGTTTGGAGGGTGACAACTGCTCCCCTACTAGGTTTAAACTTTTCCTCTTTAGAGTTTAAAATCCTTGAAGGCAAAAAAGTTTTTTCTTTATTCATTCTAACCCCAGTGCATAGTGCCTGGCATATTGCTGTTCAATTATCTTTCAGTTGTGAGTCTGATTTTTTGTAAGTTTTCTACCAAAGAAGCTGCAGTGATTTGCCAATTCCTTCTCTTGTCTTTTTTTTTTTCTGTTTCTGCAAAGCAATAAAACTAAGTGACTTGCCCAGGGTCACAGAACTAAAGAAATATTAAGTGTCTGAGGCTGGATTTGAACACAGGTCCCCCTGGCTCAAGAGTTGGTGATTAATTCTCTGTGCTACCTACCTACCCCTCCCATCTATTTTTTACAAATAAGAAAACTGAAGCAGTGACTTGGTCAAGATCACACAGCTAGTAAATTGAACTCAGAAAGATGAGTTTTCCAGACTCCAAGTTTAGTACTTCCTACCCTGAGACCTAATACATGCTTAATAAATGTTTATTGGATTTATTGAATATTGGACTAGACTAACCTTTGTATTTTGTACTCATGGTCAAAAATTGGTGCTTATGATAAGTCACTTAAATTTGGTTTGCCTCAGTTTCCTCAACTTTTAAATGAGAATAAAATAGTATCTTTCCTGTAGGTTTATTGTGAGAATAAAATGAGATATTTGTAAAAGCATAGTAAATATTGACACATAGTTATTACTGGAAAAAAATGCTATCCTTCTAGTCCTGTGTTTTCCCATATGTCCCAAAGCACAGAGACGATTTGAAAAAGCAAAGAGAACATCCCAATAATGTGAAATGGTATAAGCAAAAGTGTGGTGGTAGGAAAGTGCAAAGCCTATTTTATGGCTAGGAAATAAATTTTCTTTGGAGGATAAGGCCTTTAGGGAGATTGGGTTGAAGTGATAATTTTAATTCTTCTATGTCAGGCTAAGGCATTGGGCCTTCATTTACACTGCATATGATTAGAAAAGTGTCCTACTAAAGGTGAACTTGGGGGGAACCTTTTTATATAATGATTTTTTTCCAATATTATTTCCTGTAACACCTCCACAATGAATCCCCAGTCAAATATAATAAATAGACATCTTTATGTTATAACTTCATAGATCATTCTAATCCTTGTACATGCATGCTGAATTTTTTAGTTGCCTTCAAGAGAACACTATATTTTACTTTGACTTTAGCCATATCAAATTAAATTCACTATTGTCTCTCACCTATGAGTGTTACATCTGATTCATTATTTTTGCTGTTGGAGAGTAATTATTAAGTGATTATTACTGCCTATACTGTCCTGAAGGAAGAGATGGGTTCTGACCCTAATTTGGGGGTGGTTGGAGCATCTTCTCCTTCCAATCCATTTTAGTTCTGCTCCCTTCCCTCGCCCCGATTTTCTTTCTCTTTGTTGATCCTATCCAGAGCTTTATATATACCAGGATGCTCTAGATGAACTGGATTGGCCCCTTTAAGCAGGCAAGGGTTTTTTTTTTGAGTGTCCTTTAAAGTATATAGAGGCTTAGCCTGAGGGAAGGTGAGGGTTGAAGGATGAGTCAGAAAATTCTTCAAACTAATTTTTAACCTTCTTCACTGTTTTTCCAATTGAATATCAGTCTAAGAGGAACTAATGATTGCTTTTTTATCTATTATATTTAAAAAGTGCATTATCATTCTTTAATAGGAAAGTTGTTTTTAAACAAATTTTATGGTCCACCATTGCTTAATACATTTTTCACTTTGAATATATTTTGGACTTGGTTTTTATTTGTAAATGAATGCATAAATAGTGTGTATAAATGATTGAACATGATGAAAAATGGTATACAGATAAAACAAGAAATCTAAAACTCATGCATGTCTATTACTGGATGCAATAAATTCAGAGAAACCTATCTAGTATTGTAGTCAAGCTCAGTCTACACAGGTTGGTTTGTCTATTTAAAAGTAAGTGGTCTGTTCCTTGTCTACCTTTGTGGCACTGTTTCTTCACCTCTCCAGTAGTGATTCTCTACAAATAGATTGATTGGCTTATTTGGTTGGTGTAGTCCACCTAAGGGTCACCTTTCATTTATTGTCACTATCACTCTGTGATTTTTTTTTCAGTATTGCAATCATTGGATATTTCTGAGAAGTCATTTCCTCCCAATGCCCAGGTTGTGATTACATTTCCTCAGAAATGCATTAACTTGAATATATTGTTTTCTCAAGTATAATATTATGCCCTATTGCTTGTTATTTCTGTATCAACTGTTATGCTGACAGTTTTCACTATGTACTGGTTGTCTATTTCTCCTACTGTTTTCTTTCTATGAGATAGATTTCTTTTTGGTGCTTCAATGCAACAACAATTTTTTAATCAATTCTCTCTTTTCCTGCCCCTTTCCTCTCACTTAATCAGCCTGTTTTCCTTTTACTAAGAGTCTTTGTTAGCCTTTCTTAACACATTGACTCATTTAATTTTTTTCCTTTATTGAAAACTATTATTGACTTTGTACATCCTTATCTCATTTTTCCTCCTCCATTTCCTTTAGTCATTTAACAAATTATAGCGAAAGCTGATGATATCATTGCTACACTCTTCTTTAAAAGTTCTAGTCTGACTAGGATAAGGGTTCACACTGAATAGATGCATTTCCTTTGGGTTGCTTTGTCTCCTACTCCTGAGACTAGGTGGAAGAAAGTAGATAACAGGAGATAGTTAAGTATTCCCATCCCAGGACTATTCCTGGCCAGAACAATGTTTACTTTCAATAAAATATTTCACTAAGGACAAAATGGCCAGGAGATGCATGCTGTATAGCCTGGTCAATCTGCATTAATGTGGAAAAAATGTAGAATGTACATCTTTTTTGATCAATTTTTCCTTGCAAACAAAAGTTTGATTTGATAAATCCTATTATTTCAGAGTTCACATTCAGAACAAGAAATAGTCAAAATAGTCAGCTGCCAATGAAGTACTAAGCAAAGGAGGGTGTAAAGGACATTTTTCATTTCATATTAATCTTAATGAGTGCACATTGTTAATTCCAGAAATATGTGCTTTTCATTGCATATAGTTATTTGCCAATCACAAGGACAGAATAATTGGTCTGGAGTCTAAAATATTTGAGAGAAGATCTATATTTGTGATTCAGGGAAAGTCATTTGAACTCAGTTTGTCTAAGTTTTCTCTTTCATAAAATGGTAGTAACAATAGACTACCTCACAATTTTGTTTCCAGAATCAAAAGAAATAACAATTGTAAAATTCTTCACAGAATGTTTAGTATATAGTATAAAGTACATAAACGATATTATTAGTATTATTATTTTCAAATATCATTTGTTTAAGGTCCTTTTCTGTGTTCTCTATTCTTAGATTTAGTCTACATTTAGAAAACTGTATTCTCTTCAATAAAAACTATTTAAAACAGGATGCTGATAAAGTACTAGTGTACATTGAGCAGCAGGTATCTAGGATCATGAGAGAACTAGAAACTATGCTAATGAAGGCCTGTGAAGGTTTTGTTTGTTTTACTGAAAAGGAGTGCATGTGTGTATGGGTAGAGAGAGGGTCATGATAACTTGTCTTTAAGTATAGGGAAAGGTGCCTTGTGATAGAAGTATTAAATGTTCTATTTGGACCAAAAGGGAAGAACTAGGAGCAGTGTAGAAGTTGCAGAAAAATACATTTCAGTTCCAGGTAAGGTTGTTTTCTAATAATTAGAATTTTCCAAAAGTGGAATGGGTTTCTCTAGCAGGTAATGGGTTGAGCTTCACTGGATATCTTCAAGCAAAACCTGTATGAACACTTAGTTGATGTAATACAGAGACAATTCTTCACCAGGTAAGACCAGATCACCTCTGAGGTCCTTTTCAAATCTTAAATTTTGTGATTTTCTACTTACAATCCCTTCTCTGTTGTCAATTGGAATAATTAAAAACTCAAACACAGGCAAATGTAATAAGCAGTTATTTAGTGTCATATGGACCATTTATTGTATGGTTCTTTACTCCATTTTCTGCCACATTAATATTATATATATAAATGAGCTATAGGTGCCCTCAGTTATTTGGAGAAATGCCTTATGGTTTAATAAATATATTTTAATCAATATTGACAGATTTCAATGGTTTCAGCAGTACACTAATAGGATAATATTATGATTACCTCAATACTGTCTGGTCTGTAATCTAAAGTAAGATATTTATGGGACTATATATTCTACCTTAAATACTTAGATTACTCTAAATTCTTACTTTTTTCAAATTGAGTTTCATTGTGAGGCTAATAACTGAAACAAAGTTTGTAAATTTGTTTTCATTTTTTTCTCTCTCCTCTTCCTTGGAATCATTCACTTTTAAAAAATAATCATCAATTCCTATTATCCTTGATTCTTGCAGTCACCAAAATTGAAGGAATATATTCTATTATTTTTGAGAGAGTTGATTGATGAATACAAAATAGGTTCTGAAACTGAAGTCTGGCCAGAAAGATCATTGGTAATGTCAAGGCATTAATATGATGCATAGCTCAGTACTATAAGTTCATTTAAAATAGCACTTTCCAGAAGACAAGTTAGAGTAAAAGAAGAAAAATTCTTTGTGAACTCCATCATTATAATTTATCATGTTGCCCAGGACAATTAAGGTACACTTCTGTTATTCTTGCCTTGTAAATTAAGGATGAACTCAACTAAATTGTTTCTATGCTTTCTTTAGTTATAAATCTTCCCATATAAAGATGATTTACCTCTTCCTAGGTGGCCAGACAAATTCTCTTAGGAACAAGGAATTTGAAGGACTGGATGGAGACAAAGTAATCTGAGAGGTTTCAGGGAGAGTGATTTTAGGGAAGAAAACTAATAGTATTTATTTCCTCCACAAATGTATAGGGATTTGAAATCTGGGTAAATGGAGAGAATTGGCAGTCAATTCTTATAAATTCCCTAAACCTTTTCTCTTTGTTTTCTCCACACAATAAAAATATTGACTTGACCTTACAAATCAGCAAAGGACTACTCTATGCTAAAATTCACTTTAAAAGTAGCATTAAAAAATTCTCCCCCCCCCATGTCTACAGGGCTATTGGAGAACTAATTGTTTTCTTCCTTGAAATCAATGGAGTATTTACAAGTATTTCTATAATTCCTTAAATATCGATAATTCTCAGATAGATGACACATTCTATCTTTCAGACATCACACAAAAAATAGCCATATAATGATTCTAGTGTTGAAAATCTCATCATGGAAATACAAAGAAAGTTGTTCTGTCTACCTACTTTCATTAAAATGAAAGGCAGAAGGAAGCAGCTAACAACCCTTTTATAATAATAAGAATAAGAATAATAATAATAACTTACACAGGTAGCTGAAACTCAGGTAGAATAAGTCACTTGTCCCTTTTCACAGAGTAGGCAATGTCAGATCTTCCTGACATTTGAAAAGTCCAAACATTTGATCCATTATATGTGATGTTTCCTTTCTGGAAAAAAAAATATGAAGTGAAGAAAGTGAAATGAGAAATCTAGAAATCACAGTGAGTTTTGTTATCTTGTAAACAATCAAATTAAAAAATTCAGCATTTAACTTCATCTACTTGTGACCCATTCAGTTAACTTGTGTATCTAGTGCCAAAACAAATACCTCTGAGTTATTTTTTACACTATAAAATTCACTATTTAGAACCAATTAAAATTTACAAAAGTATTCCCTTTACCTATGAGCACAATTTTCTCTGCAAAGCAAAAGTCTGTTCTCAGTTTCACCAAAGGTTTCCAACTTTCATTGTTTCCCAAAATAAGACAAGTAGTGACAAGAAATGCACTCTGAATTCTAATATCCCCAAAAATATTAAAAACATTATTCCAGGTTAATATTGCACTCCAATGATTACATGATACTTCATAATTGTATGAAGTAGAGAGCTAAAGAATTATTATCCCTATTTAACAGATGAGGAAAATAAGTTTAGAAAATTAAATAATTTGCCCCAGACCATATAACAAGGGTTAAAGACAGGATTTGAACTTTGGTTCCCTTTTTCTAAATATAATAGACTGACTCTGGGAAATCCTTATTTACCAGTTAAAAGTCAAGATAAAATATATTTTCCAAAATATTCATAGCAGCTCTTTTTGTAGTGGCAAAGAACTAGAAATTGAGAGGATGACCAAATGGGGAATGACTAAACAAGTTATGGCATGGAAAATAAATTTTTTTTAAAAAAAAACTTAAAAAATGAGTCAAGATAATAAAACTTAGAAATGATGATAATGTTAGCTGACATTTATAAAAAATTTTAGATTTTTAAAAATATTTTATTTTACCCTCACAATAAGTCTACGGACATAGGATCTATAGATATCATTCTTATCTATACAGATGACAAAACTCATGCTCAGAGAGGTAAAGTGCTTTCACTATGATCAAAAGTTAATATGCATCAGAGGCAGGATTTAAAGTGAACTTCAGTTTTTTTTGGGATCCAGATTCAGCATTCTACCTTTTCACTATTCCACAATGTCTTTTATATAGAGAGTGTCATAGTATTAGAAGGAAGAAGGATAACTTTTAGAAGATAAAACTCTTAACCTTCTACTTTCTTGTTTAATTCTTATGAGGAATATTCCATTTTCTTTTCAGACTTTAGAAGACCATCATTCAGGTCACAAAAGGCTATGTGGATGGAATTCATTTTGGATGTAGACAATAAAAAGTTTTGATTGGACTTACTTTAAAACCACACAGTAATTAAATACTAAATATTTTTAAATTACTTTTTAAAAGTCTTTAGTGACAGATCCAGAATCTTTCCTAATTCAATTTTCAGTGTAACTTAACAGTGAAATTATCATAGTGGCTATTAGGAAAGATAGAAATTACATTAGAATCATTTTTGATGTATTTTTTTAGAATTATGATTTCATCAATGCAAATAAATTCCAACCAAGCTATACAAATGCAGAGCAGCAATTCTTCTGCCAATATACTCTTAATTGTCTCTGAACCAAGTGACTTGTCTATGTTAATACACCTTTTATGGAACAGAGAAAGGAATTGAAAGTAGGTCTTCCTTATACTCTATCTTTTCCTATTTCTTCCAAATCATGTTGTCTATCCTTTATAATCTCTTGTTGGAATATCTTGCTTGACCAAATGAATGCTTTTCTTTTTTTTAAATCATTGAAAACTGTTGATTCAATGATAAGATTTTACATGGAGCTTCTTTTTTAAGTAAGCTCTCAAACATAAATGGACTTTATCATTGAATAGACCTGTCAGTCATTGTAAGGAAGAAGAAAAAAAGAATGGAAGATATATCTGGAATGTATTCTTTTATAGACAATCATGGGTGAGCTTCAGACAAAGTATGCATCAAATCTATTTGAAGAGATTATAGTATGTTGCAATTCTAGGTGTGCCATTAATTCATTGCTAGGAGTTGCTGGCTGCATTGCATTGCATTGTTTCCTGGCACTAATCCTAAATTTAAATAGATATACCATTTAGCAAAGGGCTAACTGGACATCTATAATACACTTGAATGCTGTCATGAGCAGTTTATATCCTTTGGCTTTGATACTGAAAGAATTTAAGTCAACAGAGATAGAGAAGCTAAAAAACTCAACTGAGCAGTTATAGTTCTGCTCTCTAAGAGAATTACTCCAGGGGCGGCTAGGTGGTGCAGTGGATAGAGCACCGGCCCTGGAGTCAGGAATACCTCAATTCAAATCCAGTCTCAGATACTTATACATCACTAGAATCAGACACTTAGTTGTGTGGCCTTGGACAAGCCACTTAACCCCATTGCCTTGCAAAAAAAACCCTAAAAAATGAAAAAAAAATAAATAAAAAAAAGAATTACTCCAATAGTGAAAGCAAGAAGCAACAATAAATACTTCAAAAAAGAACACAATTCTCTTCTTAGCAGAAAGGCAGGGGACCACAGGAGTAGAATGCTATATACACTCAAATATGGTAAATGGTATCTATTGGTCTTTATGGTTATTTTTGCTGCTATTGCTATTTAGCTGCTTTTCTTTTTTTCCTTTTATCCTATTCTTTCCTTTGTTTTTTTTTTTCCCTTCTCTTCTGAAAAGGAGAATTTAATAGTGAGAGTAGAGAGGGAATATTTGGGGAAAATGTTTTAAAAAAGTATTTCTAACATTTATTTTTAAAAGAAAGCTTACAGACTCCTATAATGGAGGGAACAGGAAAAGCTCAAGTGTTTAGTATCATGAAGATAAGTAACTCCCTCCACAAATCAATTCTTTGTCTGTAAACTTAAGTTGCTCAAAAATCCTGTTAAGTGATATTATGTGCTACAGGTCAGGTGAAGGATCTCAAGCAGATCTAGCTTATTCCTACCTTGTCCTACCCATCATACCAAAATGTCTGATTTATTTAATAGTAGAATTTAATTTGAGGGTTTTTTTTAAGTTTTTGCGAGGCAATTGGGGTTAAGTGACTTGCCCAAGTCCACACAGTTGGGTAATTATTAAGTGTCTGAGGTCGGATTTGAAATCAGGTACTCCTGACTCCAGGGCCGGTGCTGTATCCACTGCACCACCTAGCTGCCCTTTAATTTGAGGTTTTAAGGCATATCTTTGAATATCATGAGTTTTTGAACTAATCTTATATTATTAAACCATCTAAAATACATATACACAAAGATAAAAACATTAATATTTAAAAGTTGAGCATTTGCAATTTCTTCAAAACAATGCAGCCTATTTTCCTCTGCTGTTCAACTCTGAGTCCAGTTCTCTAAAGTTATCATCCTAATGATGCTTCATCCATTTGGTCTTATTTCTTTGGATGATCAAGTCAGACATTTGACTCATTTTGTTTCTCTTCTAGAAGACTGGGCTATTTCTTGAAGTTTTATACAATTAACACAATTTTCTGCAAACAAGAGCAGAATGGACTTCACCATTCCCAGAGGCATCCTCTCTCTTCACAGTAGCAAATACTTTAGGTAAGCATGTGATCTCTTTTAGTTTCACTGCTGTATATTACCAAAAGATCACTGAAATTCTTTTTTGGGAGAAGTGAAGGGGGGAAAGAATGAAATCACATAAAAAAAATCTTGCTAGGTGAATTTTTGTTATATTAAATTTCATGCTTTCCATAAGTAGCAAGTAGCATTTCCTATCTTTTATATCTTGTAATTCATTATGAAATAGTAAGATGTGATTCAATGTAGAACATAGCTGATATGAACATATTTCTCTTTTCTTACTGATTCCCTAATCAAGGATGCCCTATCTTTACACATAGATGATTTAAAAAAAATAAAATTGGAAAAAGAGAGCATACATATCAGGAGTTACTGAAGTGTTCTTGGTTACCTTTAATCAAAATAAATATGATCTGATTTTCCCCATGACTTTGGCAATTTCCTTCTTTCAGATAGATACCTTCTTCCCTCAGAGGCTTATCATTTCAAGTACAAATGTTCATTTAACTGTATTTGGTATAATCCAGCTACTATTTCCATCTTTCATCTCTTTAGAGTCCTTTAAGATATTATACAATAATTACAACTCATACTTCATTTCAAGTTTATAAAATATTTTCCTCATAACCATTCTAAGGTTAATATGACAAGTATTATCATACTTGATTAATAAATGTTAAAACTGATGTTCCAAGAGTTTATGAGTCTCCAATTGCTTATTTGTAACATAAAGGAGCATTATCAGATGCTAAGTGTTTTCCTATTTCTAAGATTATATGAAGGTGATAGCTTCCCTTTCCCTAGAGTTCTTTGTTGATAAACTAAATTCCTTCTTAGCAAAATTATATAAATAATCAATTGTGAAGGGGACTAGAAGACTAAGAAGTCTTCATGGATTCTTTTTTTGTTTGTTTAGACAAGAGTTGCATAATTTGAACCAGAACCAAAACTTGAACTACATGTGTAGCTCTTCTGGTTCTCAAACCAATTTTCTTGCCATTAGAGAATATTAACTGTCTCTCTACTACTATCTCTGTTGATTAACAAGTAGCTGTGTTCCACATAATCTGGGATCAGGGGAGGGAATTCTCAGATCATCTGACTACATTGGCCAGTGACTTTAGCTAAACCATCAATTGTGACTGCTGCTATGTTTTTGTTTTGTTTTTAATCAAATCAATTGGTTAGTTTTGGTTTTCTGAAGACAGTTAATGAAGTATTTTCAAATGTACATATAAGATAAATCCAAGGATATCTCATCTTAGTAATAGCTGATATATACATTGTCTTATAAAATTTACAAAACAATTTTCCTCACATAAACCTTTGAAGTAAGTAGATTAAGAATTATTATGCTTGTTTTACAGATAAGCAAACTGAGTTTTAGAGGGATAAAGTTACTTATTATTATAGAGCTAAGGTCAGAGACAGGATTAGAATTCAGTTCTCCTGACATCAAGTCCAGTATTTATCCTTTAAAATTACCTTGCCTATCTCTTCAGAGAAACATGTGGATAATTTTTAAAATTAGAAAAATCAGTCATTGATGATTAAAATTCATGAATTATTCACTATCTGTATTTCCAATTAGATGGGCAATACTCCACCTTCATACCATTCTTATATGACAGGGTGACTTGTCACTGCTTCACACCAGGATAGGCTAGCATTCTAGTTTCAATCCTCCCTCCCAGCATCTCAGTATGAATGAGTAGACCTCTTCATGCTTGAATGAAAATATCTCATTTATAAAACAAGGTGATTAAACTGATGAAATAATTCTTCTGTAGGTAATTGGCATTTTGGCTAGGAAAAATGACTTGCCCTGCCAGGTTGAACCAACCTCTCAAGTCTTCCTGCTATGTTAGCATGTCAGTAGCCATGCTAAGGCTTAATAAAAACATATAGCAGGCTATTATTTTCACCTGGAAAATGCCATTTTGTCAAAGAGATAACTGAAACCATAATGTAACTCATTACAATGAAAAAACAATCCAGCATTTTAATGCTTTTCACACAATGCAGGTTCATCATAATTGAATACACAAATTTCCACCTAAAATGCAGGCCAAATACAATTATGGAAAATATATACAACTCCAATTACTCTGCATAAAGCATTTTCAGAGTTTTGATTATTATGAATAACTTATACACTGGATCAGATCTCACTGCCATAATAGCTGAGAGTGACTTTCCATCCACATCCTAGATCCAGACTTTTTTCTATGCACATATGGATATATTTTTGCTTTCCTTTCAACAGATATTAATTAGGTATTTATTATATATTTAACACTATAATATACTTAACACAATGAGAAAGAAAAATAAATTAATTTTAAAAAACCAGTTTGCCCTCAAAAAAACTCTTTAGAATCTTAGTGTCATCAAGAATTAGGGAATAACATAAAACAAGCAACATACTTGGGTTCTAACTCAAAGTGCCATTGGGTTATTAGATGAGTTTCATAAGATAAGTAGTCATTAACTCTCAAAGGATAGGCTTTGTATAAGTGGAAAGAAGTGGAAATAAAGAGCACTCCAGATGAGAATGAGTATACCTTTGCAAAGGACTTCAACTCAATCTCAATATATTATCCATTAACTTCTCTTACTACTTTACTTCATAAAAAAGCAAAGTAATTTTATATTTTATTCATTTTTTGTTCAAACCTGTGATTTCTTTGGTATGTAGAACTTTCAACATGGAAATTCCCACAACACCCTAATTGATAAATGTTCAAAGGATACAAATAGTTTTCAGGAGAAATAAAAACTATCAAGAAAGTCATATAAAATGCTGTAAAAGACTTAGAGAAATGAAGATTAAAATAACTGAGGTACCATCTTACACCTAATGGACTGACTAAGATGATATAAAAGGAAAATGACAAAAGCTGTAGAGAATTTAGGAAAATAAACACACTAATAACATTGTTTGTAGCTCTTTGAACAAGTTCAATCATCCTAAGAAACTATTTGAAAGTATGACCAAAAGAAACTTTAAAAACTATATGCCCTTCAAAGGATCATATAGACGTTACAAAACCCAACTGAGCAAATAAATTCCAATCAACCTATACAAATAAAGAGCAACAATTCTTCTCAATTTATTCTTAAACAAAGGATATATAGTTTTAAAATATTTAGATTATACTTCCCCAATATACCACCACTAGGTCTATAGACCAAAAAAGGGAAGAACTTATTCATATAAAATATTTGTACCAGATCATTTTTTGTGTTGTCAAAGAATTAGAAATTGAAATGATGCCAACCATTTGGGAATGGTTGAGTAAGATGTCATATACAATTGTGATGGAATGTAAGAAACAGTCAGGGGTATTGGTTCAAAAAAAACTTGGGAAGACTTATATGATCTAATTCAAAGTGAAGTGAAAAGAACCTATAGAACACTGTATACAATAATAGAAATACCGTTAGAAGGATCAAATATAAAAGAATTTTCATCAATGCAATGACTTTTCACAATTCAAAAAGAATCATGGTGAAAAATGTTATTCACTTCCAGAAAGATCACTGATAAATTCTGAATGCAGATAGAAGCATATATTTTACTTTTTATTTGTCTAGCATTTTCCCACATTAGTAATATGTAAATGTATTTTGTATGATATCGTTTGAATAAAGCATGACATTTCACATGAATTGTATGTCATTTGATTTATCAGTGGGTGTGGGAAAGGCTAGAAATTGAAGATTAAAAAAGAAAATAAATATACAGAATTATCAGACTTTGAATATCAACAAAAAATCCATTAGATAGAAATGGAAAAGGAAAACAAATAAAATTAAATATAGAATGCAAAAAAAAATCAACCATTTTTAGTGACTTTTCCTTGGTTTCAACTTAAGCAATATGTAGTTAAAATGCTGGTATTGGATTCAGGAAGCCCATCGTTCACATCCAGCTTCAAGCACCAGTATGTGAATTTGGGCAAATATATTATCCACTCTTGCCTCATTTTCTTCATTTGTAAAATGGGAATAATAATAGAATTCCCTCCCTCCCAACTTTGTCATGAGAATAAAATGGAATAATGTTTATAAGTCATTTAGGAACTGAGTTAGAACTATATGAATGCTAGTTTATATTGTTGTGAGGGAGGGAATTTGAACCAGTCACCATAGTTGGCTTTTTCATTTATTACTTCATGAGGTAATTTTCTTCCTTTTTAAAAATTATTTTATTCCTTTTCTAATCATTTTGACTTTAACCTATAGGAGTTCCCAAAGAGAGATAGTATATATCAGTTCAGCTAAGCACTATCTCTTCAATTCTTTAAAAGTTGATTGATTAGGGCATTGAAAGCTAAGTGACTTGCCTAGTAGATTTTAAAGATAGAATTTGAACCAAGGTCTACAGTATATTAAGGTAGTTCTTCATTTTTATCTTTAACTTCAGCAAATCATAATTAGAAAGATTTGTGTTTGCATTCAAAGGCATAAACACTTATTTATATAAACAATTGATTCTAAACTCAAATCTGAGTGATGCAGCATTTATTTCTTATTCCATGTCATCCAATACTGTGAGTTCTTTTCTTTGATAGGGACAAGCAAGGGTTGACTAGTATATTTTTAAAACACACACACACACACACACAAACACACACACACAAACACACAAACACACACACACACACACACACACACACACACACACACACACACACAACTTTCTTCTAAGAGAGTGGTCACCTATTGTACCTTAAAAGCTACGGTCCTATTTAACAGCATCAATGAATCATAAATCCCCAAGTAGACACTAGTCCCCACAGATTAGTTGGTGGGCAAAAGGTTTTAAAAAAGGCTTTTGTGATGTCTGATTTCACAATTACCACTACAATTGCTACTATCCTTTCCATCTCCCAGATTATTGACACCAGAATGTTCCCATAGAAAGAGAATAATCTCCTTTTCCTATCTGCTGAAAGCAACTCTTTGGACATGTATTAGGAAAACATGAGCTCTGTGTGCATGATAAATATGTATGTCGCGTTTCTCCTTTCCCACTGCTTTTCATCCAGAAGCAGCTGGGAACTAAGCAATAAATACTATTTATTTATTTTAATAGTATGCTTAGTGGAAGTATTACCAATATTTCCTAAGCTTAAAAACATCCCCAAATGTATTTTACTGTTAGGCTCAGCATTTTCATAGTAATTTACAACTTAAAAAGGGTAAACTCTATTACTCTCTGTCAAGCCAACAACTGGGTAAGTGCCGAATGTTACCATATGAAGTATGACTAAATTTATTGCTGCAGTCATTAGTACATATTGATTTTGTTTATAACCACCCAAAGGGAATACTAAGCCTATTATGTTTGTGCTGTGCTCTCCCTCTCTGATAGGAACCAGGCTTGGCTTTGCCAAGTTTCAAACAACGTCCTATTAGTTCAGCTTCTCCAGAGATCAATGCTATTTCTTTTCTTTGGGTTGTTATTATCACTGCTAGTCAGTGACATGAATTACAAGATTTCAGGTTAGGTCTTCCAATATTGCAAGAACAATACCTTTCAGAGAAGGCAAAAAAAAAAAAGAAATATGAAAACAAAACAAACCAAAACAAAAGAAATAAGAAAGTTGAAGCTGCCAGAGCAGTTTATTATTTTTTCCTTCTTCTCTTTCATCACTTTTTTTTGGCTTAGGAGTTCTATCTACATGGATTGCTTTACTTGGTGCCTTAGAAACATTGTCCACAAGGACCATAATTACCATTAAACTTTTCATGTGTATACTCTGTGACTTACAGAAAGTCAGGTTGTGCAATTCACTGGCAGAAAAATTGAGTCATAACTAATAAACCTAAAATTTATCATTGATAGTTTTAGCTTTGTACTAGGTCCTTTGACTTGGGAACCATTGCTTATACTTTCAATTAATCAATATTCATCTATTAAATCCTTATGATATTCCAGGCACCATAATAATAATTGGAGATTTTTTTAAATGGCTGTCCCTTGTTCTCAAAGTACTCACCATAATCTCTCTGTGAAAGCTCAACCATTTAAAACCATAAATTGCAGGTGAATTGTTGATCTGTAATGTTTTCTCTAATATGTCATCAAGCAAAACAACTAAAAGATCCTCCCCACAAAAAAAATTATTTAGGTAATAATTTGCATATGCCCATTAAATATATATATGCTTGTGTGTGTGTATATGTCAAACAAAAATGCACAGCAAAAATGGGCAATTCTAAGTCCAAGGTTAAATGCTTCCTTGAAACAATTTTTCAGTTTCATGACAAAAATTGAAAGAGTGGATGTGTAGCAGATGTATCTATCTATTCTCAGTCTGAAGAAGATAACATAAGGTCAGTTAGAGCAGGGGGATCACCTACAGCCTGCACCCTGGGATAGGGCAAAAGTGAAAGTTATCTGATTAACCCAGCTAATAGTGAGGTTCTGTGCATTTTTGTGTTATGAGAAAGGTCATGTCATCACCTGAAAGATCTTTTTGTGTGTTGGAAGGACACATCATGGACTTGATTAATCAAAGAGCTACATTGTGCTGGTTAGTTCAAGGCCTATTGATCCCTGGATGGTCTCATTTTGAAAGATCGAGACCCTTCCCTAGGACGAATCAAGCAACCACAGCAGCAGATGACAGCATCACTAGACAAAAGCAGCTTTTGCAGAGGGGCAGAGAATATTGGTAGAGACTGAGGGTGTCAAAGGATGACAGTTGAATTGGCAATAATAGCAAGGAAATTCTAGACCAGTCCAAGGGAGATTTTTTCACTGAGAAGCAGTTGCCAAGAGACAGAGCCATGAGTATTCACACTGGAGAAGTGTTCCAACCATAACATAATCCTTTCTCACCTTGGAACATAAATTTCTCAGGATGTATTTCCTTCTCTACTAACTCAGGAGTCTGAGATGATTGTGATAGGAAGAAGATCTGAGAATGATTCTGTTGACTGATCTTCTCTATTATTTTCTTGCTTAATATATTATAATTAAATGTTTTGCAATTTGACTTACTTCATAAAGTGTTTATATGATTCTTCACTGTGTCATGAAGGTGACTTAGGATTCTGTTCTCAGGGGCTGGCTATGGTGGGAGCATATAAACTCTGGAAGTTCTACAGAAAAGTTTCTACTTTTTCTTTCTGAAAAAGGTTATAGGCAGAGTCTGGAGATTGTCTGCCTTTGTTTTCTGAGAACCAACCTAGTTGGTGGAACCAAACAAACTGGTAGTTTGATCATGGAAAGCTTTGGAGCAAAAATAAAGCAAATAAATTGTTAATGAATAAATAAGTACAAAATGGCCTTTAGTCCTAAGCAGCCTCTTTCTACTTAAGTAGCATAATGGCAACAAGTGGATGAGGAGGACAAAAGGTTTTTTAGACTACCTTAGCATGAATTTAGCTGTTAATATTCAATATATGAGGTCTTAGCATAAAGACAAAAGTGTGGATAGGCTCCTGGAATAAGTGAACTACATTGATGTTGACATTCCAATGATAAGTGAAATCAGAAGAATGAATAAATGAAAATTTATTTATTAAATTAAATTATCTCATTCCTTTCCATTCTCCAATTCAGACCTCCTTTACTATTCACAGGCTGAATTCCAGGTCTGGAATTCAAACACTGGAAGTGATGTCTTTCCTTTCCCTTTCCCTCTCATTTGATGATTGTCTGGAGCCAGGTCAGCCAATATAATCCTCCTCCATTATAAATTCTTGCACCTAAGCTGGATAGCTTTGTCTTCCCTCCTCCACCTTTTTCTGGTCTCCTTTTTATGTACTTAAGATAGGTATTCAAGGAAGGCTAGAAGACTAGCACCTATGATGCCAGGACTCATGGAGCCTTTCTCATGGATGTTCATCCATCTTTGCTGTTCACTTTACATCCAACTCTTACTTGTGACTTCATAGAGTGGTGGCATGTGTGGCAGCCACACCTTAGTAAAACTAACTTGGCAAATAGCTAAAGCAGTCTGAGGGGAATCAATAGGACTCAACCTATTGATGAATAAGAAGGATGCTTACCCCAAGCAAGACAGGTGGCAGAGTAAATAGTATGCCCATCCTGGAGTAAGAAAGACTCCTCTTCAGATATTCAAATCCAGGCTCATGTGTTGATGATTTGATCCTGTGATAGTCACTTAACCCAATTTGCCACAATTTTCTCATCTGTAAAATGAGCTGAAGGAATAAACCACTCCAGTATCTTTGCCAAGAAAATTCCAAAAGGTGTCACAAAGAGTAGGACACAACTGAAAAAAAAAACTTACCCCAGGGAATTGAAGGATGAGGATAATTTGTTCCAATACCCATTAAAGTGGTTGAAGCAGGTATTGTAGAGCACTTACAGTTTGATCAGACAGCAAAGATGCCAAGGTCATCCACTTAATCTCAGGCTCCTGCAGGTCACCTGGAATTTTTTGGACTGTTTCATTTTGCCACTAGACTTTGATGATAATGAAAGAGAGAATCTCTGCTACACTTGAATCCAGTTCACACACTTCAGAGAACAACACTTTAGAAAGAAAACTCCTTAAGCACAAAGACTACATTTTTTAAACTTATTTTTCTATTTCCAGTGGTTATCACAATGCCTAGTACATATTAATTGCTTAAAACATTTTTGGATTGATTTAATAACTCTGAGCTAGATGCTATGATACATTGGTGATACAAATAAAAACAAAATAGACTCTGTCTTCAAGAAGTTTATATTTTAATAGTGGAAAACCTCATATAAAGGGTTGTAGTGACCTTAGGGGAACATTTGGGATGGGGATGTCAAAATATATGGTTGATTGAAGTAATAGATAAAATGGATGACAGGTCCCTTCCATTAAAGGAGGGTGGTTTTATTCTGTTCTTAGAGCTAGGTTTGGAAAGGACATGAAGAAAGGCTTCTAGTGTAACAATGTGGGATGAAAATGAATATTGTAAGCATTACACTGAATAAAATGAAGGGAAGCCTTTCTCACTTGAGCTTACAATTATAGAAAGGCAGTTTGAGCCCTGGTAAGAGTTGGAGTACTCTTAATAGGCAGCATGGTATGGTGATGGCCAAAACGATCAAACAAAGAGGATGGCAGAGTTGATCACAATATGAGTTCAATAGCAAAAACAGCAACATAAAATTAGTCTTGCATTATTAACTGCTTATTGGATATTGTGAACTGAATGTCCCACAGATATTTCAAACTCAACATGTCTAAAACAAAGATCATTATTTTTCTCTCCAAACTTCCTGTATCCTGTATCACCGTTCTCCAAGGAACTCAAAGCCACAAGCTCAGTGCATGCTTGATCCTACTTCCCTATTTTAAGTTGTACCACAATTCTTTGGCACCTAGGATTGCCACTTCACTATCATCTTCTACTACTTCTTCTCACTTCACATAACTATTCAGTTGTCAGATATTTCCACTGTTGTCTCCACCCTCTCTTTTTCATTCATATAACTACCATCCTAGCTCAGAACCTCATCACTTCTTACCTAGATAATTGCAACTATGATTTCATTGGTTTTTCTTGTCTCAAGCCTTTCCATATTCAAACCTACCTTTCACAAAGCATAGCTCTGAATATGTTATTCCAATGACTCAATAAATTCCAGTGCATGCTTATCAGTTTTAGGATTAAATATAAATGAATCTATCACTCCTTTAAGGAACTTCAAGAACTAACCTTAACCTATCTATCCAGCATTTTCACACAGTAATCCCTTTTACACACTCTACAGTGACTAATATAGCAAACTTGTATTTTTGCTATTTTCCACATAAAATACTATCTCCCCTTTCTTTACATGGCTGTTCCCCTTCTGCCTTCATACCTGGATTTTTTAATAGTCTTTGAAGGATTTGGGGGGACACTGAGGGGATGAGGTTTTTCTAAGGTTACTTTTCTAGTATATGTAAGATGTGAGACTTGGGTCTTCTGTATTCTATTGCCAGCTCATTTGTATGCCATGCTAACTTTCAAAAAATACTTTTATAACTCAGTGACTTCAAAATGATAGGTAGGCATATGGAAGAACGAACAAAAAAATAAAAAGAAGAACTAGAAAATGTCATTTAAGACTAATAAATGAAAGAGTTCAAAGTCTCAATACAGAATCTTGATATCAGTACATCAAGAATAGCATCATAGGAAAAATCATAGGGAGGTATGGTAAATGCAAATTTATAAAAATGACTTCATTCCAATAGACAGGAAAAAATCATAAAGAATGATAATGTGATTCCTGAAAAGTTGTTGATTTATAGATAAATTAACAGAAAATTCCAGACTTAGAGGACTAATTGGATAAAGGCATGAATGTGGGAAGAGTATGCCATTTTCTTCAAATAACTTCCATTGAATTTTGACAGGAATTTGTGCTTGTATGGAACTATTATTACATAGTCTGCAAAGATCAGTGATAGGTAGATTGTGTCTTACATTATATACTAATGATTTTGTATTTTATCCCATAGGAAATAGAAAAGCATTGAAGATATCGGAAAACAGGGTTGACATGGTCAAATATGTGTTTTACAAATATCAACTTGGCAACTGTTGATAAGATAAATTCAAGAGGGAAGAAACCAGAGACAAAGGCACCAATCAAAAGACAATAACCAGAGGAGAGATAATGACAGTCTGAACTATGAGAGAGGCTGTATGAATAGATAGAAGGAGATGTGTACAAGACATAAAAGTAGGAACAAGTCCTGGCATCTTATTGGATATGGTATAGTTACTGAGGGAAAAAGTAGAATCAAGAATGCTCTGAGTGTATGGCTTTGAGTTCCTTGGAGAGTGGTGATACAGGATACAGCAAAATGGGGAATGTTGGAAAGTTCTGAATAAGCATATATTTAGTTCCATTTTAGTGTAAGATACTTCCAAGACTTCCCTCTGCTGATGTGGAGAGAGGAGAGAAATTTGGATACCACCTCTTAGAGCTGATTACTTAATGAATTTGATGAGATCACCAAATACAAAAGTTCCAGTAAAGAGCAACAGAGACTATTCATTCTTTACGAATGATCCAGAAATGACAATTGAGAAGAAATTATCAGACATATAGGAAGAGAAATAAGATTGAACAGTGACACAAAAGCTACCATTTTTTTGAAAAAAGGACTTTAAAAGGGTGGTTAACAGTGTCAATGCTACAGATGGTTAAGGATAAGTGCTAAGAAAAGATAATTGGATTGCAAGTAAAAATTGTTCAGAATCTTGGGAAGAGTGGTTTTCTGTTAATTGGTAGAGTTAGTAGTCAAATTACAGGAATTTGCCTTCCTTTAAAGTAGCATGTTCTGTTAAATGTTATACTGGGAGGACCAAAGGTTGAGCCATCAAGGCAGCTTAGATGGTGGAGAAATTGACCTGAGTTCAGAAAGATCTGAGTTCAAATCCAGCCTCAAATAATTATTAGTTGTATGACCCTGGGAAAATCATTTATACTTTATCTCTTTCAGTAGCCTCATATTTAAAATGAGAATAATCATAATACCTACCTCCTATTTTCTGTGAAGATCAAAAGAGATATGTTGCAAACTGGAAAGTGCTATATAAATACTGGTTTTCATTATTAAGAACTTTTAAAATGTGATATTTGAAGTCTTAAAAATTAGACAAGTCCTTGAATTTTAGAGCTTGTAGGACCCTTTGAGGTCATCTAGTTTCTTTCCCAAGATTTTCAATCATTTGTTGCTTGAATGGAAAGGTAAGTGAAAGTATAGGTTTATGGAATCTTTCCTCATGAAATGGGAAGAAGAGGAAATATGCACCAATAATCTGAAAATCTTGTTTAATCAAGATGTCCAGGATAAAATTACTCCTAATTGAGTAAAAAAAAATGAGAGAATATTAGCTTGTCCAAATCTGGTGTCTTTTTAATCACCTCACCCCATTTTAATGCTATACTCATATGACTTTACACACATTCTTAAGAAATCTCATTGAAGATACATCAGCCATTTACGAACATAGCATTCTACTAGATTCTAAGACAAAAAGAAAAAGAAAAACATCTTCAGAAATCTTGCATTCCATTGCAAATCCTTCACATTCCTAGTTAAAAAATTATTCCAAAAACCTTTGGCCTATGGAGCATGGGTTATTTACCTCTGTGTATACTAAATAATCCTTTAACTGGAATTCCCAGCTCAAGTTATATGCATGAACAAAATCTACTATTTCCATGAAAAGAACTACAAATTTCATTTCTTTTCTGGATTAGATCGGAGTTTTTGCTTTTTATTTTTCTTCTAGAACCAAGATGTAGCTTCAAATTCTCTAAATACAAAATCACCATGGAAAATGTAAATACTTGGTTAGAGAGTGGGATAGAGGAATAGAATAAATTGGGTGAAGTAAATGAAAGTTTCACAGGTCTAATGATTTTGAAAAAACTATTCATAAGTATTTAGAAAAGTAATCTCCAGTCTAGCTAAGCCTTTTTAACAGGTGAAAAATAATTCTGCTTCCAAAATAATGGTTAGTTTGTGATTTATCCTACTAAATAACTTGAATGAATTTATTTTGAACTGTTCTTAGAAGTTCTTATACTATTTAATTTTATAAGAATAACCCAGATGAATTTTCTTTAAACTATAGCTAATTCAAGGAAAAATTAACCTTAACCAGGGAGAATCATAAAAGACAAGCAGAAAAGAGAGTAAATAATAGACCAGATAGTACTAATCATGCAGTTGTCCACAGACATTTGCAGTTATAAAGTATATGTGTAGATGGGGGAGGAGTGTTAATCACAAATTAGTATAGTGGGCCAGCATTCATATTTTATGTCATTTTAATTATTTTCTCTGCCCTGGATCCTTTTTCATTTTATAATTGTATGATGGTAGATGTTCTCTATTTAATATTTCGACCCTTTGTTTTAGAAATTTAGTAAATAAATACTTGTAACTAGAAGGAAATCGATACTATAAGAGCTAAATAAAAATGGTAAAATAATATATAGCTTGGCTCAGTTCTTAAATTATTAAAGAAAATCAGGATATGTTTAAGTGCTAACTATATATAAATATATAAAATTCAAAAACAGATTGTGTGTATATGTGCATTACACATGTAATCAAATATATGGTATAATTTTAAACATTACCTACTATAATTACTACTAATTTTTGGAATCACTCTCAATAACGTTTCTATGACCATACTTATCATTTAACTCACATAGAGAAGATACTATGAATATTTCTTTTCAATTTAGAGGTTTCCTTTCATGAAATACAAACACGCATATGCTCACAAATAAAAAAAAATGGCATCTTTAATTCGTTTTGAAACTATACATAGGAAATATATATAATATTGGAATTCAGTTTTGGGTCCACCTCTACCACAATTTCAATAATGTTTTTGAAATGGATTGAGATAACTATTTTAATAAGAAATAATAGTATGCCTTAGGAGAAAAAATGTTATCTTTCTTCCTACTTTTTCAATCATTTGTCAATTTTAGCTCTAGTAATATGTAGTGGGGATAAAATTAATACATAATAAGATTTATAAATGAGACATTACTTAATGACGTGAAAAAGTAAATGATAGCTTAACAAATAAACTTTAGCGGTCAAAAGTCCAAAATCTCTGAAAGGTTCACAAAAGTTTTATTTAAAAAGTCACTTGTTCAAGTCCTTTAAACACATTTTATCCATCTGTTTCTTCAATATGGCATCCTCTAGGGCTTTTGAATAACATTTTCAGTACTTTAAGAAAGATTTAATTTTTAGGTCTAAATATTTTGAAGGTATCCCTAAAAGGACATTCCACAGACAGTGAAATTTTTGCCTCACATCCTGAATCTTGACAACTCCTTTTCCCATCCCCACCCCTGCCATCCTATACCAGATGCTCCATCTTATCTAAGCTCACACTCCACAATACTGTAAGTTGACTTGATATGCTGGGCAAAAGAAAAACAACAATATTACATTCCTCTTCTCCCTTTCTTCAGTCCCAATGAGTTTGGAGCAGAATACAAACAGAATGTGTCTCCAAATATTTATAGAGCAGTTAGCTACTGTGATAAAATGAGGAAGGTTAGAATAGTTTCCTCTGAACTATTAAAAACTACAACACACTTCTGTCTTCAAATGTTTGGAAACTCTTTCTATCAACCCATTCCAGTAACTTCACTAGAGTTAAAATAGGCTAGAACTGTCCCCTTCACATACTTTTCCTTCCATGTTTGACTATATTCAACTTGGAGTTGTTCATTTCTAATATTGGGTCCTATCCAAATAAGACGTTGCTTATTAGTTTGGAACCATAATTTAGTAACAAGTTAAACAAATCTTGGTTTATCATTAATCATTCAGATTTCCTGTCTACTTGACTATCTAGATTCCTGATTTGCATCTTCATCCTGATTTCTGGTAACTGCATGCTATGTTTCTATGTTGGGTTTCCCTACCTGTACATTCCCATGACCATTAACATATACAAGCTCCTACTTTCCAGTCTAGATTTTTCATAATCTTTTTTTATTTGATCTTTTCATTCCAGTTTTCCTGGGATGATGTCCTCTTTACTGACTATAGAGTCATATTTGTTTTAATCTCTGCTCTCTTGATAACCTAACATCTTTTCCTATTTCACAAGTTAACTGGAAAAATGAAATGATATATTTGCAATTAGTTCTGCCTACTTTACAGCAAAATGAAACAATATACATAAATTAGGATTGTGAATGGGGTCATGATGGCCTGATTACAACTTCAAAGATCATACATCTTAAATAATCTGTTTTGTACTAAAAACATACTCAATTAATACCATTTGGTTCATGATTTTCTTTGAGATGCAATGCCAAGATAGCAGATTTTAGCTGTCTTAATAGGGATGATGATATAATTTCAATGATCAGAATCATAGGATTTTTAAACATATGTTTGCAAGCCCTGTCAATCCTTATATGACATACAGAATTAAGATAACCTATATCAAATTGGGGGAGGGGCAGAATTTGAGTGGAACTCAAAACTTGGAAAAAAGGATATTAATATTGTTTTTACATGTATCAAGAAAAAGAAACAAAAGAAGAGAAAATTAAAGAGGAGAGAAAAAATGAATAATTTGGCCTTAGGATCAGAGTTAATGTAAATGTATTTTCTTTAATAGTGATCTTGTCTGACTCCTCAGACTCTATATTTTACCTATTTTTAGTCTAAAAGTAATCTAACACTTTCTGCTTTGTAATACTCCCTGGACCCACGGAATCATACTGACTAACATTAGCCATCAGGTACTTTCTTTTCTGGAATAAATCTATTCCTTGCTGACTGAACTATGATATTTGCCAGATGCCTCCTACCTAGACAAAATCTAAGATATGGCCCCTTCTGGACAGCCCTGTACTAGTAATGCCCATTTCTCAGCATGGCAGCCACACACATTTGAACTTATTATATAAAATCACATAATTTTTCAATGGATAGAGGAGGCTTATGGTAAATGTTTTAAAACAAATGCAATATTTATGCTAGTTCTTAAATTCCTAACCATCCATAAGTTAGCATCCTATTGAACTGGACTGTAATTATAAGAAAGTCAGCATTCAAAATTATTGCTCTAAGACATGCACAAGACAGTCAATCTGATGGCTTGCCTTGAGAAAATAAGAATTGTGGAGTGTTCCTTGAAGCACACTGACAATTTCTAACAGTTATGACCTGAAGACAAGGACATATACCCTAAACAAGATCGCCATGATTTTTTAATCTGCCAAGCTTCCTGACCAGGTAAAACATAAATCATTTAATCAGCTCCCAACTGGGCATCAGGTACAACTAGTATAAATTTTCCTTCATAAAAGTTTCATCAAAGAATAGGGCTGGCTACATTGCCTTACCTTTTGCTAGAGAAATTACTGCCTAGGAAGATTGGCTACCAATCATATATGATTGATAACCTCTCTAGATTCCCCCCACCCATCCATCCTACTCAACTTCCATGCAGACGAATTCAGGATTAAAATGGTCATGCTGGCCATTTTACTTATATTCCTTAAAACACTTTGTTTCATTTAGCTCAAAGGGAAAGAGAAAGGACAATTATTGTTCTTAAAAATGCTTTAATTCCTCACAGTTTTGGATTTTTTAAAGGCAAAATGAATTCTATGCAATAGTGACGGCTATATTAGTCCAGCCAACTACATGAATAGCAAGTCAGAGATTTATCTGAAATGAAACCTTAGAGGGGTTTGATACTTAGAATTTCAATATCTGTAACATGACTATTAAAAAAATTGGGTGCTCTATGCTTGCATATTTTTAAGATCTATATTTTGGGGGAAATTAGGAGGTCATGCAAAGAGTTTCCTAGAAGAATGAGGGAAAGGTGGTTTAGTCAGTTTTCCCCCTTTGGTTAGCAAATCTTCTAATAATTAATTAAGTGTAATTTACCTTTCTTTACCTGACTCCTATACCTTTTTGAGTTTAAAACTAGAACTATCATAGTAAGATCACAGTGAAACATTTTACTCCTCTCATAAATGAGAGGTGATGAACTTAAAATGCAGGCAGAGGAAAAGCACATTTTTTTGGATATGATTAATTTTGAAGTTTATTTTCCTGGACTATGTGGATTTATATTGAGCTCTTTGTTTTTCAAGTTGTTCTTTTTAATTTGCTGAAGGGATAAGGACAGATTTACTTTAAAAATATTTTTTCCTTGAAAATTAAAATAATAAGCCATTGAACAAGAAAAAAATAGCACAGCAGTCACTAAATCCAAGAATTTACATAAAATTCAAAGAATTCTGATCATATGCAAATTTTGAATTTACACAATAAAATTATTTTTTAGAATAAAGCTATGATATGGATATGTGAATGGGTGCTGGGTGTGTGGAGAAGGAAATGATGTTGAGAAAATCCTGGCTAAATAAATAAAAATTCCTAATTACACAAAATAGTTTGAGAAAGACAGGCCTTCAGAAGTGTTGATCAGCTTTTGAATGAATAAAAAAAATTGATTTCAATGAGTAAATTTAGCTAAGCTAATAAAAGAATTCTCAAATGACCTGTTCACTGTCAATCCAATTAAATATTTAATTAACTGAATAAGAGACATCTGACCATATGCATTTCCCAAACTGTTGTCTTGCAATTAAAAAAAGAATGGTATGGAAGTTAAAATTTGCATATTTCTATGTAAAAGAAAGAATCTGAATGTTGAATTCAATATATCCTAGGAAAATAAGAACCTTAATATGTGTAATTCAATTTCTACATTACAAATAAATCTGATTTTGTATATGTCGTCAATATCAGTTGTGGCTAGTTTCCCTAGTAAGACTTTATTCATAATACTGCTAATTTTTTTTCAGAAAGACCATAGAATATCCAAAAAGATTACAAAAAATTAAAAAGAAAAATGGATCTTTTAGGGAAAAATATTAAATATTTTAAGTTGTATAGAGATAAGTTCTCTGAAACAGATTTCTTTTTTTTCATAATTGAAAAGAGAACCAGAAAACTAGGGTCTCCTACAATGCAATTATCCCAAACTAGTTGATGGCTAATCTCTAGCTTCCTCCAAAACTAAATTTATATATCTCTCCCATGGGAACTGATGAGAAATAGATTGGTATAATAGAGTTAGTACTGAATTTGGAGTCAAAAGTAATTCAATTCCAATTTCACTTCTGGACCTTTATTCCTATCTGACCTTAAGCAAGTCATTTAACTCCTCCATTGCCTCAGTTTCTGTAGCTATAAAATGAGGATTTTGGACTAGGTGGCCTTGCAATAATAAATGTATAATTCTGAGATAATTTTAGCATCTTTGAGAAATATAACTTTGAGAGAGAGAAGGAAATGGAACAAGAAAGCCAATTAAGAGGTAGGAATCTAAATAAAAGGGATAAGGCCCTGCACTATGATGGTAGCTGTGTTAGTTGACAGAAGTAAGACAGAAGATGTAGTGGGGATCATTCTGTCTGAAGTAATGAGAACATAGCCAGGTTTGTTGACTTTGAGATACCTGTGGGACAGTTAAGGGGGAAATTATGTAATAGGCAACTGAGTGATGTGGCACTGAAGCTCAGGAGGGACACTAAGACTAAATATATAGATTTGTGAGTCACTTGAATAAAATTAATTAAATCTGGGGTGGGGCAGAACCAAGATGGTGGCATGAAGGCAGCATTTCCCAGAAATTCCTTCCCCCCAAAACTCCAAAAGCCATCAAATTATGACCTCTAGTCAAACTTTAGTGGGGCAGAACCAACAGAAAGACTGAGTGATGTATTTTCCCAATCTAAGATAATGCAGAAGTTCTATGAGAAAGGTGTGTTTCACGAGGACCAGGTGTTGGAAAAAAGCCACTGCCTCAGTGCAGTCCAGCCTAGCCTAGGGATCACTGGCAACAGCTTGAAGGGGTTGTGAGGGAATTCTCTTACACCAGAATGAGTGTGGAGCGCAGAATCTGCAGCATTCGAAGGAACCAACCTGTACCTCTAGAGCACAGCCCACGAAAGGGGAGACTGCAGAAATCTCTCTGCTCTCTCTGAGGCAGGACTCTGCTGTTTGCCCAAACTCATATCCAGGTTTTGACCTCCATTCTAAGATAACAGGGCTCCCTCTCACAGCTCTAGGGCAGAGGTGAGTGCCTGTGGTCATCTACAAATCAAAGCACAGGCAAGAGAGCATAGCCCTTGGAGGAATAAAGGTCCCAGTAGGGTATACCAAAGAATCCCTAAAGTAGTTGTCCCAATAATACCCAAAAGCACAGGAAGCAAGCACCCCCAAACCAGGCACAGGCTGGAGAAATGAGTAAACAGAGAAAAAAGAGGAATACCATTGAGAAATACATTGTTTATGATCCCAAGAATCCTCCTAAATCTGAAGATGAAGAGGTACAAGCTCCTGCATCTATAGACTCCATGGAAAAGGGGAATTGGGCTTGGGCTATAACAGAACTCAAAAAAAAATTTTGAAAAGCAAGTAAGGGAGATAGAAGAAAAATTGGGCAAAAAAAATAAGAGAGATCCAGGAAAAAACTATGAAAAAGAAGTCAGCAGCTTAGTCAAGGAGATCTAAAAAAATGCTGAAGAAAATAACATGTTAAAACCATATGTCAAATGGATAAAGCAGTTCAAAAAGTTATTGAGGAGAAGAATGTTTTAAAAAAGCAGAATTGACGGGTGGCTAGGTGGCGTAGTGGATAAAGCACTGGCCCTGGAGTCAGGAGTACCTGGGTTCAAATCCAGTCTAAGACAATAATTACCTAGCTGTGTGGCCTTGGGCAAGCCACTTAACCCCATTTGCCTTGCAAAATCCTAAAAAAAAAAAAAAGCAGAATTAGTCAGATGGAAAAGGAGATAAGAAAGCTCTCTGAGGAAAACAGATCCTTCAGATGTAGAATGGAGCTAAAGGAAGCTGATGAGTTTGTGAGAAAGCAAGATACAATAGTTCAACACCAAAAGAATGAAAAATTAGAAGAAAATGTGAAACATCTCATTGAAAAAGCAACTGATCTGGAAAACAGATTCAGGAAAAATAAATGAAAAATTATTGGGATACCTGAAAGTCATGATCAGGAAAAGAGCCTTGACCTCAGTTTTAAAGTAATTCTCCAGTAAAATTGCCATGATATCCTAGAAGCAGAGGGAAAAATAGAAATTGAGAGAATCCACCAATCTCCCCTGGAAATAGATCCAAAAAAAAACCAAACCCCAGGAATATTATAGCCAAGTTCCAGAACTCCCAAGTTAAAGAGAAAATATTACAAGGAGCCAGAAGGACACAATTTGAATATCATGGAGCTGCAGTCAGGATCACACAGGACTTAGCAGCAACTACATTAAGGGCTCATAGGTCTTAGAATACAATATTCCTACTCAGTAAAACTGAACATCCTATTCCAGGGGAAAAGATGGACTTTCAATGAACCAAGGGAATGTCAAATGTTCCTGTTGAAACAACCAGAACTGAATAGAAAGCTTGACCTTCAAATACAGGACACAGGTGAAGTATAGAGACTGGAGGAGAAGGGTAAAATATGAGGGACTTGATGATGAACTGCATGTATTCCTGCATAGAAAAATGATACTGATAACACTCATATGAAACTTCTCATTTAATAGAGTAGGTAGAAGGAGCTTTTATAGATGAGGCACAGGAGAGAGCTGAATCTGAAGATATAATATATTGTAAAAAAGGAGTCAGTAGCTAAAACAGAAATGCACTGGGAGTAAGAGAAAGGAGAGGTGGAATAGGCTAAGATATTTATATAAAAGATTTTTTTTTCTTCTTTTTACAATGACCTTTTGCAATGATATGGGAGGGAGGATGACAAGGGAGAATGAGGGAACCTTCACTTTCATCAAAAATGGCTCAGAGGAAACATCATACACACTCAATAGGGTATAGACATCTAGAGTAAAAGGGAGAGAAGGGGGAAAGTGGGAAGGGGGAGGATGTGGGTGATAGAGGAGAGGGTAGATCATAGGAAAGAAGGTAGATATAACACCTTTTCTTTTTTACTTCTCACAAGGGCTGGGATTGAGTGGCCTGTCTGGGACCACGGGGCCAGGTGGTTGCTGGGTCTCAGGGGTGGTATGTGGGCTCTGGGCCTCTTGGCCCCAGGGCTGGTGATCAGTCAGCTGCACTACTCAGCCACCCTATAGAACATTTTAGAAGAGGGACAGAGTAAAAGAAGAGAGAAAATATCCTAGAAACTCATCTATAAAGTGAAGAAAAGACATAGAATAATAGATTCAGGAGATGATAGAGGGCAAATCAGAACTTAGGTTTAAGGGTATTTTGTTAAAAATTTAGCTATGTTTATTGGCAGTAGATCAAGAAGAATCGAAGATTAAGTGAAACAGAAGCAATATAGAGGAGGAGAGGAGAGTAAATAGAAATAGATAAAAGGTCCATTTATTAAGCAGTGACTGCAATATAAGGAGAAAGAATAAGGGTAGGGGAGTTGAAGACTTATGGTAGGGGAGAAGAGGAAGGTCATTATGTATGCTCTTTATTTTCAGTAAACATATATTGATGTCTTCTGTTGTTCAGCAAGTCAGAAAGCATCTGGAAGGAATAGCTATCTCCTTGGTGATCAGACCATGTAACTATATAATCACAGTCACCTTTTCCTCTACTAAGAGAAAACAAAGAACCTAAGCCAGTGTATTTTTCACATAAATAAAACAGGACATATAATAGATACCTTTTTTAGTACTAATTAGAACTTAGTTCAATTGAACAAATATAATAATTATAAAGTTCCAACCATGTACCAGAGACTTTTCTTGGGATACAAAGCTAGGATGTGGGACTGAGGAATGTTTCTAACTTCAAGAAGCTCTCAATCTTATAAAAAGATTATAACATTAAAAAAAAATTAAAAAGGGTATAAGATGTACACAGATAATTATGGGACAAGGTATAAAGGGGTGGATGGATTACCTGGCCTGGAGTTAGAAGACTCATCATCTGAAGTTCAAATCTGGCCCCAGACTAGATGTATGATAATGGGCAAATACTTTGCCTCAGTTTCTTTATCCATAATATGAAATGGTAAAGAAAATGGCAAATCACTCCAGTATTTTTGCCAAGCAAATCCTTAAACAGGATCACTAAGGGTTAAATACAATTGAAAAATGACTAATCTGAGAACGAACAAGGGACCAAAAGGATTCAGAAGGAAAAAAGAATAGAGAATAGACAAGAACTAACCATTTATTAAGTATCAGCTAGGTCCCAAGCATTGTATGAAACACTTTACAAGTATTATCTCATTTAATTCTCTCAGGGACTAAGGTGGGTGCTGCAATAATTTCCATCTCACAGTTGAGAAAAGAGAGGCAGTTAAATGACTTGCCAAGAGTCACATAACTAGTAAAGGTCTGAAGTTTGATTTGAGGGCATATCTTCCTGACCCCTAGCCCAGCACTCATTCCTTTGTATCACCTAGTTGACTCAATTGGGTATTCATTCAACCATCTCAGACTCATAGATAAAAAAATGCACAAGAAATGGCTTTCTCCTGACTTGTCTATCTACTTATGAACAATTGGCTGCTAGTCTTTGACTGATTGTAGGTGACAATGGTCGTGGAACAGAATCTGCTTTTTGCTGACCAGAATGAAGCAGAAACTTGTCTCTTAGTATGACACTATCAACTTTGGACTAGATATGTGAATAAGAAAAGATCAGTAAAAAACTGAAAATCCTTTTAATTCTGTCCTATGGATCTGAGCTATTCTCTTAGCAAAGGATCATCTTGACCTGTAGGAAGGTTGGGCACTAAGCCTTCCCAACGCCCCAGGACCTCAGAATATGTTCAACCAACTCCCTGAAGAAGCATTCCAGGCCTCAGGCAATGTAAGACATTGCAAAATGAGGCAAGATTCTCCTGGTCTACACATAGAATTCTTCTATGGACCACATATAGATTTGAGATGATAATAAATGTCACAAAGGAGAGAGTTGTATGACTCGGAAACACTGAATCATGAAATTTAACAACTCCATGGAGTATTTCTTCTGAGTAAATGACATCACATAAAGTTATTTATATTTGTTCCTACACAAATGACCATTCATTTTAGTTAAAATTTATATAAAAAACATTTCTAAAAAACTATTATTCTATTCTATATAAGAATCTGCAGATAGACACAAGAAACACCTACTTATGAGCAATTCTATTATAATTAATTAAAGCTGCTTTTAACCAACCTTCCAGTAAAATCAAAATGGAGACATTAAAAAAATGGAAGCAATATAGGGGAGAAAATTTTTTCTAAAAGAAATCTAGAGATGATCTGAAAGTTTTCATGCTCTTTTGGTAGCCAATACTGGGAAAAGATCATTTTGTGATATTCCTCTTCTAGGCATTAATTGGATAAAATATCTTTAGGTGGAGCAGAAAAAAAACTGATAGATTTAAAGTAAGAAAAAAAATAAAGCAAGGCAATCTAGGTTTGAATCCTAGATATAGAAATATATGTGGATATACACACAAATATACCTGTATAGAACACAAGTGCTGGAGTCAGAAGGACTGAGTTCAAATCCAGGCTCAAACATTTGATACTTATTGGCTGTATGGCCTTGGGTACAGCCACTTAATCTTGACTGTCTCACATCCAGGGTCATCTCCATTCACCCAGATTCACGACTGCCACCTGGAACCAGTTGGCTCCCTAAGAAAAAGTGAGGTTACTTAGCACAGTATATTCTCATTCAAATCTAAATCACTTGTCTTTGTATCACCTCCCTAATGTCATGGTCTTCAAGAACAAAGGACAAACACCATCACATATACATATATACATACACTAAATAAGGCAAGATATGAAATCAAGTCTTTGAGACTGTAAGTCCAGTGCTCTCTTCACTATGCCATCTAGCTCCTATTGTGATGGTTAACTAGGAGAATTTCCCATCAGTCACTGTAAACATCTCTATTTACTTATGGAATATGGACATGCTCTTTAGTGCCCTTGTTTAAAGCATACAGGCATATACATATGCACAGATAACTCTTGATTGCCTCTCTATACTGTTAAGTTAGGAGTAACTAGTCCCTAAATGAGGGCTTCTGCCAAGATAATTGGTTGCATGGCACACAAGTAATGACAAGAGAACAGACTCTGGCCAAAGATGCTATTTTTTTTAACCTTTTAAATGAATTTTTATAGACTTGACTATTTACCTTTATTATTACTCCTTGCTTATTGGCCAGCTCAGATCACAAAAGGATTGGCTTGAGTTGGAGGTGAAGTGGTGAGAAGAGAAGCTTCTATTTCCTTTGCCTTCTCTCTTCCCATTCCAGAAGATTGTTCATAACTACCTTGTTGAAGAAACACATATTTTATCAAGAGGAGAGAGTCTAAACATAGATATTTTTTCCCAGACAAGAGTAGATTTATTATCTATAAATTTCTTGTAGAAATAAATGATAGAAATAAGTATATGCATAGCCACTCTATCCAAGGGGAAGTTCATGGATGCATCTGAAACTTAATCTCATATCTAAATGGAGCAAGTAGGGAAGATTTCAGATTCTTGAATAAAATGATTCCCAATCTAACCTCCAGTTGAGAGATCAGAGATCTCCTGTTCAGTGTCAGTGTGTGAAGTTCCAAAGATCACTGAAAACCTTCTATACAGAAAAAGGATTCCCTGAGACATTTCCTAATACATAGCTCTTAAACTAGGAGGGTCATCCATCTCTGTAATCTAGGAACTAAAGAAACATTGAGAGGAACCTGTGACTGAAGAATCAAGACTTTGTCATTACTACTATTATAGTGAGTAATTTGAATAATAGAGATTCAATGGGAAGGTCTGTTGCCTCTTTGGCAGTCCCCCAAAGTAGGATTGCTTTCTGAAGGGATTTTATAAGCTGAGTACTTTTTATGCATTTTCTATCGCTACTTATTAGCTCCTTCATGTTTTGTAAGTACCTCTTTGCCTATTTTCTCTCTATTTAGAGACTGGCAGTCCCTTGAAAAGTACTTTATGTCATCTCATGTGATTCCTACAATAATCCTATAAAGTAGATGTTATTACTATTCCCATTTTAGAAATGAGGAAACTGAGACTGGGGAGGTTAATTGATTTTTCCAGGGTCACACAACTACTGAGGCAAACAACCTCAAATATTCTTGACTCTAGGTCAATTCTCTACTTTAGCACTGGCCTTTATTTATACATTTTGCATTTTCTGAGTATAGACATACAAGCCAAACATGGATTTAATTCCATGATACCTTAAGTAAGACCCTTATAGACAAATTTAGGGAAACCTGTATTTAGATATGTATTTAGAGATTCATCCATGTAGGTGAGGGCATAAATAGAAAGAAAGTAAATGATCCATTTTGACCAATCCTAAAATTGAGCCTGTTCAGAAGTTTGGAGATTCTTGGGCCAAGAATTACAATATTATTAAATCTAAAAAGGTACTCTGATGGGCATGGAATTTTTTTTTTAATTTTGTTTGAAAGGCTCTACTCCTAAAGATTTTATAATTTAGGAGAGAATGAGGAATATTTAAGTAAAATACCAAACAATATAGGATAAATGAAATGTGATTAGAGCAAAGTATTGTAGAAATTTAGAATAACAAGAGATTATTTCTTGTGGAACTGACTACAAAAGGCTTGTAGGGCAAATATTTGAACTAAACCTTGGAGGGTATACAGTGTTTTCCATTAGCAATGCATTCCAGAAGAGAGACTGGTAAAAGCAAAGCTGTTTGCCCAGGAAAAGTTCAGGAAATGGCAACTGTTCAGTTTTATTAGAGCCCAGGATTTGAGTAAGGGAACAGTAAATCACTGAAAGACAGATTAGACCTAGAGTATTAAAGGTCTTCAATAGCTAACTAAATGAATCATTTCAGATCAGATTTTTAGGCAGTGGAGAATACAGTGTCTTGGAATCACTGGCTGTGTTCCCTGAGAATAGAAACTGTCTTGTGACCTTTTCAAATCCCCAGCCCTCAGCACAGGTTAGTAGGCACCTAAGTTTGCTGTCTGAGTTAATAATGCATTAGGAAAATTAATGTGATGTCAGAATGCAGGAGAATAAGAGCAAAGATAGATTATGATCATATAGGTAGAAGGGATCTTAGAGTTCCTATAAGCTAACATGCTCATTTTACAAAAAAGGAAACTGACACCCAAGGAGAATCCAAATGCACGATTTTCTATTATTTTCTGGAATAAAGACTAGAAACTTTTCTTTCCAAGCTTCAAGTATTAAAATATCTTAAAATTTTCTGTAGGAAATCAACTTTCTTCAAGCTTTTGCTAGAAGAAATCAACCTTGTAACCTATAACAAACGAAGTCAAGGTGCTTATTGGAACATGTGTGACAAAGATGTTATGGAAGAGGCAGAACACTCAGCTGGCAAAGTCTCCAGGCTGTCAATGACTCACTAGGAGTCTGTAAAAATCCATTTAATCTCCCTTTGTAAAAGTTTGTCTTCATATGAAGAAAAGCTCAAGTTACTTTGCAATCAATTGACCTCCCAAGGACAGGCAATGGGTTAGTGACATATTGAACCATATTTTCCTAATTGTAGACTACAGCTGTTTCCAGGGAACATTTTTAGCCTTTTTCATAGAATCATAGAAGCAAAGGTGACCTCAAGAAGTCATTTAATCTATTTGGCTGATTTAAAGCAGAATTGAATTCAAATGGTTTCAAAGTCAGTCAGAGAGCTAGAAGTAGAATAGGTCTTAACTCTCATGCTGTTCATTTCCATCATTTTATTTATAGAAAAAGAATTAATATTTTTTCCATAATAATGGTGGATAGTTGGCAGGTCCAATATTCTTTCCACTATAAACACTATAAAATAACATGCCTACTGATAGATTCATAGACTGTAAGAGAATGGAAGAAACCTGAGTCATCTACCCCCACTGATACATAAATAAATAAATAAATAAATAAACAGGCATATATATATATATATATATATATATATAATATATATCAGATTAGATAAAATTTCCTAAGAGAGTTTGCAGCCTAGTTAAAATTGGTTTTTTGACCCCATCCTATCTACTCTTTTCTTCTTAACTGATTTCTTCCTTACTCTTCTAAATAACAAATGTGTTTGGAATAGTCAATGCTATGTGGTATATGGTAAGATAGAAGCACTAAGGGATTGTTTTTGGAGGTATGAATTAGTACAACCAATTTGGCTAGTGATTTGGAATTCTCCAAATAAAGTATCTAAAACATCTATAACATTTGTCCCAGAGATTTTACAACTAGACAATGACCCAGGGAACTGGTTGAAACTAGAAAAAAAGTTGACAGAAATCTATCAATTATAAGAATGACTCAGAAAACTATGATACATGAATGTCATAGAATTTTACTGTGCTGAAAGAAATGACAAATCTAATGAAGCAGAGAACCCTGAAAAGATTTTCATGAACTTATATAGAATGAAGTGAGCAGAACCAAGAAAAGTATTTGCACATTGTCTACCACAACATAAATGAAGAAAACAGCAACTATAAAATAAATGAAAGTAAATGTGGAAAAAAAAAAACAAAAATGTGATCATTAAGAAAAGAAACAAGAGAAAACACTTCCTTTTGTTTCTTTGCTGAAGTGGAAGGAGCTTTGCATAGATTTTCAGATATTTCAAATGTATTCATTAATTTAGCTAATCTTTTTTTCTCTAAATTTTTTTAAATGCTCTTTTTTTTGTTCTTATTTGCAATCTGGGGAGAATATTTATTTGGAAAAGTAAGACAATGTTAAAAACAAAAGTTATCAATAAACTTGTTTTATAAGAAGTTAAACATGAATCTCAGAATCTTCCTTAGTCCAACTACATCTGGAACATTGTGTTCAGTAATGGGAACTACATTTCAGGAAAGGCAATGACAAACTAGACTATGAACTGAAAAACTGAATGACTATATATATCCTACTTAGGAGGCTCTTCAAAGTTCCAGTATTTAGTAATATTAGCAAAATATCCTTCACAAATTGGAAAATCAATATTTCATCTCTAATGAATCTCTTTCCAACTTGGCATCTGTCATAGCTTCTCCACAATTTCTCTGACAGTGACAAGAAGCTTTGGCAAACATTTAGGCCTAATTTATATTTTGTTTGATATTAAAAATCAGAGCTTCGTGATAAAAGTTATTTCTCATATCTTTCAAGATATCTTACATAATTTGACATTTTCCATAGAAGATATCTTGTTGGAAGAGGACTTTGAAGATCCTATTTTTTTCTATATAATTAGCAGCTTTTGTTTGTCAACAAATAGGCATGGTGATGTCTATTTAGTCACATTTATCTTTCACTTAGGTGGTACTCTGTTGAGTGGCAGACAGATATCTTCATGAGTTCAAAACTGGTCTCAGACATTTTACAGTTGTGTGACCCCTGAATAAGTCACTATTCCACTTTGCCTCAGTTTTCTATTATAAAAATTATCTGGAAAATAAAATGTCAAGCCACCCCAGTTTCTTTATCAAGAAAACCTCAAATGAGTTTTTTTTAAAAAAAACTGTTGTACATGATTTAAAAGATGACTGAACAACAAATTTTCCATTAAATATTTTTCTCAAATTATCTTGAGTGATGAACCTGTCAGGACTTTGCTATTTGTGTTTTTGAGTTTAGCACTTTTTTGCACATAATAAGCACTTTAAAAATGTTCTTTCATGCATTCATATTATAATATTAAAATGTTTCATTATGGTACTGTAATTTATTTCTACATAAATTTGATCTAAGAAGAATACTGAAGCTGTTATTGAACATTTTTCTACCATATTTCCCATTATACATTACAATATATACTAGACAAATACAAACTAAATATTGTCCAAAATGTCCTTAGTAAATTCAAATCCAAAATTGGAAACTAGAGTAGTTGAAAACTAAGGACACTTATTTTTAGAAAGGGAAAATGCCTTCATTTAAAGGGGAAAGGATTAAGGATCCTAGAATAAATAAAAGTAGTATGCCCCAATGATGGCATGAGCTAAAATTAGAATACAAATCTAGTAAACTGCATGAGATTAAGAATTATGCCTAATTTATCTATGTTCTATACTAATGCCCAACAATCAATCTTGAAAGTATTAAGTAAAAATAAATAGATATTGCAATACCAAAGAATGGATATTCTTTAACAAAAGTTCCCTCATTTCAGTTCAGATAGAAAGCATCATTGGTGAGGCCAATAACAGGGCAGAAAAATGTGAAAAATTTACTCAACTAATATTAACTGGCAGTACTAAGAAACTATGAGTATGAAGACTTTTCCACTAACCAGTCTCAGGAGAAGAAACAAAAGCATGAATATGTCACAAAGACAAAGATAAAAGGAAGAACTATCATTCTATTTATGGTAGCTAAGGGCAAGAATAATAACATTAAAGAAAAAGAAGGTATCTGCTACATAAAAAGGTTTTTATGAGGATCAGAAAATGTCACAGCCAGGACAGACAGGACCTGAGAACATCAAAAAAGAATAAACATAATAGTTGAAGGGTCTTAGGCAGCATGTAGTCCAATACAAATAATCTAGACAAGAGAAGACACAATCCTAGTAACTATAATCGAAGTGGTAAGTATAAGTAGAGCTAAGGGCATGTTTACAAAAAAAAAATTTGAGGCGGTAGAAATTATTAATATTGAGTGGACATGTAGGTTGAGGGCCAAAGAAAAATTTTAGCATAACTCCTAGGAAATGAGGAGAAATAGAGGACCATCAACAGGAAAGGAAGCTTAAAAAATGGATGGGGACAACTGGGGAAAGATGAATGATTCAATTTTGAACCCATTAAGTTTGAGATTACAAGCTTCTTTAAGGAAATAACTTTTTTCATTTTTTTGTTTTATCTCCAATGTTTGGCATAGTGCTTTGCATTCAATGGGTGCTTATTAAGTATTTAACATCAGTTGATGTGTCAGTAAGATATTAAGAAAGATACAAAGCTGAAGGTATACACCTTATATTACAAATTAGGGATAGATTTATTAATTTGGAAATTTCATATATAAACAAAACTATATCCCATGGGAATAAAGGAGAGATTATGAGAGGTATAAGAAGAATTAAAGAGGATGATCAGTCAATGGATGGAAATAGAAAAGTTTGATAATTAGAAAAAGAATTCGTACTTTAAGAGTATCAAAAGATAATGATAATGAAAATATTTGGGAGAATGGTCTACTCTCAAAATTTACAGACAAGTATAGACTAAAAGCAAAAGATCATCAGTCTTTATAGTTAAGAAATAACTATTGTTAATCATTAAAGTTGCAGGATCAGAAATCAGAGTGCAAGGTCATGGAAAAACACTGGAGGAAGTAGAAGAACATAGCATGGTTTTTATGACTCTACTAATTTGTATTTGGAAGAAAGGAGAATAATAATATGAGTACATGACAAGGTCCGTGACAAGGTCAAGTAAAGATTTTGATTTTTAGGGACAGTGGAATTCTCAGCATGTTTGTATCACTGGGGGAAAAGCTAACAAATATGAAGAAACTCAAGATGAGAGAAAAGGCATAAACCATCAGACAAATTCCCAGGGGAGATGTGGACAGTAGTATAAACCAAGAGGTTGATATTTGTAATAAAGGTCAATCCATTCCCTGAGACTTTAGAAAATAACAGAAAATGGATGATGATATAGAAGAACTCTTAGTTATCTAAGAAAGGCCTTGGGGTGGGCTTCCTGATGGATGGTGTCTTTCAGTAAGAGATATGATGTTCTGAAAAAGAGGGAGTTATGATAGGATAGAAATTTGAAGGTTTGAGGGGAAAAAAAAAAAAACCTTTGTAATAGCTAATTTAGAGAATGTGTTAGGGAGTCAGAAGTTAATAAAAGTTTTTTGTGCCACAGACAGGATCCAGTCAAGGTTAGAAAATAGACATTAGAAGTAAAATCATAGAGGGTGGCTAGGGGGAGGCTAGGTGGCACAGTGAATAGAGCACCGGCCATGGAGTCAGGAGGACCTGAGTTCAAATCCAACATCAGACACTTAATAATTACCTAGCTTTGTGGCCTTGGGCAAGCCACTTAAACCCATTGCTGTGTAAAAACCTAAGAAGAAGAAGAAGAAAGAGAAGAAGAAGAAGAAGGAAGTAAAATCATAACAACATTGTGAGTTGATCAATCAGCATTCAGAGATCCCGGACAAACCTGAGAGACCTGTTTTTCCTTCCTACCTCATTTTCTTTTCTTTTCCCTTACTTCTAATTCTCATACATAAAATGACTAATCTGAAAGCATGTTAAACACAAATGTATATGTACAATATTCACCAGAATGTTTGCTGCTGAGGGAAAGGGGGTGGGAAGGAGGGTAGAAGGAAATTAAGTAACTTACAAATATGCATATGCATGTAGATGAATGTTGAAAAGCTTTCATAACATGCAATTGGAAAAATACAATATCAATTGGGAAAAAAATGAAGTGAATCCATAGATGTGATTACATTAGTTCCTTCGGCCTCAAATCTCATCTCAGAAAAAGAAACAAAAGGCATATTATTTCTGATACTGGAATTCAAATTGGCAGGGGATTTAAGCATACTGAATAGCAAAAATGTTGAACTGATTGACTGTGGATTGACTATTTAAAAAAAAGTAAGAGCAAAAGGCAGCTAGTTGATTCAGTGGTTAGAATTGGTCCTAGAATCCAGAAGAATGGAGTTTAAATCCAGCCTCAGATATTAACTAGCTGAGTAATTTTGGACAAATCACTTAACTTCTGTTTACCTTAAATCACTTGAGAAGGAAATAGCAAGCCTCTACAGCATCTTTACCAAGAAAGCCTCATGGGCAGTATGGCCCATGGAGTCATGAAGAGTCAGACACAGTTAAACAAGCCTAGTGCAGGTGGTAAAGACAAGAATAAGGAAGGCTGAAAGACCTGGAAGTATAGAGTTCTAGGAGGAATGATCAAGTAAGAGAGATGGAAAGACAGAAAATTATGGTTAGAGGCAAATTTCAAATTTCAAACCATCCTTTTCAAACTATTCTTTCTACTATCTGTCTATCCCCCACAGTTTAACAATCAGTTGAATTTAACTTAACATTTCATTACAAACAGATGGACTTTTCTTTGTTTTATACCTAAACTCAAACATGCAAAGCCTTGTGTTTGGTTCAATGGGAAGTAGAAAACATAAAAGGAACACAACTTTAATACTTTTTTTTTTAAAATGTACATTTTCATCGCTTTCATTAATCCGTCTACTTAAATAGAAGGGACACACTTGGACTAGTTCTCAAATAACAGTCATCAAATCAAATCGTGTTTTTGAGAAAGTATATTATCTGATAGTTTGCTCTCTTTGAGTCCTTCATTTGCAAATCAATTAAAAATCAAGTTATTAAATACTTAATATGTATTAGTGTGCTAAGCACTGGAAAAACAAATACAATCAAAAGAGTTAGTCTCTGCCTTCAAAGAGTTTACAGTTTCAAAAATGCATAGGAAACTGAAAAGGAGGGGAAAGTTCAAGTTCAATGTTAAGAAGGGCTGATTTCATGTCCTCCTTGAAACAATGGCCCTTGGAGGAGCTATCTAATCAGAAAGATGGGAAGGATTATGAGGTCAAGAGAATTCTGTTGTTTTTCAATTGTCTGATTCTTCAGGATTTTATTTGATTTTTTTTTTTAGCAAAAATACTGATTTGACATTTTCTTCTCCAGCTAATTTTACAGATGAGAAAACATATATATAAAGAGTTAAGTGACTTGCCCAAGTTTCACAGCAAGCAGTTGGTTGAGGCTAGATTTGAACTCACGTATTTTTATTTATTTATAGACTAGTATTCTCTCTATAACCACTGTACCACCTAACTGCCTGGAGGGTCATTACAATATATGAATTCCAAGGCTAAAGGATTGTTCTCATCTATCAACTGCATGCATTTCTAAGCAAAAGGAGAGACTGCAAGAGAATGGGAGATCCAGCAAAAAGAAGAAATGACATAGACAAGAATTAAAAGATTAGTCTTAACATAATTGAGAGAGAAAATCATACTGAAAAGCATTCCTATAAAAGAAGAGATTTATCTCTATGGTACATGATGGTGATCCCATGAAATATTTGTTTTGGGGGAGTTGGCAGATTAGGAGACCGTTTTTTTTTTTCTTAGTGTTTTCACTCCATGGACATATTGAAGTTATCTCACAATTGTTGAGGATCAAATGATATATTTATAAATCACTTACCTTCCTGAAAAAACGTATAGGAATTTATTCAAAAATCAGTCGCTATGATCAAATTGGACTTATAATAAAAATTAAAAAATTGTTAATCATATTAAAAACAAAAAATCTCAAAAATTTGATTATATCAATTGCTTTATAAAATGTCTTTAGCAAAATTTAGCACTCAATTCAATTAAAATATTTGCAAAAAATGAGATTGGAAAGGTGCCTTTTAACATCCTAAAAGAACATAAAATCAAAAGTAATCATCATATTCAAGAAAGGAAGCCTAGAACTCTTCTTAATATATATATATATATATATATATATATATAGATGCATATATATGAGGTAAAATAATGTTTTCTTTACCCACTACTGCTTGACCAAGCTCTAAAAATATTATCAATAGCCATAAAACCAGAGACAGAGATAATGATAACAATAAAGAAGAGAGGGTTTTTTTTTTCATATATGCTGATGACTAGATAGCTTGCTTAGAAGATGCTAGAAGATCAAGAAACTGAGACAATAGCTTCTACAATACTGTAGAATGCAAAATTTAGATTTGGAATTAAGGAGGAAAAGCATTCTGGAATTCTAACTATAGTACAGAAAAATAATCATCAAACCTTCCTGGTACTGGTTTAAAATTTAAAATGTACATGCCATATTTCCCCTTGTATAAGATGCACCTTAATTTGGGGGCCCAAAATTTGAAAGAAAATATTACATAAAGTTATTGAACTCAAACTTTATTCATCATAAAATTCATACAACTTCACATCATCATCAAAACTCCCATCCATTAGCTTGTCTTCATCTTTGTTTGATGACAAATCACTGCCTTCATATATTGCCAGTCTCACCTCTGGCAATTGAAATACCCCACTTCTTAAATGATTTGACAATGATCTCAATCTTGATATTATCCCAGAATCTTTCACCCAAGTACAAACTTCTCCTATAGTTGAGTTCTTTATTCTTCCTGCTGCTGTCAAATTGTCCCCAGAAATCTTCATTCATTGGTTCCATTCATCTCTCATGGCAGCTTTGAAGGGTTTTTTAATGCTGACATCAAGTAGTTGGAGCTGGAATGTCAAGCCTCCAGGTATGACAGCAAGTTGGTTTTTTTTTTTTTTTTTGCTCTGCAGCAATCTTTTTTGTGTTTGTTGTTATGTATGTGTGCCCTGAACTGATCAAGCACCAATAAGGCAGGTTTGCATAAGAATCACCTGGTCTCCTGCTCCAAACTTTCTCAAAACAGTTCTTCAACCCATCCTGTTTTAGCAAACAAGCATAAAAAAAGCAGGAAATGCAAATTTAAAAAAATCTATAACCATTGTATAAGACACTCCCAGTTTTTAGACCCCAGATCTTTTGAAAAAAGGTTATGACTTATACATGGCGAAATTCGGTAAGTATTTCAGACTAAACAATGCAATAAAAAATAGAACTCAGTAACAGTTTTCAATTAACTTTAAACATACATTATTCATAAAAGAATTCACCATTTGACAAGAAGTGCTAGGAAAATTTAAAAAATAGTCTGGCAATATTAGTTTTCTGATATGCCTCCCTTTAGAATGAGAAATCCTTAAGGACAGGGACAATGTTTTTGTTTTTTCTTGTCTTGCCAACATTTGGAGCAGGGACTGTCACATAATAAATTCTTAATAAATACTTGTGAATGATTGATTAGTTGATTAACATGGTCTTTGAAGGATAGAAAAGAATTGAGGAGTCAAAGAAAAGACATGGTAGACATAGAGTTATGTGAACACAAACACCTAAAATGTTGTAGTGATATGTAGTAACATTGAGATGAGTCTGACCAATTCAGACAAACTAGTTGACTATGTTTCCCAAATCTGACACATTAGTTCCCACTTCTATACACATAAATTGCTCATATACCATGTATGTAATCTACTTGCTCATCTCTCTAAAATGCTTGCTGAATTGGACTACACATGTACATAGTAATAGGCTTATTCTTAGTCATGCTACATACCACCTCCATATACATGTACACGTAAGTGCACCAACACAGAGATGGGAGTAGGAAAGATTAGGTTTAAGAGAAATTAAATTAAATTTAAGAAGGGGGGAAATGCACCAAGCATGTCAAAACAATCCTGATATCTGTAATGCTTTGTCTCTGTGCCAGTTTTTATGGTGATTTTACAATCCCAAAAGCATAAGTATTTCAAGCACCAAAAAATACTTTCCAAATCCATATTCTGTGAGATAAACTAGCACTAGGTCAGTTATAATCAATATTCAGTTAAAGCCAATCAATAGAGAAACAAAAGAAAGGTTGGGATTCAGAGTTTGGGAGTAGTAGAAAACAGACTTTTGCCAACTTATTTTTTAAAACTCTCTGCACTTTTTAAGCCTAGGGTCCAGAAATAATAATCACTTGTTAGATATCCTGAGTAAAAATGCATGTCTCTCTTTTCTACTAAAGGGAAGAAACAGAATGGGGCCAAAAATGTTTTACTCAAAATCTCCTTTCCAAAGAAACTGCTGTAATAGTCTCAGCTGATCTGCTTTCAGAGTGCAGTTCCTCCAAACCCATTGATTGTTTCTTGCCCATAGATAATCCTGAGTTAGTACTTCCATTGATTTATGTCAGTTTTAAAAGCCCTGATTCTCTTGAATTATTCCAGTGAATTTCAAGCTGAGTAGTTCTAACTCATTTCTTTAATCTATGGACTGTATAAGCAATTTCCAGTTATTTCAATAGAATTTTTTCAAATGAATTTCTCTGAAATACATTAAAAGAAGACTCACATTTCTGCATATTGCATATTTCATAGATGTCCTGATAATAGGAACTATAGTGTCCTAAATGGAATTAAATATATATATATATATATATATATATATATATATATGCGAGTGTGTGTATATGCATTTTGTTCACAGAGCAAGATCTTTCACCTTTCCCCATTGCATGTGTGTACATGCACACATACATACACACACACATACAGAGAATTGTACACATCCCTGTTTTCCAAAGTGAAAAATTTAACAGTACAGAGCTAAACATGTCCCAATGCCATTCAAAAATCTTCAGTTGTTCCCTACGGTATCTAAGTTAAAAAACACTTAGATTTATATTTAAATTCTCTGCAATCTGTTTTCCAGTCTTATTTCATATTTTCCCTCTTTCATAAATTTTTCATTCTAGTCAGACTAGCAACCTAAAATGCTATCTGATATCAAGTACCTGACATCTCCTACCTTTCTCCATTTACATAAGTGGTCCCCCATGTCTCCATCTCTCTTTCTTCAAAGCTCAAGCCCATTGCTCATTCATGCCCGAGGCATGTCCTGATGACTCCCAGCTATATGAACAATTTTTCTTTTCAAAATTACTTTGTATATACTTGCTTATATATTTTGAACGTGTTACATTCTCAATTTGGTGTAAACTTCTTCAGGCAAGGAACATTTTAGCTTTTGATTTTATGTAATACTACTTAACTCACAGGTTGTTGCAATGAGCAAATGTGATACTATCTATGAAGCACTTTATACACATTAGAGAGTCAAAGAAATATCAACTACTTTTTAAAAAAGAGGGTAGAGAAAAGATCTGTGGTTTTATTGACAAAGAGAAGAATTGTATAAGAAATCATTCTCTTCCAACTAGGTCAGGAGCTTTTTGGCAATTTTTTTGTCTTTTAGAGTTGCCTAAGGGATGTGCTAACTGGCTAAGTTTCCACTCTCACTAATGGTATTTGTCAGAGTCTGGAGTCGAACTCAGGTCATCATGGCTCTGGAGTCAGTTCTCTATCCATTATAACGCACTGCCTCTTTATTATTTGTTTTTTCCTTTCAATGCTTACTCTTTCCTTTCAATGCTTACACTTAATAAGTGTTTGTTGAATTGAACTGAGTTGAATTGAAATAGGAGTTGGATCCTGGATCCTCTTCAGACAAAGCATCAAAATTATAAACTTCTTTTAGAGCTTCTAGAATAGTAATATTATTAATAATATTCTATTAAGTAGCTTTCCATAGACTTTACAGTTTGCAAATTCTATGAATTTACAATCATGTCTTTTGCTTATTGTCCCAGAATAATTAGAAAATACAAATTGAAATCAAATCATCAGATGACAAGTAAAAACTTACTAAAATCTGGCAGCTTTGTGTGTTTTATACATATTTATAATATGTTAATAAGTATAATAATTCCATGCTTTCCAGCTGAATATTAGGTTATTTTTTTCATCTGCCTTCTAATACTATATTTTATAGGATATGATAAAAAAAAGATTTGTGCTCTACAATGTGTTTTTTTCTGAATGGTTTTGTAATAATGGTCTGATCAGAGCTGCCCTGGGCAAAGGTGTGAAATATGTGGAATTGGTCCATGGTTAGTTTCCCCTATCTTTTTGCAAAGTCTTTTTATTTTTATCTTCTCAACTCCTTTTCCCTCTTGTACCCTATTCCTAGTCCTGCTGTTTTTTTAAACAGAATGGACAATAAATTGTTGACTTGAGGAAAGTTGATGAAGGCTACAGTTATTACCTTTGGGGATGATACCCTTAATATTTGAATATAGGATTTAGTATTTGAGTGGATGATTTCAGAAGGAAAAAAATACAGAGGTCAAAGAATAATGGGAATTTCATTCAAAGACAAGAAGTGGGAAAAATAATACCAATAGGTGAATAACCACACAGTCCAATTAAATTTCAAATCTATGATGAGGTTTATCATTTCCCTGTTACTCATAGTAATGCTGGAAGAGGTAAAGTAAGTTAGGAGTGGATGTTTCATAGGAAATGGGAAGAGACATTCAAGTGAAAATACACGTAGAGGTGAGAATGGTGCCTGATATGGTCATAATTTTTGATTGTGGCTGTAATTTTTTAAACTTTCTTTAGAAACCTCTTTATCCATTGACACTGTTAATATTAGAGCATTTGGGGGGAATAATAGACAAAAGAAATAGATAGACAGAGAAAGAGAGAGACAGAGAGAAAAACAGAGAGGCAGAGACAGGGAGAGAAACAGAGGCAGGGAGAAAGAGAAACAGAAACACAGACACAGACAGAGACAGAGACAGAGACAGAGAGAAAGACAGAGAGACAGAGAGACAGAAACAGAAACAGAAACAGAGAGAGTTCACATGTGAAATTCCAGCAGTCTTAGAGTGGAAATTATGAAAAGTTGGATATGAATCCAGAAGTAGGACAACTCTGGCTAGTTGTATCAATTCTCATATAAGGAGACTTGGATTTGTGAGAGCTCAGAGAATGTGTGCTAGACACGGTCCCAAACTGATACAATTTACCTTCCCAAGAAATGGGTGCCTTCCCAAGAAGAAATACCAGTATTGTGGTGGTAAGTAGGAATAATGGAAACAAGTACCCATAGTTGATGAATGGAATAATTTCATCCCCAAGTAGTCTCCACATTGGATTTTTTTTAAAAAATCATATCTTGAATTTGGGGACTGTGAGATCAATCTAGTGTTTTGTGGAAAAGGGGTGAGGGGATTTAAGTCAGTGAAGAAATAAATTCTCTTCCCTCTTGAATGTTTTTATTTTCCCCTGAAATATAGGGTTTAGACCTGAAATTTCTCCTGTATGGGAGAATACTGTGTGTAAATTTTCATCATCCCTGCTAATTGTAATTCATCAGTAAATCACACTCCTAAGAGAATTCTCTGCAACATAAAGAGGTTTGGTGACTTGCCCATGGCCTCACAGATAGAATATAGCAGAGACTGCACTTCAACTCAGATCTTCTCAAATCCAACACCAGTCTTCTATACACCACTTAGGCTGCCTCTGCTCCCTGAATGATATGAATGAATATAGCAGGTATGGGGTGTAATGAATTTGTCTGAATATGTGGTTCTATTTTGTGGGGGGAAAAAAAGGCAATGAGTTAGTTCTTCCCTAGATAGGAAGTGTCACTCTTCAGTAAGGGTCATTGGGTGAATTTCTTGTGAGTGCTTTATCAAATACAATTTCTGTTCAAATATATATAATGTAAATATTATTGTTTCACATCTAAGCATTCAGTGTAGCATCAAATTCACTCAGCTATTCTTCACAATTTATTCCCAATCCCCCAGTCACAGGTCACAGCAGATTCTGCTTTCTTGTAAGTGTACTCTAACTGAGCAATCAGCTGTTAACTGCATTTATGGCAGTCAGGTTATGTTTACATTAAGTCTGTGGAATAATTTAGCTCTCCTGTCTCCATTAATTACAACCAGACTCTGTCACTCAGCAATTTCACTACTTCAGTCATTAGAAGGACTTCAAGAACTAAGCTAGGTTCTAAATGTTTTATCATCAACTGAAGAATAAATTGAAAATCACCATTGTCTGTAGACAATATGGAAGAGCACTGTTGAAGAAATTGAATCACTATAAAACCTTTACCAGATATAGATGATATAGATATAGATATAGATATAGATATAGATGATATAGATATAGATGATATAGATATAGATATAGATGATATAGGGGTAGAGATAGAGATAGAGATAGATAGACATAGATATAGATATAGATGATAGATATAGATATAGATATAGATATAGATATAGATATAGATATAGATATAGATATAGATATAGATATAGATATAGATATAGATATAGATATAGATATAGATAGATATAGATATAGATATAGATATAGATATAGATATGGATTTATACCTGGGGAAACATAATTTAGGATATAGCCTTAATATTAATATCCTGAAAGCAAAATATCCTAAACTCAGTGCTAGGAAAGTTATCTTTTTCTAATATTTATAAAAAATTTTATCAGTATCTCAATAAATGGAAAGATAATATTTGAAAAATTTTTTAAGACAAAAAAACTGAGAACATGATCTGACAGTTATTTATAACTTTTGACTGCTCTTTTATGATATTATACCCTTTGTGATTTATTAATAATTGTTCAGTATCTTTACACATTTCAGCTAACTTTAAAATTAATCCCCCAGTGCTTAAAAAGATATTTCTTATAGGTATACTTGTCTAGACTAGATATTCTTCCCATCTGTGTCTTTATGGACAAAATCTATATGTATATTAAGATTATCATTGATGAAATAATAAAAAGGGGTATCTACAAAGGCTTTCCTAAATGATTTGCTACATTAAACCTTATCAGTCACAGAAATGATGGCATTGTGAAGAGAATACATGATACCATTTTTACTTGTCCCAGTGATCATTCCTTTCTTCTTGTTAATTGCCATTCTCTGTTCTTTTACCAATTAATCCTCTGCTGCCTATCAACATGTCCAGATCTTCCACAAACTTAAAAAACTTCCACTTCACCCTTATGTTCCCACAAGCTATAAATTTTTATCAATCTTCCCTTTCTATGTCAGGCTCTAAGAAAGAGTTATAAATTCTACCAGTTTACTTACCACCTATTTATTTCTCAATCCTTCACAATTAGTCATTTGTCATCTAATATCTCCATTATATTAAAATGCTTCTATCTAAAGTTGCCATCTGTCTCTTTACTTCTATATCCAATTTCCCTTTTTGAATCCTCTTTATTCTCTCTGCAGCTTTTGACAGTTAACCACTGCCTCCTCCTGGATGCTTGCTTTTCTCGTGGCTACCAAGGCACAGTCCTACTCCTTGCTATGAGACCACTCCTTCCTTGTCAATATCCTTTATTGATTCATTATTCACTTTTTATGCCTTAAAGTGTCAAAACAAAAGTGTCAAACACACAGGCTGTAATGTGGCTCGTCCAATGGTGCCAAACCAAATAAATATGTAAATGGGAATTTTTAATAAAATAAAAATATAGTAAATCATACATAATATTAAAATGTGACTCTCCCAGTAAATGTGACCCACAGAGGTCGTTATGTATTTTTCATGGACCCCTTTTCTATTTGACTTAGCCATCACTACCTTAAATGCAGATATTTTTTAAGGTTCAAAGACAATATGTTGTACAATAGTTGCTATCTGCATTAATAAAATTCCTACATCTATATCAATTAAACTATAGAACCAATCTGGAAAAGGAAAGTTAATACAATAGCATGAAAGTAGTAGCTACGTTCAATGGATCTAAAAATATCAAAAACTGTCTGCTCATACAAAAAGACTTGAAAACTGTCTCTTTCTTCTCTCCCAAGACATTAAAAAGTAATGGGATGGGGCAGTTAGGTGGTGCAGTAGATAGAGCACCGACCCTGGAGTCAGGAGTACCTGAGTTCAAATCTGGACTCAGACACTTAATAATTGCCTAGCTGTGTGGCCTTGGGCAAGCCACTTAACCTCATTGCCTTGCAAAAACAAACAAACATAAACCAAAAACAAGCAAACAAAAAAAGTAATGGGAGAAGGGTAGCTAGGTAGAGAAGTGGATAGAACACTGGCCCTGGAGTCAGGAGGACCTGAGTTCAAATTCGACTTCAGACACTTAATAATTGCCTAGCTGTGTGACCTTGGACAAACCAATTAGCCCCATTGCCTCAAATAAATAAATAAACAAACAAACAAATAAATAAATATAAGTAATGAGTATATGTGAAATATGCTTTGCAGAGCCTGTAATAATCAGTCTATATAAGATCCCACTCTGTAGAGCAGAGGCAGATCCTATAAGGGGAGTGAAAGACAACTGTCAGCAGGACTCAAGTTTCAATAATTCTAGGAGATTTTTAGGGGTGAATTGATAAAATGTTTGATCAAATATAGCAGGCTAATTTTTAACTTTTGATCCTTGGCAGAGAAATGCTTCCCACTCCTACTGTAAAGGCAAGGCCAATTTACTGGGGATTCACATTCCACAGAGGAAGAAATAAAGGACTTCCCATCAATACAGGAAAATAGCATAAAACAATATATACAAAAAGACAAAAATGTTTTAGATAAAAAAACTAAGTAGGTATAAGGATTCCTAGATTAAAAATAAAAACAAAAGTTTTTTTTTTCAAATATCACATTCTTAATGTGATAGTTTATATAATCCAATATTCTCATAGTTGCTATAATCTATGAACATTTCTCTTTGGGGCACTGTCCTACTTCCTGTTCTTATTAGGATTAGGGAAGGGGCTCAGTGCGCTATGAATTGACAAGTAAAATTTATATAGTGTCTGCTCTGGACCAGGAACCATAATAAGTTGTGTTTTAGAAATTATTTCACTGAATGGTTTTTTCATGATTGCTCATGATTGCTTATCATCTCAGGAAGGGAAAATGGAGGGAGGGATACAATTTAGAACTCAAAAACTTTAAATAAAGAGAAAATTTAAAAATTCTTTTAACATGTAATTAGGGGAAAATAAAATATTATTTTTAGTAAAAATTATTTCATTGGATTCATACAATAATCTTGTGACATAGGTGTTATTACTTTCCCCATTTTAAAACTGAAGAAATTGAGGTTAAATTACTTCCCCAGGATCATATTGCTATTAAATGTCTTAGACTGGATTTGAACTCATCTTTCTGACTCCAAGCTCAGTCTTCTTACCACTGTGTCACCAGTTGCCTCAATATAGAAGTCACACTTTTGAGTTCAATCTGTATTATTAGCATTTTCCAGCACTTTCTCAAGTTGAGACAAAACACCAAATCAAACACTAATTTGTAGTGTGCATCAGTTTTTCAGGTGAAAATGATCACAATGAAAATTAAACAATCAGGGGGTGGCTAGGTGGCACAGTGGATAAAGCACCAGCCCTGGAGTCAGGAATACCTGGGTTCAAATCCACTCTCAGACACTTAATAATTACCTAGCTGTGTGGCCTTGGGCAAGCCACTTAACCCTGCTTGCCTTGCAAAAAAAAAACCTAAAAAAAATTAAACAATCAGTTTTCCCAAGGGCTCAAAGTCAATCGGGATTTGAACAGGGTAGAACCACAAAAGTTACTCCTAAAAAAGAACTTCTAGCTTAGAATAATTAATTATTTATTTCAGGCAGTCAGTAAATACACAAGCACTTATTAAGCACCTATTGTATATCAGACAAAAAATTAATCAAAGTCTACATTTTCATAGCAATATGTTCCACTTTTCACAACAGCTGAGTACAGAGCAGCTGTATGCTCAGACACCTGGTAGGAAAGATTCACAGTCAATAAAAAGTAATAGGAGTTTCATGGGATCTAAACAATTTGGTAAGACAGATGCAACATGAGAAAGTTATGAAAAGGAAAATTCATTTGTTACTTAGCATTTTAAATTGTACTTTGTAGACACTGCAAAGCACTACACTATGCTTCAGATTTTAGACTATTGAAAAAATGATGTGTTTCTGCCAATTGTTCCTTTAAAACTGTTTTTCATTTTTATCCTTATCTCCCTGGGGCCTAAGCATAGTCCCTTTAACATGTTCACAAAGGACCTATGACTTTGGCAGTATTTAGTGTTCCAAATCAGTTAGAGTTAAGTCCCAGGAAACTTCGTGAAAGTTCAGAGGATTCTTCAGGATAATGGTATTAGAAAGAATCAAAGGTAGGATTTTAATCTAGATCTTAGAATAGTGGAGAAAGATGGCACCTGAGATTTTTTTAACTTTCATATATAGGATCTTCTCAAGTTCACGTTCAATACTTATCTTCCATGTAACAGAAAAACAAGTCATTTTATTGGAGTAAATGGTGTGTGAAGATTTCATCAGTGTAAAGATAAACCTAATGATGAAACTGCCTCTCCCAGTTCATCTCAGCATTGCAAGTTGCTCTTCAACTTGTCCTGAAAAGTTGCAACTTATCTAGCATTTAGACAGTATGTATTAGAAACAGGTCTTGAACTCATGTCTTCTCAAGTCTGAGAACAGTTCTCAGATTGCTTCATTACAACCCACTTCCTATCACCTTGCACATAGTAGGTATAACAGACTATTGAATGACAACCTAGAATATCTTACAATAAGCAGGTCGTCCTAAGAAGTGTGTCAATTTAATTATTGGCTGTAAAATGTGCTTGTTACTAGAAAACCTCTAAGAAGTTACCTTCATTCTCATTTGTAGTCTAGTAGTTTATGCGACAATAAGAATCCTATGGGGTTTGGCAAAGTTCAATGGACTTTTGTTTTTAATGAATCCCACATGTATCCTTAGGGTTCTTTACTCCTTGAGTGTTTTCTAATGACTTCCAGAACTAATAGAATTTCCTGTTCAGTGTTTTCAAATAAAATAAAATCAGTTTTGTTTCATGCACATGTACTGGTTTGTTGGATAAAAATGATAAAGACTTTATTCCATTTTGGTTTTTACCAAATAGAAAGAAGCAAGTATTTTGGCCCTCAGCAGAAATGGTTAAAAAACTTAAGTCTCAAACAATTTTTATTAATAAGACAATATGCCTAAGTAGTTTCCTGGCCCATAGACAAAACTAGAAAATATGCTTTGCGATTATTAAACTTAACATTATCTAGAGTGGAGGCATACTGGTATTACAAAGGGTGAAACAGAACTCTATGGAAAACCAAAGGAAGTTCTTAAGAGGTACACCTTATTCATCAGTGTCAATAAATGATAAGTCCAGTATGTTTATTATATTCTCCCAGATGCCATACAAAGCAATATAAAGTACTATGATTCATGGTCTAGCATAGTAATGCTTTGTATATAACAGTTACTTGAGAGATATTTGGTTGAAATGAATTGAATGACTCACTGGTGTCTTTTCTAGTCTTTGAGTAAATGAACTAATTAAGTGACAAAATTCTGTCAGGTAGATAGGTATTTTTCTCATTTACCATTGAGAAAACAATGATTTGATACAGCAGAGCAAATTGTGGCAATGGTTAGGAATTCCCAATAATCATTTTGTGGCATAAATATTGTCTCTTTCCCCTTGGTCAATTCACTTGGCAACAGGGACCGAAAATGGAAACAGGAAAATAACATTTTGGTTATATTCATATCCTTTCCTCCATTACTCATTCCAAATCCCCACTCAACATAATGCCAAAGGGACAAACTAGAAAAGGATGAATCAACTGATTCATTTAGACTATAAATACACAAATGAACTCTCCAGCAGGTGTTCTACCAAGCCCCAGGTGCACTGCTGGCATTCTGACATGAAATAATCACTATTTATAATGTTACTTTCGTTGCTATAATTTGCTTAGTGTATAAACTGCCTACCTTGTTTGGCTATTCAAGGAATATTGGAAACTTGAGAAATGTGTGGCATTTAAAAAATAAAATAAGGTAATATACAGAAAAAAGGTTGATCCCAATTTTAGAAGAAGAGGAAAATATACTTCTAGGAAATGGCAAAAGAACCTCCTATAAATCCTGATGACTTATTGAGTGGGTAAAAAATACACCACCAAAATAAAAAGTTTGGGTGGAAGAAAGCAAATTTCTGTTCTCAGATTTATTGTTTAAGTTCCTTAACTTCTTTTCCTCAACTTTGCATTAAAAAGAATAATATTACCATAGGAAAACCATGATGTCTAATGAATAAATACTGCTGTAAAGTACTTCCATGCTTAAATGGCTAATAATGAGTACATTTGAATTGCTTTCAAGAAGTAATTACTCTCATGCTTTTTGTTGCCTTTAAAATCATTGCTTTTGCAGTTCACACAAAATAAAAGAATTTGTTTCTGGAAAAAACTCTTTAAATATCCTTTGTGATACATTTGTGATACATTTATCAATGTGGATTCCCTTAAAACAGCAGCTTGTCAAGATTACCAAGTTCAAAATATACCAAGTGTTGCCCTGAGTACAAATTCTAAGATACTTACTTAAGTGTTTGGTTCTCAGTTAAGTACCTTAACATCTCTCAGTGTCAGATTCTTCATCTATAAAGTATAAGTAAAACATCCTCACAGTATTTTTCAAGGTACAAATGAAATAACATGTAACATCATCTGCAAACCTTAAAGCTCTAAGTAAATGCTAGCTATTATAATTGATTGAAAGAAAGGAGAGAGGAGGAATGCAACTGTTTGTTTGCTTTGTTTTTCAGCTGGAAGAAAAGAATAATTGCAAAGGTTCTTTGGTGAACATTTTCCTCCTGGAAAATGGAATGGAAGTTGGGAGAAAGGCTGAGAATAATGATGAAAACATTATCACCCACATCTCTTGTAAGATTCTTCCATAACTGCTTTATAATATGATCTTCCAAAGGCCTTCTTGGTACCTGTGTTGAAAGGTTAGTACAAAAGAATGTTTGTTACCTCCTGAGCCACTACAAATTCAAAGAAAAGGACCTTGGCCATTAAATTCAAGTGGATGATTACTATAATCAGGTCTTTGCTGCACATAATTCAAATCCCCCAATCTGGATCCAAGTTCAAGTAAAGTACAGCAAAAATTCTGTAAAATCCTTAAAACAACAGAATGGTAAGTTATTTTCCTATTCACAAGTACAGTTTAAAGTGTATCAATACCAGGGGAAATCTTCACTTAATTATTAAAAGTGCCCTCCTTGACAAATTAGACAATTGTCCAGAGCTATTTATTTTGGAAGTAACATTAAACCCAAAAGCAGCAATATGGAAAAGATAGTGACAGAGAAATCCAGAATGGTTTTGTTATTGAAAAAGATCAAAAAGATAGGGGCAGCTAGGTGGTACAGTGGATAGAACACCAGCCCTGGAGTCAGGAGTACCTGAGTTCAAATCCAGCCTCAGACGTTTAATAATTACCTGGCTGTGTGGCCTTGGGCAAGCCATGTAACCCCATTGCCTTGCAAAAAAAACAAAATCAGAAAGATACTCCTGGACCTTCTTGAATAGAAAAGTTTTTACTTGCATAAAAGGAGGAAATTGACCATTTAGGTAGATCCATCCTTTTATATCTTCTACACTATGGACAAAAAAAGTCCAAAACATTTCAATTTCTTAAGATCTGTCAGTATCAGCAATAAAAATATCCACAAAATACACATACATACACACATTTAGTTGTGCATATTTATATAATCTCTATAGTATATTCATATTATCTATATATGCATAAACTTTGTTAAATATGATTAAGAGTCTGGAAGATAATTTATAATATTCCTGGCAATATATAATTCCAGATGCTCTGTATTTTACTGCTTCACATAAAAACATGATTGTTTTAATTTTTTACACGATATTGCTGTGGTTCTGAAAACTGTACCTTTATCCATGTTGCTTTGAGGTCTGCTTATATGGAATAAAAATCATATGCTGTTAGTCAACCAAAATTGTCCTTTTTCTCTTCCTATTGATCACCATAGAATAATCAATTGACATTTGGCACCATCTGATTTATAATAATTCAAGTCAGCAGCAGCATAATTTAGAAACTGACTACTGGGCATATGCCGGTAATGAATTGAATCCATGTATAATTTAAACTCAGACTAAAAATTACATTTAGATAATGTTAATCTTGTGACAACTTGACAAAGTCGAAGGAAGTCAATATTAATGCTTCTGTCCTTTCATTAATTCAGATGTTTGCATAAGGAAGAGAGTGAAAGATTTCAAGATTTCAGATTTGTGTACAGAATCTTAGTTTCAGTTCTATTGTATTTCTTATTTCCTTTTGTTATATTCCAAATGCAGGAGAGAAAATTCTCTTGCCAGATTGAAAAAAAGATATCTGAGTTCTGTTCAACCATTTGTAAATTACCTCAATTAATTTCTTCTAGCAAAAAAATAAAAAATCAAAAACTATTGGTACAATATATTTTCTTATTGGGGGAGGATTAGTGAATACTTTTTATTCTGAATGTCAAAATTAACAAGGATCTAGTTGGTGAACACCACAAGAAATGGCTGGCTCCAAAGACACACAAAGGGGATAGAGGCCGAGAAAATAATTCTTACTTACAGTAACACAAAGCCAGATCTTCCAACAGTTTCAGGTGAACAGGTACATAGTTTGACAATATTAGCAAGCACTGAGATCATAAAGAGCTTTAAGGGAGAGGGGAGTGATTTTTTAACCCCTTTTTGATATAGTAGCAGACACTATCAGATGATGATGATACTTGACCTGGGGAAAATTCTTGCCTGTAAAACAGCCTTTCTTCTCTAGGTCTTCCTCAATTCTGATAATTTGATCATATTTGACCACATATTCAAATTGGCATAGTTTTGATCTGTCCCGCATAGAAATCCACTTCCTAGTCTTCCATACAAACATCATAAACTTCCCTAGAAGGATGGGATGCCATTATTTCTTACTCATTAATTTGCAACGGCTTGCATATCTTAAGATATCCAATCATAAAGCTAAGGTTAACTCTGAACAAGAGGCAATTGCAAACTTTGTCATTCATAGACTATTCAAGATGTTTTGCATTTGGGATCAGTTCCTGCCATTGGGTGCCTGTGGTATCATTGAAGGAATTCCAAGCTCCCCAAATATTCTGGTCAAAGAAATCTTTAATAGTCAAGTTATGCCTGCTAAGATTATCAGACTAGAAGTCCAAAGCAGATCAGATCAGATCAGATCAGAAGAATTCAAAGGTAGCAACATCTTTGCTAATTATCATCTTAACTATATAAATCAGCCTTACCAATAGCATTCTTTTGTGCCTCCAGAGCTTTTTAACTCAGCAAGATATTTTTAAAAAGCCATTCTCATCTCCTACATTGGTGGAACCCTGCCTATACTTCTGCTTAATATCATTGCTCTAAGATGTAAGGAGTCAAAGAATTTGGCAACTTTTTGACAAATTTGAATATTGGACACCAAAACAACTGAGCAATTGTCTGCTATTCAGTAATGAATTTATGAAAAACTATGTCTTTTTTTGTTTTGGTTTGGTTTGGTTTTTATAAGTCAATGGAGTTTATAAGGCAAAGATGAAGAGGCAGAAGATTGTAGGTATAGGTGAAATTCCTGTATACAAATAAATGATGGCAGTAGACTGACGGGTTTACAGAACAGATAACATGGTAGTTTGCTTAGAATGGTGAGTGAATGTGAAGGAATAATATGAATTGACTGAAAATCTAAGACTAATAATTTCTACTTGAATGATTTATCCACTGAACATCTCATTAACTGACAGGCAAGTGACTTGCCCAAGGTCACACAGCTAGGTAATTATTAAGTGGCTGAGGCTCTCTTCACTCTGCCGCCCAGGGGCCCCAACCCATGCCTTCTTATTTTCATTTTAGATTACTGTTCTACCCACTGACTGTAGCTTACCATTATTTTCTACAAAGTATAGAGTCTAGTTGCTCCCACTGCTACTAAAGGATTTGTAAGCTTTCAAATTCAAATTTAACAAACATTATATTATGTCTAATTCAGTTCTATGCTAAGGGCAGAAAATAAAAAGAAAAAATAGCCAAAAGGTTTACATTATTGTGAGATTTTATAGATATAGGCATAGTTAAAGATGATAGAGATGAGACAGAGATAGAGATAAATGCATATGTATGTAAATACATATACATATATGCATCTGCATAAAGTTATATATACTGGATATCCAAAAAGCCCAGAGCAAACTATTTGGAATTTCCTGTATACACAGTTATATATATATATATATATATATATATATATATATATATATATGTGTATATATATATATATATATATATATATACACATATATATATCAAGTTATACAAAATTTTAAATATATGTTTTATACAAAATTATACAAAGGAATTTCAAGCTGTACAAAATTTTCATGAACAGGGAGATCAGAAAAGACCCCATGAAGGAGATGGCATCTCAGTGGTATATTAAATTTATTTAGGATTTTATAAGGTAAAGACGATTGTAGGGATGGATGAGATTCCAATATACAAAGAACTGAAGACAGTAGATTGAAGTAGATTGAAGTTCTGTATATAGAACAGTTAATATCACAGTTTTGAAAAACTAAGACTAATAATTTCTACTTGAATGACTTATCCAATGAACATCTCAGCAACTAATGAGCCCTGACCATTTGATCAGGGATATAATTACATTCAGGTAGTTCATTGAGTACCGTTACCCAAACTGCTATGGCATATGATTACCTCTGCTGACCCCAAGTTCATTAATTGAAACCATCACTGACCACTTACTCTGTCTTGAAACCACAGGGAATACTAACAAAGAGGTACAACATTCTTCATTGGGATTTAACAGCAAAGCAGCCAATTACACCTTTCATGTGAAGGGAAGGAAGACCAGAATCTCAGAGCTCAGCAATGAGTTGCGATTATGAATAGTAAAGTCGAGTTCTGAAATAAACGGTAGTGTGATTTCAGAATGAGTCTACTTCAGAGCAACCCAAAATCCTGACAAGTAAATTGATTTAGAGTGGTTTTAATGGGCTCCAACAATGATGCTTTTTCAGGAGTCTGTCTGTTCTTCTTAATTTTGTACTTATGTGTACTCTGACTCAAAAAGGGTCACTTTTATTTTTTGATTGGTCTTCTGATTAAATTAAGTTTCAATGAGCTCAACTTTTTGAATGAATCATTATTTCAGTCTGCTCAATGAAGTCTAATTAGAGTTTGAGGCAAGTAAACCTGGAGTTGAGGGCAACTGTTTTTATTTTTAATAATACTTGTGAAACTAGGATGAATTCAACTTAATGAGTCATGAGGTTTCTTATACCTTGTCTTCCCATATGGATCAAAGATCAACAATCATCAACAACAATAACAATAAAAGCAATCATATTTGTACATTGTTTGATCCTTACAATAACACTGTGAGGCAGGTACTATTATTCTCCCCATTTTACAAATGAAGAAACTCATGCTGAGTGAGAGTAAGTGACTTGTCCAGTGTAACCCTGGTTAGCTTTTGAAGTCACATTTGAACTCAGGTGTTTCTAACCCCAGATTTTGTGCTCTATCCTTGTAAACCAACACCAAAAGTGGAAAAATATAATCCTAGGAAAATTATCTAAGACTCATTTTTCTCATTTTTAAAGTAGGGATAGAAATTCCTCTTCTGCCTGTTTCATAAAGTTGTTGTAAAGATCAAATGAGATGACTTTTCAATGTATTGCACAATATAAAATACTATTTAAGTGTCAAATATTGTTATAATTCCAGGTCTGGTGGAATTATACTGTAATATCCTGAAAGGATAGATAAAACTTGCATGTTTTCTTAATCAACTTGGTGAGGTACAATATACTCCTAAATTCATTTTTTTCGGTCATCTACTTTGGGGTATATTCTGGAAAGTTTATGAAAAGACAAAGAATATTAACCTTGATTTTAAGAGATAAGTGTGTCTTTCGTTGTAATTTGATTTTAGGATGATGTTCTCTTGAATACTCTTCCTCCCCATATTAGTCATGAAGAAAACTGGAGAAATTTAGCATCTTGTTATAGAATAAGAACAGTTAATGCCTTTAAAGTATTATTTCAATATTGCAGTGCATTGTGCAAACTCTTGTACAAACCGTTAATCATTAGTGCTTAACTAATATATACTACTAGAGGGAGCAATAATTTACAAGGAAATTCTGGCTTTATACCTATAATTAATTTAATTGTAATTAATTTAAACAGCTATCCTCAAAACTATTAAAAGAACAGAATTATTCAAATTTATCTTCAGGAGTTGCCAGCACTTAATATCATTCTATAGTAATGTTTATCTCTGGGTTATGAAAGAAGAAAGGGGAAAAACATGATTAATGTTTAATTAATACATTTTTTCATTTCATTAAAGAGAATAAAACACTTTTAATAGTGTTAATTTCTGTGGTGACCAAATATTTTCTGTTCTTTCCCCTGATTTATCTTTTTTATTATACTATATTATAGAAATAATTGTTTTAGGGGCAGCTAGGTGGCGTAGTGGATAAAGCACTGGCCTTGGAGTCAGGAGTACCTGGATTCAAATCTGGTCTCAGAAACTTAATATTTACCTAGCTGTGTGGCCTTGGGCAAGCCACTTAACCCTGTTTGCCTTAAAAAAAAAAAAAAAAAAGAAAGAAAGAATTGTTTTATTCCATAAATTAGAAATAAAATAAATTTTTAAAAAAGAAAAATTTGGGCTAACATTTTCTACTTAAATGACATATCCATGGAATATCTCATCAACTGAACCAGAATCCTGATCAGTTAATAAGTGATATAATTTACCAGAAAATTACATTCAGGAGGTATATATAGTTTTATCTAGATATAGAAAATATCTACAAACCCATCTATCTATCCACATGTAGATTGTGCATTTTATTTGTCTAAATATATATTGTATATATCTATATATACATACCTATCTTATGTTTAAATACACATATAACTATCTATACATGTATTTGTGTGTTTATTAAATGTCTACATACACATAAAGACACAAGGTAATTTGAGGAGTGCAATTGCGATTATAAGTGGGAAAACAAGAAAGGGAATCTATAGGAGTCTGAGAGTTTAGGAAGATAAGGATTTCTAGGGGCAGAAGTGAGGATGGATTATATTCTGGCCATAGGAGATATTCAAGAGATGGAAGATGGCATACCAAGTTCAGAAAATAGTTGAATAGGCTGTTATAACTTGCATAAAACCTCATTGAAAGAGAGCAGTGTGAAATAATTCTAGAAAGGCAAGGCAGATCCAGATGGTAGAAAACTTAAAATGTGAGGCTAAGGAGTTTGTGTTTCATTGTAAAGGCAATAGAGAGTCATTGGAGTTTTTTTGAGAAGGAAAAGAAGATAGAGTTGTACCTTAAAAATATTATTTTGACAGCTGAGCAGAGGAAGGATTGAAAAGGAGAGACAGTAATAGGCAAGTATAAATAGGAAGCTTTTTAGATAATCTAGGGAGAAGTGAAGAAGATGATATTCATATGGGTAGAAAGAAAGAAAGAGATAAACGTGTGAAATAACTTAAAGGAAAATATTAAGACTTGTCATATGATTCAATATGAGGTTAAGGGACACACAGAGAAATCAAGAAATTTTTGAAGATAATGAATGTAGATTACTGTAAGCATGGTTTTGCCCTAAATAGAAATTTTGAAAAAGGAGTGAATTTGGGAATTAGGGAAATGACAGAGAATTATTTATCTTTTAGAAATGTAGGATTGGAAATCAATGAGACATCTAGGTGAAGATATCTACTAATAATGATCACTGAACCTATGAAAATGTCTAGGAAAAACTGTACAGAGAGAAAAGACAAAAGGCATAAGAAAGAAACCTAAGGAAAAACTGAGCTTCGAGGGTAGGAAATTGTTGATCCAGTGAAGGTGATTTAGAAGGAATGATTAAATAACTAGGAGGAGGATCTTGATAGAGCTAAGTCACAGTAGCCATAGGAAGGAAGAGAGAGTAACCATGAGGAGGAGGACATAGTTCACAAAACCAAAGATTCTATTTGTAAGGAGCCTCTTAGACATTATGGACAAGATCCCTTGATGTATCTAAGTCTCATGATATTCAATATTATTATGCTTAAGAATTATTAAGAATTATTTTTAAACCCATAAAAATTAATTTAAAAATATAAAGTTCTATACTGTAATACTTTTATTGCTATCATTTGTTTTTAAATAACTTTCATTTCCATATGCATCCTTCCTGCCACTGCAACTTTCTTCCTAGAATAACAAATAAAAAGGAAAGGAGTTCAGTAAAACTAACTATTGCACCAATGAAGTTATACATTTTGTTCCGTATCCATAATTCCTGCATTTCCTTAAAGAATACAAGGAAGTTGTCTTTATCATTCCTTCTCTGGGATTCAGCTTAATTATTTTAATTGTACAGCCTAGCTTCATTTATTGCTGTTTCTGTTCTGCTAGTTGTACATATTTTCTCATTCTTATTTCACTTTGCTTCATTCTTTTTTCTTAGAGCATTGGTTTTGGAGACAAGAGAAAGGAAATTTGAATCCTGCCTCAGATGCTAGTTTCTTACTAGTTGACCTTGACTTAAACCTGATTGCCTTGCATCCAGGGCCATCTCCAGTTGTATTGATTCATTTCTGACCACTGGACCCAGATGGCTCTGGACAAGAAAGTGAAGCTGGTGACTTAGCACATCATCCCCTCACTAACATCCAATTTACATGTTTGTCATGGCATCACCACCCTGATGTAGTGGTCTTCCTTGAAAATGAAGGACAAACATCATCATCATCATCATCATCATCATCATCATCATATTATTATTATTATTATTGTACAATAATATTCCATTATATTCATTGCCATGATTTGTTTAGTTATAACTCAATGGAATAGGCAATATTTTGTTTCCATATCTTTGTAAATATAAAAGTAGTGTTTGTCTATAAATAGTTTATTTGGGGGAAAATTACTTTCTATATTATAATACCTTGGGATATGTATACTGCATTGGAAGTCTGGATCAAAGTAACATTTTAGTCACTTTCTTACCATAATTCCAAATTGCTTTCCAAAATAGTGTGACCAATTCACAGCTGCACCAATATTAGTATGCCTATCTTTTCACTCCAATGTTGAATATTATCATCTTTGCCAATTTTCTGAATATGAGGTAAAACCTCAAAATTGTTTCAATTTATATTTCTGTTATCATTAGTGATTTGGACCACTCTTTCACATGAATGTTTATAGTTTGCAATTCTACTTTTGAAAACTGTTCATTCATATACTTTAACTACCTACTTACTCAAGAATGGCCTTTGAAATTGTGTCTGCCTTAGTGTAGGGATGTTTGATGCAAAGTCTTTTTTTAAATGCCTTGCCACTTTATCCTTGGTGTACTGGCTTTGTGAATGCAAAACTTCTATTTTGTGTAAACAAAATATCTGTTATCTTTTTTGATTGCTTTTATTCTTTGTTGAATTAAGAATTCTATCCAGGGGCAGCTAGGTGGTGTAGTGGATAAAGCACCTGCCCTGGAGTCAGGAGGACCTGGGTTCAAATCTGGCCTCTCAGACACTTAATCATTACCTAGCTGTGTGGCCTTGGGCAAGTCACTTAACCCCATTTACCTTGCAAAACAACCTAAAAAAAATGAATTCTATCCTTGCCAGAGCTATGAAAAATATTTTATTTGGTGGCCTTTTAATTTAGAATGTTTGGTACTCGTGAGAATGCTTGAAAATACAGGCAGTATTACAGTATAGTTATAACTTACAAACTAACCCCCAAATTGCTCTTTCATCCCCTGAGATTAAAGTTTGATGTTTCTCCACTACTCTTAACCCTGGCATTAAGACAGGAACCCAGATACTTTCACTAGATTCTGAGGATGTTTATCCTAGTAGGGTGTGATTTATCCTACTATGAAAAAGTTCAAGATAGAAATCTTGCCCACTATGGTATTCAGAGAGACAGGAACCTTTATCCCTCATCTTTTCTTTGTAGCAGAGTGCCAACTTGTTGTTGAGGAGTCATTTACACAATCAGAATTAAGCTCACTAGACCCCACTTACTGAAAAAATCTTACTTCTCTATTTGACTCTGCTATATTTTCATGCACTCTGATTACACGATTTTAGCATAATTGAGTCAATTCTCCCCAAAAGCAATCAAACTCATCTGGTTATGGAAGAAAAGAGGGAAGGAAGGGAAGGAAGGAAAGGAAGGAAGGAAGGAAAGAAGGAAGGAAGGAAGGAAGGAAGGAAGGAAGGAAGGGAGGAAGGAAGGAAGGAAGGAAGGAAGGAAGGAAGGAAGGAAGGAAGGAAGGGAGGAAGGAAGGAAGGGAGGGATGAAGGAAGGGAGGAAGGAAGGAAGGAAGGAAGGAAGGGAGGGAGGAAGGAAGGAAGGAAGGAAGGAAGGAAGGAAGGAAGGAAGGAAGGGAGGGAGGGAGGAAGGGAAGGAAGGAAGGAGAGAGGGAGGGAGAGAAGGAAGGAGAGAGGGAGGGAATAGGGAGGGAGGGGAAGGAAGGGAAGGAGGGAGGAAGGGGATGTAGAGATAAAAGAGGAAAAAAATTTTAAGCACTTTCTATGCATGAAACACCACACTAAGCCCTGGAAATGCAAATATTACAGAGATAATTCCTGCTATCACGGAGCAAACATTGTAAAGAGGTACAACATATAAAAGGCTTCAGGTATAAGTCAGATGGAAAGATTTCATGATCTTTAGGGTACAAAGGAAAAGAGATGATAAGATAACTTCTTTACTGTCATTTCCTTTGACAAACAATCATCTATTTCTGATTTTAAAAGAATCAACAGTGCCAAGGACTTTGGTTTATTTTCCTAGGCTTCAGTAACTGTGAAGAGACAAGGCTGCTTCATCTGCAAAAGTATTTGCCATGTTGCATTTCAATAGGATAGCCTGATATAACGTTCAGGCCTGGAAGCAAGGCCAGTGGTTTTTAAAGGTACAAGCATTCCCAGGGTTCTTGAGCTCAGTTGCTTATAAGTAGCAGTCATTGGTTGCCATTGGTACTAGTAAAACTCTCCCTACTCCGTAAGAACCAGGGCTAAGGGACGTGTTAAGAGGGTCAGAGGGAAACTTATTCCAATAGCTCTTCAATTGTTTAAGAACCCTGAGCTGACTCCTGTTATCATCAAAGACTGAAAAGAGATGGTAGCTTGATTTGCCTACTAACTGCCTTTTCCTATTTCTCCTTCAGAATGCCTTGAAGCAAACTATTATTTTTGTTCAAGAAAAAATTCATGCAAATTCAATATATATATATATAATATATGAATATTTATATGTACATATATTATATATATATAAATATATACATACACATAGGTATCTTAGAATTGAATTTGGCTCAATTTTATATTTGGTGGGCTTCTAAGATCTAGGATAGTATGCTCCTAGTAATTCAATAGCAACTTTATTGCTTATTATACATTGTATTCTAGTTATGCATTACTTATCTAGTATCCCATAACTATGACCCTGTGAAGGACCAAAGGAGTACTAACAGTTTTGGTGGAGAAACAGAACTCAATAATCAGATTCTCAGCTCAGCTTGCAATGTGGAACACAGGATCCACCATGAACTTGAAATCCCAAGATTGATCTTCTCCTTGATCTCAAATGTCTCTTCACCAGGAGGAACCTTGGCTAGCACATTACCACAGTGGAAGCTACCTATCTCTCTCTCCAATCCTGAGCATGTCACTTTTTAGGCACTTTCATAATTTCTTGTTACCACCTTCTCTCTCATTCCCTATTCCAAAGGTTCTCTACTCAGAGTAGCAAGTTGTAGGAACATCTATGGAATAAAGGATGACACATCACAGTATTATATATGTATGTGTGCACACACAGGTGTGTATGTGTGTGCATGTATGCACATACACATGTATGTGTATATAGTAATAAGCAGCACACAGTAACTTGATTAATCCTATTGTGTTGCTGTATAGAAGAAAATATTTTTATCTGAATTTCATTTTGTACTTAGAACATTTAAGTTTTAACCCTAAAAGATGGTTTTGAAAAATCTGGTTTTTTTCTTCTCTCCTTAGTCACTTTCTTCAAAATATCTCCCTTTCTTATTGCTGCATTTATTAAGCCACAGTTAGATGCGTTACATTCAATTAGTCATTATCATAGTTTGTTTTAACCTTCTATCATAGAGAGCAAATGTGGTCTCAGTGGAGAGAAAGGTTGCCTTAGAGCTAAGAAAACTAGTTCAAGTCTCTCATGTGATACAAACAATATGTACCCAAGCAAGTCTTTAAGCCCCAATTTTTCTAGGTACCTCTCTAAGACTAAAACATTGTATAATAGGACCAACCTGAATTAGTAGACAGTTTACTTAGCTGGAATTTTTCTGAATTGTTGAAACCAGAAATATAGTCCCAATTTTGTCTCAGAAATAAATTTCAGCTTCAGCTTCTCAGCTACTCTTTATGATCATTATTATGACTATTTCCCTCCTTTGAATTCCTATAGTATAAGCTTTCTTCATTATTCATTTAGAAATCATCCTAAATGAGAAAAATAACCACATGTTGTTAGCTAACTTTTCTCACATACATTTAATCTTCCCCAACAAAACTCCTGGAGGATAAGAAATATGACTTTTATTTGAATCACAAGGTATGAGATAAATTTGTTTATCCTCCTCACATAATCTAATAGTATGTTCTTGAGAACATTTTTTTATTAAAATCTAATTTAGCTCTGGAGGTTTTTTTTTGAACATGTTAGCTATAGTGGAATACATCTGTACAGCCAAAACAGTTTCACCAGCAGCAAGACTCCATAAGGAAAGAATAGATCATTTCATTGAACCATACCAGGTAAATACATAAATGAAATCCATTTTGCTCATTAAGCATATAATTTATATTTAATCATACAAATAACCACAAACCAGAAATGAGACTAAGTCTAAAGAACAGAATAATGGAAATTTTATTAATACTTTTACTTATGACTTTAAAATCTGTCACTAAATTTCCCCCAGCAAGTGAGACACATAATAAAAATAGAAATTGGGAATAATTGTTGATAAAAAAGATCTGGGAAATAAACTTTTTTAAAGCAAAATAAACATAAACATGCAGCCATAACATTATCAGGAAATGAATAATACAACTTTAGAAATTGGTAGAATTTAGCATACCATATGATCAACTTAAGGTCAAGCTTTACGAAATGAGAGCAAAATCCATCTGAAATAAAAAAAAGATCAAGGGATTCTATTTAAAAAAAAACTTAAAGAAGATCTAGAAGTTCCAAGTTTCAAGCTATATAACAAAAATTATAATTATCAAAACAATCTGGCTCTGGCTTAGAGTGGTGGATCTGTGGAACAGATTAGGTAGAAAATACACAGTAATTAATGACCTTAATAATTGAGTATTGATAAATCTAAAGGACCCCTCATATGGCACAATGAATTAGCCTTTCCTTGCCAATAATTCATAGGCTTACAGATTTATAAATGATCTATCACATTTATTTGTTCCTACTCCTATATATTCTAGGTGAGGAAACTATGCCTCAAGGAACTTAGAAGACTTGTTTGCAAGGTTATATAGGTCATGTCAGAGTTCAGATTTGAATCTAAGCCTTCATATTTTTTCTAGTCTTCATTGTGATGAACTAGGTTGCCTATTTTAAAATGTTATTGTCTTGTGTACGAATTAGTTTGTAATCTCTTCAACAGTGGTCATCATGCTTTTGCCTTTCCCATAATGCTTAAAATAGTATTTTATATACAAATTACTCAACCCAAGTTTGCATGCTTGAAAAGAAACAAGCAAAAAGAAACAAAAGAAGAAAAAAGTTGCTGAAATTTCACATTTATCAAAACTCACTAAACTTTCTTTCAATGATGGGCATGAGAATAAATCCTTCTCAGTCAGAGTTAACATTTCAAATCAGTTTTCCCCACAATTTGAAAATTTATCTATAGGAATCAATAGCTTTCCAATTCAGTTACTATATTAGTACACAGTTATTTTAAGGGAAAGTAAATTAGTGACATTGTTGCATGTCTATGATATAAAATAATGGAGTGTTAAGACTAAAATAGATGTTTAGTTTGTTCATTAAGTGAATGAATTCATTTTCCTTGCTCCCTGACTGACAGAAAGTGATTCATCACTTCATAAACTTGTCATATTGCTCATCTCTACTGTGTTGACCATCCTACAGTAGGATCCCAATGACACAGATATTGTTGGAAGTACAAAAGAATGCACACAATTGTTGTTAAAAATGGTTTGACAACACTTAGACTTTGCTATTCTTTGACAAAACAATAGTCATTTGATTACCTAATTTACTGCATGCAGTTAGGCAGTACTTGAAATATATTCATTTTGCAGGAACACAGCTCTATTTATGCTATACATGGGAAGTTAAAGGATGTTTGCCAGCTTGAAATGCCTTTTCTGTGATATACCATCCAGCATCCCACTGATCTTAAATGTATCATTAACCTTCTACCTGGAGTGTTTATTTCCAGAATTTGAAGAAAAGTCACACATGCCCTTAGAAGCTTAATGAGGTCAAAGCAGTAAGCTTTTCCCTGCATTTTTGAAGCTCATTTCTTAAGAGAACAATTGTATTTTAATTCAAGTGAATGAACAGTTTTGATTCTTGGAGGAAGCAAAGGTCACTCAGGTTCACTGTCCCAGAAGATCAGAACTAATCCTCTCAAAGAATCCAAAAGTGAATCAGTAGAAAGTGGGAAAGTATGCTCTTTTTTTGGAGTTTGATTAACATCTGAAATTTCATTTCAGATACTCAATACATTCAAACTTTAAGCTTAAAGGTTTTTCCAAACCACCCCAGTTGCACATATTATTTTTATCATTCTAGAATTCTATAAAATCCAGATACCAATGGAAGTTGTTATCTCTTGAAGAAGTGAATTTTTTCAATCACTATTTTTTGATCCTAGTTTCTCTTTTTGTTTTTCTTTTTTTCCCATGGCAATGGGGTTAAGTGACTTGCCCAAGGTCACACAGCTATGTAATTGTTAAATGTCTGAGACAGGAATTGAAGTCAGATCCTCCTGACGCCAGGGCAGGTGTACTATCCTCTGTGCCATCTAGCTTCCCTGAAGATATGGATTTTAAAATATTAGTGTCTATTTTTATTCTTAATCTTGGTCTGTCTTGCAAAAATTAGGAATTTTTCATATTTTTTCAATATGGTAACAGAACTTTAAAATTGCTTATTTAATAGATGTTTATTAAGGTTAGTAAATCTCATTTGGGGTGAAAACTCACCCACTCTCTCACTCAGGAGGGTAAGAAAGGCTTAAATCTTAATTCAGAGGTTACTGAAAAGTAAACAGGTGACCTCAAATAGTTCACAGGTTAAGCTCTCTGGAAAAGCAACAAGGTTGTGAACTACTTAAAGGATTGGCTGTTTAGCAAAAGTTGAAATTAAAGAGGCTAAAGTGCTTAATGGGGAAAAGGAAGGAAAGAAGCTTAGATCAGAAATACTACTGGGATCATACTGGTAGTTAAAAGCTGAGAAAGGAGTAATAAAGTTAAAAAGGAAAAGGTAAAAGATAATAAATTTAGAAGAGAGAGAGAAAAGAAGCCTGGATCACCATAGCTCCAACCACATGAAACGAGGACCATATTGGTAGTTACAAACTAGGAAGGAGCAGTCAAGTTAAATAAGAAAAAAGAAAAAGAGAAGAAGCTTAGAAAAAAGAAGAGAGAAAGAGAAGAGAAGGGAAATTTAGATCAACATAGATCCAACCACAAGGAGCTGGAGCTATATTGTTCCAGTCATGTGGCCAGATCATATAAATCTAGCTTAGAAAGAGTGAGCTACTCTCTGGGCAGCCAGAAGAGGAAAGAGCAAGTAGGAAAGAGAAAGGATGAAAGCCCACTCAAATGCATCTCTGGTGAGTGGGATAAGGGTGATACTTGAGGAGTCACTTAGCAAAATAGATAATACAGAATGGAGAAGCCCTCCAAGTACAGAAAAGTCTAAAAAGATTATAGCATTTTCTCTATGCCCTACTTCGATATTCTATTACAATCTTGTGCCATATCTTGTTTAGTCATTCCCCAATTAATGGACATCCCTTCAATTTCTCGATCATAACCACCACTAAGAGTTGCTATAAATATTTTGTACAAATAGATCCTTCACCTTTTTTTTTGTATGTGTTTGGGATATTGGCCTAGCAGGGTATAATTGTTGGATGAAAGGGTAAACACAGTTTTATAACCCTTTATCCATAGTTCCACATTGCTCTTGAGAATGAGATAAGTTCCCAACCACTACAACAGTGGTTTATTGTACCAGTTTTCCTATATTACCTCCAATATTCATCATTTGCCTTTTTTTGTCATTTTGGCCAATCTGATAGGTGAATGTTGTACCTCAGAGTTATTTTAATTTACATTTCTCTAGTTCTTTTTGAAAATCTAGAAACTTTTCAAAAAACCTAGAACTTTTTAATCCCATGCAGTTTTTATTTTTGAATTCTTGTCTGAAAAGACAAGCTTGAAAAAAAGCTAGTTATATTTTAAACAGAGCTACTGGACTATATCTTTAAATTTAAATCACTCTGACTTTCATTGAATGGTCAATAATACCCCCAAGCTTCTGTAGCTCTCTTTTTAGATTTTGATGGCTGAGAATGAAGGTAAATAGCAATTTGTCTCTTTTATGGTCAGAAATTGCTCACCTATCAGAATAATACCTCTGAGTTGGTAAATTGAGCCATCTTTTGTCTCAACTCTTAGCTAGCCCTTAGTCATTGAAAGGGCTTGGCCTCAGATAAACTGTGACCTGGGAATGACCTCAATTTAGAAAGATTCTAACCCGTTTTCTTGACTTTTGTTTTGTCCTTAGACTTTAATGACTCTGGAGGATAGAGTGAGACTGACCATTTTGAATAGTCCTGCACAAAGAGCACTGAATTGGAAACAATGTTATTCTAAAAACTCTAGAGTTCTGAGTTCTGAGATTGGGTTGTTTCCATCAGGGTCTGAGTGGAGATAATGGTCCAGGTGGTGGTGGTGATTCAAATAGTCTGATAGTATCTTATTATCAAACATACTCTTGTACCTCCCTATGTCTCAGTCAACTGGATTAATATGTATGGGTGAAAATCTCAGGTTATAGAAACTGAATATAGACAGTACCCAGATTACACAGGAATTGCATTTCATAACTAGGACACTAATGCATTGTTGGTGGAGTTGTGAACCAATCCAACCATTCTGGAAAGTAATTTGCAATTATGCCCCAAATACAATAAATCTCTGCATGCCCTTTGATCCAACAGTATCAAAACTTGGTATATAATCCAAAGAAGATGATAACAAAGGGAAAAAAGACCCATATGTACAAAGTATTTATTGCAGCTCTTTATGTCATAGAGATTAAAGGGATGCTCATTAATTAGGAAATGGTAGAATAAATTATGGTATGTGAATATGATAGAGTACTATATATATATATATATATATATATATATATATATGAAATCATGAATATACAGATTTCAGAAAAGTCTGGGAAAACTTGCATGAAATGATGTTGAGTGAAGTGAGCAGAACCTGGAGAACATTGAAAACATTACCAACAACATTGTGAGAAGGAAAAACTATAATAGACACAGGTCTTCTCAGCAGGTCAGACCAAGACAATTCTGAGAGGCCTGTTATGAAAAAAAAAGTCATCCATATTCAAGCAAAAAGTATGGAGATTTAATGCAAAACTTTTTTATATTGTTTTTCCCTTTCTTTCTCATAGTTTTCCCCCTTAGTTCTAATTCTTCTTTCCCAACATGACCAACATGGAAATTTGTTAAACATGATTATAAATATATAACCATAATAAATTGTTTATTGCCATAGGGAGGACAGACAGAAGGGAGGATGGTGAAAAGTAAGAAACTCAAAAGTTTGCAAAATGATTAAGTTTTAAAACTATCTTCACATGTAATTGGAATTTTTTTAATTAAAAAATTACATTTCAAAAGTTTGTAAATAGTTTATTTAGAATCAGGAATACATTTCCCCCATAGATGTTGATTGTGCTACTAGAGTAGCTCACTTAAAACAACATATATAACATAGGATTGAGAAAAGGAACCACCACCACCATCTGAACCATTATCTCCACTCAGACCCTGATGGAGACAGTCCAATCTCAGAACTCAAGAGTTTTTAGAATAGCAATGTTTCCAACTTAGTGCTTTTTGTGCTAAACTGTTCCAAATCATCAGTCTCACTCTTTTCTCCAGAGTCATTAAAGTCTACTGACAGACAAAGGTCAAGAAGACTGGTTAGAGTCCTTCTAAATTAAGGTCATTCCCAGGACACAGTTTATCTGAAGCCATGTCCATTAAATGACTAAGGGCTAGGTAAGAGTTGAGACAAAAGATGGCTCATTTTTGCCATCTCAAAGGTATTGTTCTGATAGGTGAACAATTTCTGACCATAAAAGAGACCAATTGCTATTTACCTTCAATTCTAAGCCATCAAAATCTAAACAGAGAGCTACAGAAGCTTGGGGGTATTATTGACCATTCAATGAAACTCAGAATGATTTGAATTTAAAGGTATAACTTAAAGATTTTAAGAAACTGATCTAATCACAGGACCAAAGACAAGTACATTTACTGACTATCTGCTCTCGTATCACATTACAGATCTTCATTTGGAGGGAACATCAGAGACCATCTTTTTCCTATACTTTCATTTTTCAAATAAGGAAAATGAAGCTCACTTAGAAAGGTTATATAACTTCCACAAGGTTATGCAATTAATTAGGAAGCAGAATTGTGACTCAAACTAAAATCTTGTGTTCTTTCTCCCAATACAAGTTGTCATGCAGTAAAATCTTACTACTACTGAACTAGAATTCTCAAATTTCAAGTTGTATTACAGGTACTCAGAATACAAAAAAAAACATATTATTTAAGAAAGAGGAGGACAAAGAAGTGAGTTGTCTCCAATTTCTAGTAATCAAGACTATCCTTAAATAAAATTTGGAAACAGAACCATTCTGGAAATGATATGCCCTAATTCTCTATTGAATAACATTTATAAACTTTTCAATAGTGGTTTAATAATTATTAAATTAAATGTTATATACATTTATATTTCACAAATTATAGATTTTAAAATAGAATAAAGCAGAAAATGGCAAGAAAAAATTTGGACAGCACTTATTAACTATTGAATGGGTTTGTTGATTAGGCAATATGGTATTGTGAAGAATAAGCTTTCCAGGTTGCAATGGTGTTGGTCAGTTTAGACATGCATCTCATGCAGCAATTAAATTTTTGTTTGTATTTCACCAATTAGACCTGCCAATGCTACTTAATGACTCAAAATTTCTGTCTATGATAACCCAGTAAAAAGTCCATTAAAAAAAACCCAAATATGCAGAGATCTCACTTAAATGGCACAATAATTACTCTAACTGTCTTCTATATAGGATTTCATTGTTACCAGTAGATAATGACAGATTTGTTCATTAACAGCATGAAGCAAAGCCAAGGTTGATGTTCTAATAAACAGGTCATTAACTTTGATAATGACCAATTTGAAAAGATGATTGCTATTACAAACAGTATAACATGAGTTATGAGAAGAACAGAATAATCACAAACTGTAGCCTGTGGTCAGATTTTATAGGGAGATTCTTTTCTGAACCTGTAGACATTCCCTAGTTCTCTTTATTCATGTTTTTCACTTTTGATTTACTTGCAGTAGCAAAATTATAGTGGTTTTATACAGAGAAACAATTATGAAAAGGGATTAAGTCTTTAACTAAATGGTGAACAATTGACTGTTCATTTGAAAGTCAAATGGAAAATTTTCTTAAATGGTAACTATAGCATTCTTCTTAAGATAAAACTACTACTCTGCTGAAATAGCACTTCTTTCCATTTCCAAAAATGATTATACAATGGCAAACATATTAGAAACATAACATTGCAAAAATGGAAGAGAACTTTGAGAACTTCCAGTAGAACAATTCAACAAGTATATGAATGACCTCAATGACATTTCTGGCAAAGAATCATTCAGTTGTTGTTTTTTTTTTTTTTTAGTTCTTTCCTAGATAAGATAAAACAAACGATCTCATTGGACAGGGTATTCTTTTGTTGAATTAGTTTTATTAAGTGCCTGCTATTTATCTGGTTTGTGCTTGAAGATTTTTAGCACATCTTTCCTACTGAATTTTTCTCTTTTCCTTTTGTTCCTTTTGTTTGTGTAGCATATTTTCCATACGTTTTTTAAAATTCTGGCCACTGTCCAGTTCTCCAGTTCTAGCCATGAATTTTGGCACCAGCATAGTCACTACCTCAGAGTAAGAATAATGAAATCAATTTGTAAGCTTGTGTCTTGGCCTGGAGTGCTGTTTAAGGGAGAAGTTAGGGAAAGAAATGAATCAATCAAGCCTCAGTCTAGTATAAACTCTCAGGGCTCAGACACTAGACCTATTGCCATCCAACTACTGGACATAGCACAAGACTAGAGAGAATCAACACCCCAGTTTTATAAGGGGAAAATAAAACAACTCTAGTTCCCTGACCACGATCTATATAGCTAGCATATTCTCTCATATCCTTACTAGCACAAGAAAAAATGTTTCTCATTATCATTTCCATTTCTCTGATCTATTCTGTTATCATCACTTAGTACTTTCTCCTCCTTTGAAATATACCTTATTCAAAAGACTATTGCCCTATTAAAAACCTGAAATTTGGTTTCTTATGATTTTCATCCTTTTTGTCTATTTTCCTATTCTTTTTTGGATTTCTTTGTTGGATCTTTAGCTATTACCTCTCTCCAAGAAGAAATTTATTGCTATATATCTGTCCTGGACATTCTTCTCAGCTCTATGATCTCTCAGTGATTTCATACTCCTTGTGAGTTTTAATTATCATCTCTTTGTAGATGTCTCCCATGTATTCGCATTTGCAGCCCTCACCTCTCTATTGTTCTTCATTCCTGTGAATATATGTTCAAATTGTATTTATAATTCCTCCTAAATTCTCAACTCCTTCTATTGCCTGTTTCTACTAATGGCACTAATTTTGCAAACTCAAAGTTCCTGGGGAGAGAACTGAAATACTTTTTAGTCTCTACTTCCACAACTCATCCCTTGCTGTCATTTGTATGGAACTTATTTTCCTCTGAAGTATATGATATTAAAATTTTCTTCCCTTCCTAAATTACGGTGGCTATTGACTACCTAATCCCAAGTGTCTCACTTTCTTCCTCTACTCCCCAAATCCTTCACAATATCCAGTGACCTCAACATCCTTATGCTTCTTCAAATTACCTAAACTCCTAATTCTTCAATTTCATTTAATCAAATTACTTATACCTTTAATCCACTTCATTCAAACGTGGATATGATGATACTCTTGAACTTACTATAACACAAAGTGTTCCACAAACTACTATTGTTCCATCTCTTCTTCTACCACACTGAGTTAGCATTGCATACCAAAACTATTGCACTAATGTTATTCTGAATCTTCATCTTGATTTTCAGTCCCTTTATCCTTAGTACATTCTCAAGCTATTAGTACCCATATTCTGACTTTCCTTCCTATCCAATCTTTAAACAATTCATCTGTATAATATTTTCATCTCTTGAATATCTGTTAGCTAAGCCTGTATCAAATTTCAGATCTGTGATTATTCCAACCATCTAACTCCTTTCCTCTTATGTGCTGTTGAATAGAGTTGAAGAAAGTCAAACAACCATGATACATGAGCATATTGAAATTCAAGTTATTCAAATTCACCTGAGATCTCACTAAGAAAGTCGTTTTTTTGTGCCTCTATACTTGATATCATATTTTGCTTTTCCAAGATGCTATTCTCACCCTCCTTTTCTTCAATTTTTCCGTACCTCTTCCTCCTTTCAGCTGGCAATTTTACTTGAGAAAACTGAGGCCATTTGCAATTAGCTATCTTTTCTCTCATTTTCTTCATTTCAAAATATTACTCTTCCTTCTATCTATTTTCTGATATGGAGTGACCCTTTTATTGCCAAGGCCAAATTTACCACATATGCCTTTGGCACTATTTCCTCTCATCTTCTTCAGCAAGATATTCTTTTGTTAATACCTTTCTCTAATATTAACTAGTGAATAGATCTTGAACAGGACAACAGACGCATGAATCCTGCCTCAGACACTTGACTCTTACTAGATGTATGACCTTGGGCAAGTCATTTAATCCTGATTGATTTATATTCAGGGTCATCTCCAGTCCTTTTCATTCATATCAGATGACTCTGGAGGAAAAAGAAAGTTTGGTGTTCTTTCCCAGCACCCCTTCACTCAAATATAATGTATGTGCTTGTCATGGCATCAGTTCCCTGATGTTGTGTCTTCTTCGAAAATGAAGGACAAACTCTATAATTCCCCACTGGTTCTTGTCCTTTGTTATCAAAGAAGACCAAAATGTTAGAGATGAATTACACTGTGTCCCACCTATGGCTGATCAAATCAATAGGAGCTCAGAATGCTCTGCCATAAGTCAAGCATAAATAGTTCAGGTGAACACCTGGAGTGGTTTATCTAATTCTACATCTTATGTTTCCTTTGAGCTGCTTCAAATCTGCCTTATTCATAGAGCATGGCACCCTCTCTCATGAAGGCTGGGTGCTCCTGTGCCAGTGTCTCCTACTCTGCATAGTCAATTCCAAAGTTCTTAAGAGAGACCTTCAGGGTTTCCCTATATTGTTTCCTCTGTGAGCTTTTTTCAGCAAGCGTACATCTGACATTCTAACATGGTCATTACATTGTAGCTGCACTCTCTGTTGTAAATTTGAATTCTTAGCAGTTTACCTCAAGAAAGGACCCGAGTGTCTGGTATCATCTCCTGTCAGAAAATCTTCAAAATCTTCCTAAGACAATTTAACTAGAAGAAATTCTGTTTCCTAGTCTGGTGCTGGTAGACTGTCCAGATTTCACAGGCATGGTTGTGCCAGTTTGGTTGTCAGTCTAATAGCTCTTTTCTCCCACACTTTTTTTGGTGCCTCCCAAATACTGAGGTAGCTCTGGCAAAGCATGTATCAACCTCATTGTCAATGTATAACTCCATGGAAAGTACACTGCCGAGTTCAGTTAATGTATCCACAATATTGAAAACTCCATTTGCTGTAACTGATGGTTCCACTTGTAGATGGTGTGGTACTGATTGGTAGAGCACTAGTGTTTTCTTGTTATTAATTGTTAAGCCAAAATTAGCACAAAATGCAGAGAATCAATCCATGCTTTGTTGCATCTCACTTCAGAGGGTAATTTGAATGCATGTCAACCCAAAATAGAAGATCGTGCACCAACACTCCCTTCACTTTGGTCTTGACTTGTAGCCTTTTCAAGTTGAAGAATTTCCCAGCAGTTCATTGGTTGACCTTGATGTCATATTCATCTTCAGTGAAGGCATTTGATAACATGGCTGAAAACATCTTGCTAAAAGCAGGACACATCCTTGTTTCACCCCAACAATGATCAGAAAGTTTGAGAGCTTTTCATTCAGAACTCCGGGCAATTATGTAGTCATGAAATTGATGAAAAATACTGATGAACTTTTCCAAGAAAACAAATGTTGACATAATTTTCCAAAAACCCTCATGAATGAATAGTATCAAAGATCTACAGGTATTGTATACATAACTCTGTCCTGCTCTTGGTATCTTTCCTGAAATTGTTAGGCAGTAAATAATATATTGATGGTTCCTCAACTCTGTCTGAAGCTACATTGACTCTCAGTAGATGAAAATCTTCCAGGTGAATAATCAGTCTATTGCAGAAAATTCTGTCAAAAGTCTTACTGACAATGACTAAAAAAGAAACATTTCTTTGTCTGTCCTAGGACAATCTATTCCTTTTATCTTTATGGAGATGGACAATAGAGGCATCCTTGAATTCCTGGAGGATAACTTCTTCATGCCATAAAACCTGGAAAATTTCAGTCAGCTATTACATGAACATTGGATCCTTCACCTCATAAATGTCAGCTGGAATACAATCAGCCAGGTGCTTTGCCACTCCAAAGGAGTCTAAAGGCATTCAAAACCTCTTCTTCCAGTTGGACCTTCAGCTTGGGACAGATTGACTTCAACTTGAGGTAAAACAGCCAATGACTTCTGCATTTTTTATGATGATCTGTTAAGAACATTATACAAGTGTTTAGCTCATCTCTCTAGGGTCTTGTCCTTATCACTAATAAAAATGTTTCCATCAGTACTGAGTAGTCAAGATGGACTATATGTCTTTGGCTCATCAATAGACTTCAGGGCATCATAAAAAGACTTTGGATTATTGCTAGCTTTGTAAGATTGAATTTCATCTATCTTCTTACTGAGACAAGAATCTTGTATCTCTGGGGCAGCTAGGTGGTGCAGTGAATAGAGCACCAGCCCTGGAGTCAGGAGTACCTGAGCTCAAATCTGGCCTCAGACACTTAATAATTACTTAGCTGTATGGCCTTGGGCAAGCCACTTAACCCCATTTGCCTTACAAAAAAACTAAAAAAAAAGAATCTTGTATCTCTCTAAATTTTACTTGTACTTTACTTAAGATGGAATTAAATACTGTCTTCTTAGGAATGGAAGAACTATCCTGCTAGTAAAGCCTGTGGAGTTCTTGTTTTTCATTTAGCAGCTTCTGTATTTCCCCATCATTTTCATCAGAGCAATGTTTGTGAGTCATTGTGAAAGTTGTGATACAGATAAGCAAATGTAGTTCCATACACTAAATCTCTGAAATCTTTCCATTCTTTTTCTGTTCCACTATTGCCAGTTGTCTGTTGACTCAACTTTCCCTCCAAGTTAACAACAAAAACTGTTCCCTACTCAAAGAAGCTCTAAATTCTTGACATTAATTCTTCTGTAAATCACTTTGCCTTGGAGGCACAACTTTGGTTGAATGTGAATGTGAATATTTAGCTTGGAGAGAATGAGTCTGTGATCTGTCCATCACTTGGAACCACACATTTCCTTCACTATTCTCACATCCTGTCTGTCTCTTCTTATAATCACATAGTCTATTAGAAGCCAATGTTTGCTGCAAGGGTACATCCAGAAAGTTTTGCTGTGTTTAGATAAATGGAAGACAGTGTTTGTGATGAGAAGGTCATGAGATGCCCAAGTCTTCAATAATTGATGACCATTGCTGTTGCTGTTTTCAATTCCATTCTTCCCAGTAGTTTCAGCCTATTCTAGCATCTTACTTCTAGTCATCCAAAATAATAAACTTGTCCTCTTTTGGTATATTGATGATAAGGGTCTTCATAAAATTTTTCTTTGACTTCAAGTTTCATCATGGTGGGAGTATAGGCACTGAGGATGCTAGCTTGGCATTTTCTTTCAAGTGGCAGTCTCATTGTCAATCACAGTTTTTGGTAGGCATTTAGGCTTGTTAAATAAACCTACCCCATCTTCATGTAACTACCCTTCACTGCAGTCACTCCAGAAAAAAACATGTATCCAGCTCTGACTTCAGTAAGCTGGCCTTCAGTGAGTTTCCAATCTTGTTTCACTCATGGTTTCTTTTTAAATGTGATGTTTGGCTGAATTCTATTGCAACAAGAACTGTTTGTCTTTCACTTTTATTGGATCTTGTGTGGTCTATGAATGTGCACACATTCCATGTATTGATGATGAGTGGAATCTTCTTTGAAGAAGTTTTTGTACATTTGTGTGTGTATTTGTGTGTGTGTGTGTGTGTGTGTGTGTGTGTGTGTGTGTTTTGACTACAGGGTGGGATCCCTGCCTACTGTTGTAATCAGGCCAGAGTTGGGTAAGCAGATGACAATTTTAAGGCACCTTTTCTAGTCGCTTCCTCATACCAAGGGGTGAGTAGTTCAATACTTAAAAATCTGCTCAGACACCCAGGGGACTGCTGAATCCCACTACTGCTTCCAGAGTGGAGATGGTCCCATGGCCTGGGTCATCTATTTTCAGGGTTGTGACAATAGCTCCCAGGGTATCTGCAACTATTGCATCATCATGTTTCTATTGCCACAGGGCTTTGAGATAGGAATGGTAAAGAGGTATGGTGATGTCTTTTGATTTGTGCATAAAGTACAGAGTTGCATGACAAAGTCATCATTATAATCAAAACAATTGGTGTTGGCTTTAGATGCCAAAGTGTTGTCATGCACCCATTCCACCAGTAGAAGAATTCACAAGTTTGGGATAGACACCCCCTAATCACTAATGAATTTGAGATCTTTCAGTTACCCTCAACCCTATTAGCCTATCTGCCAAAATGGTTTACTGGTGTGTGGCCACTGTACATTCTATAGTTTCTTGGAGGCACAGGTGAGAGTTAGGTGTCTCAGGTGGACATCAAAAGTGGAAAGCAACCCTGAAAAGGACTCAGCAGCCTTCACACCAGAGGTATTAGTCTTTTGTGAACAGATCCTATTACCCTGCTTCCACACCACTGCCTTCAAGTCTCTCCCATCTTTAAACAGTCTTCATTTGACCTTGTATCTTTCTTCCTTTTCCTGGACCAAATACTATACAAATCTATCTCTATTCAATGCCTCCAATTGTTCTTACCTCACTCACTCTTTTGTCCTTTTGATTTCACTTATCAATTGAAACCATTATTTCCAAAATCACAAATGACTGAATAATTCCCAATATGATGGTCTTTTTTAATGTAGTTATGACTTGATCTCTCTGCTTGACACTATTGACCATTTTTCCCACTTAAATACTCTTTTCTCTCTCTGGGATTTCATCAGATTATTCTCTCTTGCTTCTTCTAAGTCTCTGATTATTTCTCCTAAGTCTGCTTTGTTGGCTTATTATATCTTCAGAGAAAGATTTTATTGAAAAGTTGTAAAAAAAAAAGAATGCTATAGATACCATTACAACTGTACTGACTGTGGACTAAAATACTTAAGGAAAGTATCATGAAAGAGAACAATCTTGAATTGAGCTTTGTCATGAACATACGTTTCTGCTAGGCATAGTTAAGAAGATGACATCCTAGATAATAAGACAAATGTGACCATCTGAGCAGAGGTAGAAATGAACAAAAAATATTATGAGGAACTCTGTAGCCATTAAATAATTCTGACTTACATGAAGGGACTGTGCTTGAGAATATTAGAGAGGTAAGATATATTAGTCCCTGGTTACAGAGGACCTTGCATGCCAGCCTAAAATGTTTAAATTCTGAAGAAAAGGGAGGAATCATTGAAGGTTATGTTTACCAAAGAAAAGAGATGAAAGAAATAGTGTTTCAAAAAGATTAATCTGGAGTAATATTGAAGGAAAAGAGACCACTGCAAGGAAAAGGTAGCTATGGATTCAGTTGAAATGCAATGTGATGAGCAATATAGTAGCAATGGAAGTGAAAAGAGGTGGAAGGATGGAAGAAATATGAAGCAATAACTGAAAACACCTAGTGAATGATGAGATATCATGGTTAAGGCTAGTAAAGAAAAATAAATATTTTGAAAGTCCCTAGACTGGGACTTGATGGAAAGGTGGAGACCTTCAGGATTTTTAACAAGATAAAGTTTATTTTTTATATTTAATTTTTTTATTTTAACATTTTCCCCTTCCTCTCTCTCTCTCTCTCTCTCTCTCTCTCTCTCTCTCTCTCTCCTAATCCACTTTATAATGAAATTTTTCTGTGTCTTGCTACTGGATTTAGCTGGTTATAAGTAGAAGCCAGTGATTTATGTGGGTTTATTTTATATCCTGTAACTTTGCTTGAGTTGTTAATTATTTCAACTATTTCTTTTTCTCTAGGACTCTCTAAGGATACCAACATATCTTTTACAAAGAGTAATTCTTTTGTTTCCTCATTGCATATTCTAATTACTTCAATTTCTTTTTATTTTCTTAATGCTATAACTAGCATTTCTAGAACAATAGTGAATGCTGGTTGTGATAATGGGCTTTCTTGCTTCACTCCTGATCTTATTGGAAAGGCTTCTAGTTTTTCCCCCATAATAGATAAAGGTTTCTGACAATTTTAAATAGATACTACTTATCATTTTAAGAAAAAAATCTATTCCTATTCTTTCTAGTGTTTTAAATAACCATAATTGCATTTGTTAAAGGTTTTTTCTGCATCTATTGAGCTAAATATTTGATTTGTTGATTTGATAAATGATTTGGTTAATTATGCTGATAGTTTTCCTAATATTGAATCAACCCTACATTCTTAGTAAAAAAAATCCCACTTTATCATAATGTATGATTTTTGTGATAGATTGCTGCATTCTCCTTGATAGTCTTTTATTTAAAGTTTTTAAATTAATATTCAATAGAGAAATTGGTCTATAGTTTTTGAGTGATTTAGGTTTCAATTACAGGTTATACAATTGATATTCTAGCATCATTTACAAATTAGTTATTAGAGTTTCAGAGAGAAATCTGGGATAGAGATATAGATTAGATAATAGTTAAAATCAGGAGAAAATATAAGTTCTCCAAAGTTAAAGGATAGAGAAATTAAAAACTGGATTTTAGGGACAGTTGGTATTTAGGGAATAAATGAACTAGCAGGAAAATAGAGGTAGAGATTTATAATATATGCTATGCTAATGGAGTTGGGAATTTGTGTAGAGAAATACTGGGAAACATCATTGGATAAGGACATATCCTTATGGTGGATAGATAGAAAAATTAAGAATAGTGATAGAGATAGGAATGGGAAGGTAGTAATGTTTCATGTGTGCCCTCTGTCTCCTTCCCTATTACATACTCATAGAAATATTAGGTATGTTTTTGATAGTATGACCCAAGATTATCATTTGTTCTCAATGTTTTACTATCCCTACCTTGAATTTTTACTCCCAGGAACTTTCTGAGATGCAGGCTGGGTAGTGATCCTAGGTTCCACAAATGTAAGTGAAACTCTACAACAACAGCAGCAAAAACAAAAATCTAATATATGGTGGCTTAACTTGCTAAAATTAAAATCTGTGAACTCTTTTAAAAAGCAGAAGACAAGATCCTGCCCAGTTTCTCATGTAATTTCTATTTATCTTATTTTGCAAAATTATATATATCATATCTTTGAAAATATTTGCTTCATCCTTACAATTGAAAAGAGTTCCTCAAAATTAGCTAACAAAAATAGCTAGCATTTATATATTTAGGTGACTTCTAGGGTCACTAGCTTTTTGTATTTAATATCAAATTTGAACTCAGGTGTTCCTGACTCAGGGAAGCTATTCTCTATGCCACTTACCTGCCTCAAAAGAATTAATAGCAAATGTGTTTTGGTTCAAATCATGTCATTATTCCCAGTTGATTCCATGATGAAGAGATGATTTTGGTTGCTAGGATTAGATACAAAGATCTTAAAGATAACCAAGCCAGTCACAACTGGATGCAAAGGTATAAGCATTACCCACATACATTTTTCATTGAAGAAAATTTGGGAACTGGAAGAAAAAACAAAATAACATAATTATTTTTCTTTTGAATAACTATGTTTTATATTCACTAAATCAAATTTTTTGTTAAATTACCAAAATATAAGCAACAGTTAATTAACATTACTTTTATTTATTTCTAGATATTACTAAATTCAGTTCAAAAAATATTCAAGAACTTACTATGTGCCTAATTAGCACTAGAACATCCACCCTTTCCCCACCCCAAGAAAAGAAGAAAGATATTCTTACAAAAACTTATAGAATTTGACATTATTTTCCTTCATTTATTAGATAGGAAGTATTGAACAGTTTGGAACTGAGTTAGGACTAAAAAAGAGACCTCAAAACACAGAAGAGAAGAGAAAACAAACATATCAAGAGGACAGACATAGTAAACACTTCTTCCCAGTCATATGGAGAAGCAATGTAACCTTAATGATACTTTCAACAGTTGTCCTCTCCAAATCATTCCTCTTGGGAGGCTGGAGAAGTAAAAACTAGAGGTTCAAAGCACAAGGAAAAAGGCAATTGTGTGTTTTTATTATTTGTTTTTTTGTTTGCTCAAGACCTTCCAAGTATCTGCTCAGATGGTTAATATGGAAGATTTTCTTTCTTTTTTCCTTTCATTCTTCCTTCCTTCCTATCATCTTTCTTTCCTCCTTCCTGTCTTCTTTTCCTTCCTCCTTACTTCCTTTTTTCCTTCTTTCCTTCCTTCCTTCCTTCCTTTCTTTCTTTTTCCTTTCTTTCCTTCTCAATGTCTTTTTTCTCTCCTTTCTATTCTTTCTTCACACATATCAAGATCAAATATCAAGATCATTTAATTAAATGAAAAAATACTTAGGTTAAAGGTACTGATTCTGTGTTCATTAATTCCATATTACAGATCTCCCCTCCCACTATTTAGCAAAGTATTCTAGAAAAAAATGTCTCAGCACATTAGGCTCAGGTTATGACAGAAAAGATCGAAAGACCTAAGTTTGTCATAATTGTGTCATTAGAAGGTTAGTTATGAAACAAATGAATAGCTTCTGTATATGTCCCATCATAAAGAGAGAAAATTCTGTTAGGTTAAAAGTTTTAACAGTGATCTGTTAGATTGTAATGAAACCCTGTACCAGGAAAGATTACTATCTCTTCTACAGCAACCAGAAGTGACCTAAACCTTTCTGCCATCAACAAAGGAACAGAATAAAATGAATCAGACATTGTCAGTAATAGGTATTAAAAGAAATACAGATTTTTTTTTTTAAGCAGAACAAAAGCACATGCCTAGAATTAGCTGCAGGTTACATGTAACTGAAGTAAGGAAGGAAGAGGATAAGAACCACTACTTCTTCCATATTTCTTGCATCGTATCTGTGATTGTTCCCATTGTTATTCCCTGGTGGCTGTAAAGGAGAAAGAAAGATAGACAGGAAGAGAGGAAGAAAGGAAGAAAGAAAGAAAGAAAGAAAGAAAGAAAGAAAGAAAGAAAGAAAGAAAGAAAGAAAGAAAGAAAGGAAGGAAGGAAGGAAGGAAGGAAGGAAGGAAGGAAGGAAGGAAGGAAGGAAGGAAGGAAGGAAGGAAGGAAGGAAGGAAGGAAGGAAGGAAGATATTGCACAGCCTTCTTTCACTTAAATCCAATTCACTTGCATGTTGCAGCATCAATTCCTTGTTGTCATGGTCCTCTTTGAGAATAAAGGACAAAGAACAACAGCAATCTATGTACGTGTATATGTGTGCGATCAACCCCTTTGGTAATATAGTAAAGCCTATGGGCTTTTTTTTGGAATGCTTTTAAATGCATAGAATGAAATGCTTTGGATTATGAAGAAAATCATTAATATAGAAATGAAGTAAGGAAATTTTGCAAAAAAAAAAAAAAAAGAAAAATTCACTGACTTCCAGTTAAGAACCCTTGCAGTGAATGTTTCTTCTGCTTTGCTAGTCATGCAAATTATTTTATTAGGTTTACCTGAATTTTCCAATAAAATAGTCATTTACTGAGTTCATCTCATCTTCTCAGTAATTCTTTGAGTTCCCAGCAAAATACTTATAATTTTTTCCCTTTAGCTTCTCTAAAAATGTAGGAAAAAATTAGCTTATCAGTTTCATAAAATAACCATCCTTTTATAATCACACCTGAAATTTCTTATTCAGCTCTTCAATGATATCCAAAAGATGGGGTGTACATGAAGCTTAGATTGTTTTAGAACTAGAAGTGAATTCAAAATCAGCTAGGCTAGTATTTTGTTACTTATTCCTTCATACTTGTACCTTTGTGACCCCGAATGGGATTTTCTTGTCAAAAATAATGGAGTGGTTTGCTATTTCCTTCTCCAGAGAATAAGCTAGTCAAAGTTAAGTGCCTTATCCAAGGTCACATATTAGTGTGTGTCTGAAGCTGGATTTTAACTGAGTTCTTCCGGACTCCAGGACCAGAGCTTTATCCTCTGAATCACCTAACTGCCTCCAGGTCAATATATTTTTTAAGATGAATTGAGATCAATGGTTATCAAATGTATATAATCTATGCATATGGCAAAATACATGCCAAAATTGTCCTTGGATTATAAATTCTAAGTAAATTAGCCATGATGTTTTCCTATAACATAAAGTGTATTGTTGCCTCAGAAAATAGAATTATTTTAGTGATAATAGTCTCTAATTAGGCAATTTCAATGCTGCTTTCAGAGCTTGTTAAGTAAACTGTATGTTTTTATTTTGCCTACATGTTTTAGATTTAGTAAGATGTCAGATAAGAAAGAATATTGATAGCAAATGGAAAAGCAGAATGTTGGCACCAGAATAGGATCAGAGTTTCCAAGAGAATTTGAAGGCATACTTGCCTGTGCTTTATTGTCAAACAGTAATAGAAGCAATTCACTGAAACTGGGCTATTTTCTTGAAGTGTGTATGGTATCTGTAGAAGACCATAAGGACTGCAATTCTCAAGTTTCAGGTCAGTTGTCTTTGCTGTTATAATATTACAACAAGCAGTTAGAAAATTAAAAACAAACATCAAATATTTATCTTGTTGCCTTGAATCAAGCCTTCATCTAAATAGTATAGCTGATCTTGGCTTAGGCTATGTTAATGACCAAGTGCCAAACCCCATTTAATAAAAAGAACCAACTGCTATCAATCAAACTTCACCTTAGCAGATATATGCTCCACCCAACAAAAAGACACAATGGGGACAATGCTGAGATTGCTATGAATTTCAATACCATTACCTCTTTTTATTAGTAGTAGAACTTATTCCATTAATCTAAGAATTTGTTTTGATGAATTTATCTTATCAGCCTTGGTTCATAGTTTTCCTATCCACTAGAATTTCTGTCTTCATCAATTTCTTCTTAAATTTTAATATCATTTTCTCACATAGTATAAATTTTGTATGTATCTATAACTAAAAGAGTAATGGAATAAAACTAAATATTTTAAACACTTACCATATTTCCTTATGTATAAGACAGCTCCCATATATAAGACCTTAATTTTGGGACTGAAATTTGAAAAAAAAAATGTATTTCATAAAGTTATTGAACTCAAGTTTTATTCATCATAAAATTCATACTACTCCTCATCACCATCAAAACTCCCATCCATTAGCTCATCCTCATCTGTGTTCATTAACAAATCACTGTATTAGAAGAGGCTCTGACTACTCTTCTGCCTGTGCTCTGGTCTGCGGTTGACCACAAGCACTCCCTGAGCAAGTCTGGGGCATGGACACATGCTTAGTCCAGTCCATTTCATGAACCTGAAGCACAAGTCGTGGCCTACTTTGAAATTAGTCACTTCTTTTTCATCAGTAATTCTTCTTGTCTCATCCTGAACCATCTTTGTGGACACAGAATTCCAATGACCCTTTGCTCTTTGATCTAGCTCTTCAATGTCCTCTCTAATTCAGGTCACTTATCTGCTGTAAATTTCTTCTTCAAGGAGCTTGGATTGTTTTCTCAGTTGGAAGAGGACCAGACCGACATTCGGTAGCACTACTTCCATTTGCTTTTGCAAACTGGATCACTTTGAACCTGAATTCAACACAGGACAAAAAATCTTTTCTGAGCCATTTCAGGGCAGAACATGGCAAAATGCAACCTAATATAATAGTAACAAACACGAAACAATAAACAGAGACAAGTGGAAAAAAGAGGGAAAGCAGGAAATACAAATACAAAAATTTTAAACCTCTGTATGAGATGCCCCTAGTTTTTAGACCCCAAATTTTTTGAAAAAGAGTGTATCTTGTACATGGGGAAATATGGTAATTCAGCTATGGCTCCTTTTCACACCAGACAACTATTTTAAAAAATTTACAGTCAAGCCAAAACACAGGAGTTACATAAATAAAGATTAGGTTGCCATATTCAAATCTTTCCCCTCTTCCTACCCATCATCTTTGGATGCAAGAGCCCTGGAAATAGCATTTCCCCCAAATCCATCCTTCTGATTTAGTCCTCACAGCCATCATTCAGAAGTGCAATCCCAAACGAAGATAGACCAGCCAAATCCACCAACTGCCACCCAGTGAGTCAAATAAATCAGCCTAGTTGAAGTAATGAGGGAACCACAGGGAGAGAGAATTCAAACCAAGAAAATCATAACAAATAAAACAAAACTATCCCCATCACCTCCTCTAAGATTTAGATGGAAACAGCCCTGTGAACGGATCCAATATTTCTGGAGAGCAATATGGAACTATGCCTTTGACCGAGTGATTCCAATTCTAGGTCTATATCAAAAAGAAATTTTTAAAAAAAGGGAAAAGTACTACATGCTCCAAAATATTCATAGAAGTTCTTTTTGTAGTGACAAACAACTGGAAACTGAGGGGATGCCTGTCAATGGGGAATGGATAAACAAGTTATGGTATATGAATATTATGGAATACTATTGTTCTATAAGAAACCATAAAAAGTCAGACTCCAGAGAAGCATGGGAGGAATTATGTGATCTGATGCTGAATGAAGGGAGCACAACCAAGAGAAAAATATACACAATAACAATAGCATTGTGAGTTGAATAAACTTGATGAATATAACTCCTCTCTGCAGTCTAGAGAGCTAGGACAACTGTATTAGACTGGCTATGGACTATATTATCCCCAACCAAAGGAAGAAAAACAAAGCAAAATATCCCCCCAAAAAAAACAAGCCTTTCAGAATCTGATGAACATTTTATAAAAAATTATCTCATGTATCTCTTTCCCTTAATCCTAATTTCTCATGCCAAAAAATTGCTAATCTGTAAACATGCTTATCAAAATATGTATGTACAATGCTAACCTGACTGTTTGCCACTGAGGGGAGGTGGGTGAGAAGGGAGGGTGGAAGAAAATTTTGTAACTTAAAAATATACATGTGCATATGTATATATAACAATTTATTTCTAATTTTGAAAATGCTAACCTGGTAGGACCAAACCTTTAAACTACCCCCTTGGGATTATTGTTACTATATCTTCTGTATTATTTGATTCTTCTGCTCAATAAATTAACCAGAAATTCAAAAAAATGGAAACAGCCCCAAGAATCTGTGCCCAAAATCTTCAGGAATACAATCCTACCCTTTCCCACTGAATTTGCTTTCTGCTCTATTGTTCAGGGAAGAAACCTGGGCGGAGATGCTCCATCTATAGTCTTCTCCTCAGCAGCCACAGCTAATGAAAATCTGGTAAGGAAAGTTCAAATCAACAAGTTTCTTAGCAACTTTCAGGTTGGTCAACATAAGAAATGGATATGTATTTATTAGTAAAATAAAAATTATAAACAATGCATTAATATCTGCTTTACAGTTATTATTCTAAACTACCTTGAAAGTCTTTAATACATGTGAGCATGATACTGTGAGACTTCCAGTATAAAAGCATAGAGAAGAATAAGATTACAAAAGTACCATATACAATAAAGAGAATAATCTACTCTGCTCTGTGGGTGGTATATTATCTACTGACTAGAATAGAAAGAGTGCTAAAGTTGGAGTTAAGTTACTGGGTTAAGCAATGACATTTACTATCTGAATGTTCAAGTTAAATAATAGTCTTTTTATCCTCATTTTACTCATGTGTTAAGGAACTAAACTAGATGGATTTTAAGAACCTTTCCAATCATAACAATCAATAATTCTATCACTCCATTTATACTACATTAAAATAGTTAATTATTTATGGTTTACTCCTGCTACTTTCCACATTCATGAACTGTCTTCATAACTTCATCTGAGATTTACTCAGGGATAACAAGCTAGCATTATAATTATTTTTGAAAGATACAATCAGAAAGGTTAATCTGTAACAGGAGCAGCTCATTGAAATACTTCAAAATCCAAAGTATTTGTATAACTCTTTTAAGTTTCAGATTTCAGGAGGAAATATTTTTCAGGACAATGAAAATGATTCAAGGATTATTGATATTTTAGATTCTCAAGTTTGTTAACTGGTATTAAGCATTCAAAATTACCAAAAAATATTTTGTCTACTGTCACTTTTTTTTTTATCCTGTCTCTAATGGATTCTAGAAGGACAGCTAAGTGGTGCAGTCGATAGAGCACAAATCCTGGAATCAATAGTATCTGAGTTCAAATTTGATCTCAGATATTTAATACTTACTTAGTTGTGTGATTTTGGTCAGGGATATTTTTTTCAATCTCTCCAATATTCAAAATTCATTATATGGAAATATTCTCATATCAAGCTTCAACTTCTATGTTCTTAGAAGGAAAAAGAAAACAGTAGAGTGAAACTAGAACAAAGGTAAAGAAAATTTCTAAGTCTCAATCAAACATTTAAGAGATAATTTAAAGACAACAACAAGACTCATTATCGAGAGAAAAATTAAGGAATGGTTCTTTAAGAAATTTTATAGCAGTTTAGTTTCAGAATCAGAGTTAAGATGCTCTTAAAGGTCACTCCATTCACAACATATCTGAACTAGAATATAAATATTTTATAAGCATGCCAACCATATATTCATCCAAATCACTGATAAAAGATCAAAGTTTGCAAGATAAAAACAGAAGACCCTGGGACACTCTAGTGGAGATATTACTCTAAATTGATCTAATAATGGCTATTTGGTTCTAGTGATTCAACCAGTTTTGACTTTGTCTAATTAAGCATATTCCAGTCCATAGATTTTCATTGTGTCTGTGGAACTGACTGGCTTCCTCAAAGATTTTTCATAAATACTTTGCAAAAATTCACATACAATATCTATGGAATCTCTTCTAACTCCTAAGTTAGCAATCTTGTCAAAAAAGTAAATCTCTTTTAATGTGTTTTGAGGGAGGTTGCAGCATATTGGCTTACAGTGATCACTATGCTCCTTTCTGAAAGATCAAAATTCATTCATTTAATAACATCATAATTCTGTCAGGAATCAAAAACTAGTCAACTGTCTTAATTGTCAAAAATAAAACAAAACTGGAAGTCCCCTCTACAAATTTTCTAGAAAACTGAAAAGTATATTTCCTGACTCATTCCAACAAAAATGGACCTGACCAATAAAACATGACTGACAAAACAAACAATATAATTTATTTCATAAATATGTATATGTAATGTATATGCTTCAAAGTTATATACATGAATATTTCAATAGTAATTAGATATTCTTCCTAAAAATGGTTAATGACACCTCTAAACAGGCCCTAAATCAACAGAACCAACAAAAACAGTGAAACAAGTTATCAACTAATGATATCATGGAGGAACTTCAAGAAAGGTCAGTCTCAGGTGGGTAAAATGGGAGTTGGGAAGCCAGCAGGAGGCTCTTACTCTCTTAACCTCAGCTCATGACCTTGCTCAGCAAGTCAGCAGTGTAGCAGGCTAGCAGTGAGTGTCCTGAGCCAAGTTCCAAAGGCAAAATTCAAGTCCAAGGATACTACTGATAAAGGTGGGACTGTATCAAGCAGCCTAAGGAAGGAAACCAAGCCTCTAGTCCTGAACACCACAGGCAAGTGGTAAATCCTGCCCTAGAAGAAAAAGTATGGAGCTATTCACCCTGTGCCTCAGTAACAGAGTTCATCTATCAAAATTATGAAAAAACAAAAAGAGAAATACCTATAGATAAATACTATTCTGATAGAGACAATAAAAACACGAAAAAAGGTGTCCTCTCAAAAGAGGACAAAATTCCGACATGTGAAGCCTCAAAGGGGTTTATGAATTGATCTCAATTGGAAGAGTTCAAAAAAAGGATTTTAAAAACCAAAGAAAAGAGGAAAAAGTAAAATGGTAAAAAGAAATGAGAGGCAAGCATGAGAATTATGAAATATTTACTGAAGAAAGAAATTCCTTTAAAAGTAAAATTGAGGGGCAATTAGGTGGTGTAGTGGATAAAGCACTGGCCCTGGATTCAAGAGTACCTGGGTTCAAATCCAGTCTCAGACACTTAATAATTACCTAGCTGTGTGGCCTTGGGCAAGTCACTTAACCCTGTTTGCCTTACAAACACTTAAAAAAAAAAAAGTAAAATTGACTAAATGGAAAAGGAAAACTTCTTTAAAAGTAAAAATTACCAACTGGAAGAGGAATGCAACTAACTTATCCAAAAGCAAAAATAACCAATATGAAGAGGAAAATAATTCATCTAAATGAAAAATTAATCAATTGAAAAAGGAAACATACAAATTAATTGAAAAAAATAAAACCTTAAAAATTAGAATTGGACAAATGGAATTTAATGACTCTATGAGTCACTAAGATGCCATCAAACAAAATCAAAAAGCTAGAAAAAATAGAAAATAATATAAAGTACCACTTGAGGAAAATGACCAACCTGTAAAAATAGATCTAGAATGGATAATCTATGATCAGTAAAGGTACCTGGACAATATCATGCAGAAAATTCTCATGGAAAATTTCCCCAATATCTTAAAACAAAAAGATAAAATAGTTATTAAACAAATCCATTGATCATCCTCAAAAAGTGATCCCAAAATAAAAACTGCAAGGAATATTGTAGTCAGATTACAGAATTTTAAACTAAAGAAAAAATACTGTAAACATTCAAAAAGAAGCAATTTAAATATGAGAGTATCGTAATTAGATGTAACAGCTTCACATTTAAAGGATCAGAGGACTTACAATATGATATTCTAAAAACCAAAGGACTTTAGATTAAAAGCAAAATCATCTATCCTGCAAAATTCAATATATTCTTCTGGAGGAAAAGATGGATTTTTCAATGAAATAGAATACTTTCAAATTTACCTGATAAAAAGACCAGAACTGGACAGAAAATTTGATCTTCAAATACAAGACTCAAGAGATATATATAAAGGGAAATGTAAAAGGAGAAATTGTTACTCAATAATATTAAACTATGTCCACTCCTACATGGAAATACAATATTCTTAAGAACTGTATTTCTCTTGAGATAGTTAAAAGAATCATCCATAGAGGGTTTGGGTACAAAATGATCATGTTATATTTGTTATTTCATGATCACAAATAATAAAGTAATAATGCTTTAATTGATTTAACTCATGTGGTTTATATTTCTATTGAGATAGTAGGAGGGAGTGTACTTGGAAAGTGGGTGTGGGTATGAAGTGATAATGAGGTATTGAGGTTTATAAACCATTCAATCAACCCTTGAGAATTGTACTTCTATCAGGTCAGATAAAAGTAGTGTACCTTGACAGAGGTTGTGGGTACATGACATGTATAAAAAAATTAAGACATGAAAATAAAAATTATCCTGGGAGAAGGTGAGGCACTAGAGAATAAATAACATTGCATTAAAAGTCAAAAAGAACCTATTATATTTAGAGGAAAAGAAGAGAGGGTGTGAGCACTGAGTAAATCTTACTTTTAACAGACTTGGCCCTAAGACAGAATAACAAATATTCTCATTTGGATTTAGAAATTTATTCTAACCTACAGGGAAGTGAGGGAAGGGTCAAAGGGGAGTGAAGAAGGAAGGGACTGACAAAAGGGAGGGGGAAAATAAATCTAAAAATAAAGTTAAGTATGAGAAAAAGTTTAAAAAATTAAAAGTGAGAAGGAAAAGAGAGGGTTAATAGAAGAGAGGGTTGATCAAGAGGCAGAAGTCAAAATCAAAACATTGGTGAGGAGGGATAAAACAAAAGGAAAGAGAAAAATAAAAACAGGGAAGAAAAGATGGAGGGAAATTTGGAACAAGTAATCATAACTGCAAATATTAATGGGGAAACTCATAAAAATGGAAGCAGACAACAAAATGGATTAAAAAATCAGAATCCTACAAGTATATTGTCTACAATTAACAATTGAAACAGAGAGATATACATGGAGTAAAGGTAAAAGCCTGGAGCAGAATATATCATGCTTCAGCTGAAGTTAAAAAAAAAAAAACAGGGGTACCAGTCCTGATCTAAGATAAAGTAAAATCAAAAATAAATCTCATTAAAAGGAATTAGGAAGGAAATAAAACTTCTTAAAAAGATACCATAGGCAATAGCAAGTGCCAAGTGGAATAGAATCCATATTCTTAGAGGTGAAGCTAAATGAGCTACAGTGAGACAAAGACAGCAAAGCTATACTAGCAAGAAACCTCCATCTCCCTCTCTCAAAAACTGAAAAGGGATAGAAAGGAAGATACCTTCTTCTGTGCAGTATATGGCACCTACACAAAAATTTTCCATGTATTAGGGCATAAAAATCTCATAATCAAATATAGAAAGGCAAATGTATTGAATGTATAATTTTCAAATTATTATACAATAAAATTTATATGTAATAAAGGACTATGGAAGGATAAATTGAAAGTTAGAAACTCAATAACCTAATTTTTACGAAGACTCAGGGCAGTTACACTGCCTGATGGAACGACATTTCCTTCTTCAATATATATAGGGATTCCATGTATACCCATATTTATAGGTCTATTATTGATTGCAAAACTTACTCATCCTAATAGTAGAATGACTATAAAGGTAGGATTTCAAAAAAATTCCTTGAATAAAAAAGATTGTGAACTCTGTCCAAATTAACAGGACTGCCTCTCCCTGAGACATACAAAAGGCTTCAACATTATGAAATTTTTGGAAGACACAGCACTGGGAGTTCCAGGGAGATGTCAGAATATATACAGGGAAACCAGATACAAGATGAGTCAGATAGAATTCCAGGGAAATTAATAGTTTCGCACCCCTTATCATACACAGGAATATATGATAAAGATGGTGAGAGAATAGTTAGTATAGGTAACCAATATGTGAACTCTAACAGCCTTAGTTTATTGGAAAAGAATAAAAAGTCACAGAAACCATAGCATCTACCAACAAGGGCTGAAAGGAAAATTAGTTATTGAAGGAATCAACGGACTGGTGGACAAACATAACTATCCTCACCATAGGTTGTCAAGGGAGCATATCGAAAAACATTACATATGCGGTACAAAAATATAGAAGCATTCCATTAAAAAAATTATATCAAAGATTATTCTAAGGAAAGTTCTGTTTAATTAATAACTTTACCATGCAGCAACAAACTAGGCAACAGGCAGGTTGAGGTCATCACAGTCTGAGCAGGGACAAGAAAATTAATTACATGATTGATAATCACACTTGTAAGCACTACATGATCAAACTTGTAACCATATGAACTATGTGATTAATGATGAAAATTGTATACTTTTGTAACAAAGGAAATGATTTAGGTTGCTTGTTTCATGATTTTTGAGACTATAAAAATAAATCTAAGCAGCTGACAGTCAGTCAACCCGCTCCTGCCTATACCCATTTCTTGACTCAACTCATTTCGCTAACTCTAATCCTCCTGTCAAGTTCCAAGGACCCCGCGGAGGCTGGACCCCTGCAGGAAATCAAGTAAATAATCTGTAATATCCTAATAACAATAGGAATTTATCAAGCAAACCTATAATTAAACTGTGATTGATGATACCTGATTAATAATATTAGAGTGATAAATAACACCAAGGGAAGAGACACAATAATTTATCATTTTAAAGGGAAATAAAGGAGAATGTGAATGCTGAATAAATTCTATTCAATAGATTTAGCCCAGTGAGGGAATAAAATACATTCCAATTTGGGTTTAAAAATCTAATTTAATCTACAGGGGAGGGAGGGACTGGGAAAGGTAAAGATAAGGGAAGGAAGGGACTAATAAAAAGGAAGAGAAGGTATAAGAGAAAGTAAATTGAAAGTTAAATTTTAAAAGTCAAAGGGTAAAGGTAGTAAAATTTTGATGAGGAAGAATAAGAGAAAAGGAAAGAGACAAATATAAATGGAGAAAGATAGCATGGAGGGAAATAGAGAATTATTAATTTTAACTGTAAATGTGACTGGAATGAACTATCCCATAAAAAGGAAGTGCATAGCAGAATGAATTGAAAACCAGAATCCTACAATACATTGTTTACAAGAAACACATTTGAAACAGAGAGATACACACATGGTAAAGGTAAAAGGTTGGAGCAAAAAATATTATGCTTCAGCAGAACTAAAAGATCTGTGGTAGCAATCCTAATCTCCAAAAAAGTAAAAGCAAAAATCAAGATCATTAAATGGGATAAGGGAGGAAACATATTCTTAAAAAGCATCATTCGATATCATCTATGCACCGAATGATATACCATCCAAATTCCTAGAGGAAAATCTGAGTGAATTACAAGGAAAAATAGAAAGTAAAACTTCAATAATAGGAAACCTCAATCTCTCTCTCAGAACTAGATAAAGCTAACTACAAAATAAACAAGAAGGAAGTTAATAAGGTGAATGAAATCTTTAAAAAACTTACATATGATAAACCTCTGGAGAAAACTTAATAGGAATAGAAAACAATATATATTTTTCTTGGTAGTACATGGCACCTTCACCAAAATTGGCCATATAATAGGGCACAAAAACCTTAAAATCAAATGCAGAAAGGCAGAAATAATACACACTTTTCAGATCATGACATAATAAAAACTGCATGTAATAAACGGCCTGGGAAAGATAAACCAAGAACTAATTGGAAATTAAAAAACTTTACCTTAAATAATGGGTAGATAAAACAGCAAATAATAGAAATAATAATTATAGCCAAGAAAATGATAATAATGACACATCATACCAAAAATTTATGGGATGCAGCCAAGGCAGTTTTGAGGGGAAACTTTATATCTCTAAAGACCTATATGAATAAAATCGAGAAAGAAGAGTTCACTGAACAAATTAAACACTCCCAATTAAATAACAAATTAGAAATTCTGAAAATCAAGGGAGAGATTAATAAAATGAAAAAGCAAGAAAGCCATTGATCTCATAAATAAAACTAAGAGTTCATTTTATGAAAAAGCCAAGAAAATAGACAAATCTCTGTTTAATCTGATTAAAAAAATAAAAATAGCCAAATTACTAGTATCAAAAATGAAAAGGGTGAACTAAGCACCAATGAGGAGGAACTCAAAGAGATAATTCAGGGCTACCTTGCAAAACTGTATGCCAATAAATTGGACAACTTGAGTGAAATAGATGAATATTTAGCTGCCCAGATTAACAGAAGAAGAAATAAATTATTTATATAACCCCATTTCAGAGAAAGAAATTGAAGAAACCTTTAATGCAATCCCTAAAAAAAAGTCTCCATGTCCAGATGGATTTACAAGTGAATTCTACCAAACATTTAAGAAACAATTAATTTCTATTTGCATAAACAATTTTAAAAAATAGGAGAGGAAGGAGTTCCACCAAACTCTTTTTATGATACCAACATGGTGCTGATAACTAAACAAATAAAATTATAAACCTATCTCCCTAATGAATATTGATGCAAAATTCTTAAATAAAGTTTTAGCAATGAGGCTACAGCAAATTATTACCATGATAATACACCATGATTAGGTTAGATTTACACCAGGCAGACAGGAATGGTTCAACATTAGGAAAACACTCTAGATAATTAAACATATCAAAAGTAAAAGCAACAGAAATCATATATTTATCTAAATAGATGCTGAAAAAGCCTTTGCTAAGAAGAAATCGTTAAAAAATGGGCAAAGGTCTACATGTTCTAAATATATTCATAGCAGCTCTTTTAGAAGTGGCAAAGAATTGGACATTGAGAGGATGCCCAGCAATTGTGTAATGGCAAAATAAGTTATGGTACATGAATACCATGAAATATTATTGTTCAATGAGAAACCATAAAATAAATGGTCTGGCTCTAGAGAAGGATGAAATGACTTATGGGATCTGATGCTGAGTAAAGGGATTAGAACCAAGAGAACAATGAACACATCAACAACATTATGAGATAAACAGCCTTGATGGCAGCAACTCCTCTGGAAGCAGTCCAGAGAGCTGGGACAACTGTATTGGACTGGTTATGGACCATATTATCCCCAACCAGAGGAATAAAAACAAAACAAAACAAAACAAAACACACAGGGGGGGAAAAAACTGTTCCAAACCTGATGAACACTTTATAAAAGTTATCTCTTATGTATCTCTTTCCCTTAATCCTAATTCCTCATGCCAAAAATTATTAATTTGTAAATATACATATATATATAACCTGACTATTCACTGTTTAGGGGAAGGGGGTGGGAAGTGAGGGTGAAGATAAATTTGTAACTTGGAAATATGCATTTTCAAATGGAAGAAAATAAATAAATTTAAAATAAGAAAGAAAGAGAATTTAGACATAAGGGGTGGTAAAATAGGCCAATTAAAAGAACAAGAAATAGTGTATCTGTATGGAGAGGGTAAAAAGTTATGACAAAAAAGGGATAGAGAACATTATAAATAGTAAAATGAATGATTTTGGTGACATTAAATTAAAAACGGTTTTGCCCAATCTAAATCAATGCTATCAAGATTAGAAGGAATGCAGAAAGTTAATAAATAATTTTCATAACTAGTGCTTCTGATGAAGGATTCATTTCTAAATTATATAGAGAACTGAGTCAAAATTATAAGAATACAAGTCATTCTCCAATTGATATTCAAAAGGTACAGTTTTCACATGAATAAATTAAAGATATTTATAATCATTTGAAAAAATATTCCAAATCATTATTGATTAGAGAAATGCAAATTAAAACTCTGAAGTACCACCTCACACCTATCAGATTGACTAAGATAAAGATATGAAACAAGGGGATACTAATGCACTATTGGTATAGTTGTGAACAGATTCAAACCATTCTGGAGAGTAATTTGTATCTATGCCCAAAAGGCAATAAATCTGTCCATACCCTTTCATCCAACAATAGCACTACTAGGACTATATCCCAAAGAGATCATAAAAAAGAGGGAAAAGACCTACATATACAAAAATGTTTATAGCAGCACTTTTTGAAGCAGCAAAATATTGAAAAAGGTGGGTATCCCATCAACTGGAGAATGACTGAACAAGTTATGGTATTTGGATGTTAAGGACAACTATAGTTTTGCAAGAAATCACAAGTAGCCTCATTTTAGAAAAGCATGGAAAGTCATACATGAACTGATGCTGAGTGAAGTGAGAAGAGCTAGAACGTTGTACATAGTAAAAAACAAAACAGTATGAGATAGATCAATTATGATTAAAGCAGCTTCTATCAACAGGTCAGTGATCAAAGACAACCTTGAGAGTCCTGCTATGGAAAACGACAATCACTTTCAAAAAACACTATGAATCTGAATATAGAGCAAAGAACAATTTTAAAGTTCTTTCATGCTTTTTTTCTCTTTCTCTTGGATTTTTCCCTCTAGTTCTAATTTCTCTTTCACAACATGACTAATATGGAAATATGTTAAATGCCATTGTATATGTACAATTTTACCAGATTGATCTCTACCATAGGGAGGTGAGAGGCAAAGAAGTATGGTAGAAAAATGTAGAACTCATAAGCTTGCAAATGGATGAATGTTGAAAATTATCTCTTCATGTAGTTGGTAATAAGTAAAAAATTAAAAATATACTTTGTAGAAGCCAGGACAGCACTTATGGTGCTTGTTATAAAGTATAGGAATTTTTAAAATTCCTATTCTGTGTCTAATACTGTACTAGGAGGTAGGGATACAAAGACAAAATAAATTCCATTCTTTTGGAAAGGACAGTATTTCATATATATATATATATATATATATATATATATATATATAAAATAATATGAACTGTATTCTCTCTCATGTTCACTTCTTAAATAGTCTGCCTCCTTATCTGGCCAAATATTTCCTTGATGAGATCTTTAATGTTACTTTTCATATACCAGTCATCATTGGCAGATTACTGAATAGTTCTTATGTCCAACAGGCTTTCTTTCATTGTAATTTGAGTCATCAGTTGGATCATTCCCGTGATATTTTGGGATGATGTCATCTGAGATTCACAGCTAAACACCATCAACAATAGAGAGCTGGTATTAAAAAGGTGTGCTTCTGGAGCAACAAGTAATATGCAAGCATGGAAAATGAAGTGCAATTTCCCAAGAGTAATCCAACTTCATCTTCCTATTCAGTTCTGTACTGAATAGTTTACTATTCTCTGCTATGTATGCTTTTTCACTATATATCTACTGGTAGATTAATGTGATGTGCTATACCTCCAGTTGCATTTTCCAGCTTTTGTTGGTAATATTCCACAATTTAAGTTAATATCATCTTTGAACTGGGACATTTGAAAAATATGTGATTGATTCATATGAATAGCATGATAAATAGTAATAAATTTGGAGACAGGATACATTGGATTAAAATCCTGCAATTGGTCACTTATATGATCATAAATTTAGATTTCAAACTAGAAGAGGCATTAGACATCATTTATATCAGTATATACATATATATGTATACACACATATTTATATGCCTATATGTATGTATATGAGAAATCTGAGTCATTTAGAGTTTTTGTAACTTGTCCAAATTTTATAATAAACCATGCCTCCCAACTTTAAGATCTGAGTAAATCACTCAAATTCTCAAAGCATTCCTTAATTTATAAAATGAAGATAATATGTACTAGATAACACCAAACTCAAAGAAAGGTAACAAAGTGCAGTGAAATAGAACTGACTTCACAGTGAAAAGACCTGAGTTTAAATACTACTTCTGATGTCTTTTATCTGTATGATCTTGGGCAAGTCACCTAACTTCCCTACACTTCCAAGTCTTCAACCATAAAATAATACTAATAGCTAATAGCTATATAGTGCATATGATGTCCTAGGCACTATGTTAATCACTTTCCAATTGTTATCTAATTTGACAATTTGGGAAGATAGGTGCTACTATTATTCCAATTTTACAGATGAGGAAACTGAGGCAACAAGCTTGCTTGGGATCACACAGTGCCTGAGACCTAATTTGAACTCAGTTTGTCATTTCTTCAGATCTTGCACTCTCTCCACTGGGTCACTTAGCTACCCTATGGTAGAGATGGTCTATAAGATCCTTTGCAGCTCTAGGTTTATGCATCTTATGATTGCTGTGAGGAAGAAATGAGATACTAAAAGCAATTTGCAAACCTTAAGTTCTGTATGACTATTCATAATCAATATTATTACATGATTGTATACCTTAGTATCATGTATATCTCACTGGTTAACATATGACCTAATATCAATAACCAATAGATCACTGTCCAGTATCTGTACCTGTCAGTCAGTCATGATCCCTATGCATGCATGTAATACATAAAGCTGAACTAAAATTAATGATGGTTTGTTAAGGAAAGTTTGTTATCTCCTAAGTTTTAAAATGAATTTAGCAATGCATGGTTGGCTTCTAGAGATAAAAAGAAAACAAATAACCAAACAGGGACAATTGAGCAGGTCATTTTAAAAAAAATCACCCAAATCTTAAATAAATTGATTTCTGTCTCCATCATAAAGATATACCAAAAAAATGACAAATAAAAAACCCTTGCAGAAGGTGCTTGCTTCATTGGCTAAAGTTTCTGATTTGATTTCCAGTGTGGAACATGTCTTCAATCTAGCAATTGCTTTCCATGACTGAACATTTCAGTTTTACATAAGTAATTTCTAGAAGTGATAGTTTCAGGCTGCCTGGTGATCTTTTTATGCAGCATTCTCACCTTCATTTGTAGGCAGAACAGGCTTTGTCTCATCATTCCATCACTCGTTTTGCCTTTTTTCTTTTCTTTTTAGTCCTTTTCCATTTCTCTGAATATGATATTCCTCTGAGATCAGATTTTGAAAATAATAAATGTAATGTTTCACAAACATTTTCCTTTTCACAATGGAGTTTCTCAAAGATAAACTACAGTTGTTCTATCTATTGTCAGATTATATGAACTGTGGCATATTCCTGGAAATGATACTCTCCAATTTACTCTCATAGTTCCCACTTCAAGTTAATTATTGTCTGGAATAATGTTAAGTCTCTCCCTACTTTTTAAGCAGCCTATTAGGAAGTTATTCAAAACTCAAACACTAGAACATTACTACTTGAACTAGAGTAGAGAGAAAATGCAGTTGGTGGGCTGGTACTTTATATTAGTATGTATAATAAAAATCAACAGAGTATAGAACATATATCAGTGAGAATTTGAGTGTTTTCCATACTGGATGCAGTAATCAGAAAATTTTTTGTTCTCTGAGAAAATAGATTTTCATATTTTGACTTCAGCATTTAGATATGAATTCCTATGGATGTCAAGTGTATAAACAAAAATATATTCCAAAATAGAAAATATATGATTTTCATTCATCATTGTGGATCATTTCTGTGCAAGATAATCAAAAGTTACATCAGTATTACAATAGATCTTTGAGCTTCTCGAAGTGGATGCTTTCTTCATTGTACAAGAAACAACTCATTCTTTTTTTCTCATTCCATGCAACTCATGTCCATATCCTCCTAAAAAATCCTCCACAGGGACTCTCTAAAACTACTGGGGACTTTCCTCTAAGTCTATTGACTATGGTTAATCACTATAGCTCACAGGTTGTTCATCATTTATCTTGAAATCTTGCTTTTGCCTAGTCTGCTTCCTTTTCTAGAAATATATCTCTCTATTAGCATTTATAGTTTCTTTTCCATGATTCTTCATTGGTGATATTTTGCAGTGTACACATTCCCATAGGATACTTCTTCAGCGATTTGGGTAATTGGCAGAATTAGCTACATTTAGCATTCTATGACTTGTAACTATAGAATAGGTTACATGGAGTAACTATAGATTCTATATAGATTCACTGAAAGAATGCTGATATTAAACAGATCTCTGATAAAGGAGAAAATTGACATCATTAAAAGTATTAAATATGATCCACTTTGCTCCCCTATATAATAAAATCTAGAATCAATTCACTGACCATCCACAGTGTTCATACAAAATGTTTAATAATAATAATAATAATAATAATATTTAAATTTTGCATAGTATTTTAGAGTTTGTCAAACACTTTAGATATATATTATCTCCTTTAATTCTCCCAAATAACCCTATAGCTAAGTTCTGTTCCTATCCTCACTTTACAGATGAGGAAATTCAGGATTAGAGGAAGTAAAATGACTTGACCAGGGTCATATAGCAAGTGAGTGAAACAGGATTTGAACTCAGGTATTCGTGACTTTTCCTAAGTAGAGTTTTATCCTTTATTATGCCACCGACCTATGGATGATCCACTTCCATTTTCTGTCTATTCCAACTGAAATATATTCTAGGCAATATCAATAATTAATATTTAATAGAAATTTAAAAGTAGTAGAGATTTACATACATTTACAAAAGACTGGTAAGAAGAAAGGAAAAGTTAAAAAACCTCCAATGAAACTTTAATGTACCCTTTTCTCCACAATTTCCAGAAAATTAAAGTTACTATTTTCTTTAATGATTATAAGGATGGGGGGACGGAGCCAAGATGGCGACAAGAAGGGATCGAGTCTTAGGAGCTCTCTCATAAAACTCATAAGCTAAGGACTCTAACTAAACTTTCGAGAGACAGAACTCACAAAGGGACCCAGTGAGGCAGTTCTCCTACTCAAGGTAACCTGGAAAAGAGCAGAAAGACTCTGCTCCCTGGGTCGGAGGGGTGGCCCGCTGGAGGGGTGGCCCACAAGAGAGAAAGAACATCAGCCTCCCAGAGGCAGCCCCAGGATGCTGGGAGCCCTGGATCACAGCAGTGGGGGAGTTTCCTGAGTTGCAGCCCGGGGAGCACCGGGCATAAAGTGGGGGAACAGCAGGGGACCTCTGCCAGAGTGAGCACCTGGAGCCCAGCCCTCAATGCACACAGGGAGCAGCTTGGTCTTTCAGCAGCCCAGACCTGGAAAAAAAGCAGGTGGAGGCAGTAAGCAGGAGCCCCCAGGGCATGAGCCCATTGAGCTGATGGAGGGGAGTGAAGAGAGACTGCAGAGCTCTGTCCTCTGCCTCTGGAACAGGACTCTGGGGTTCTGACCACATTCAGATCCTGATCGCAGTCCAAGCGCCTCCATAGAACAACAGCCCCCCCCCACCTCGGCCCCGTGGCAGAGGGGGGTGCTTATGGTCATTCACAGACCAGGAGGGAGGACAGAGCCTCACACACTGAGACCCTTGTGGGAGTGTCCCAAAAGCTCAGGAAGCACCCCAAAACCAGGACCAGGCTGGGAAAATGATCAAGCAGAGAAATAAGAGGAAGACTATTGAGAAATATTTTGCAAATGAGCCCAAGAAGGATCAAAATACTCAATCTAAAGACTCCAAGAAAAACAGAAATTGGGCTCAGGCTATGACAGCTCAAAAACGACTTTGAAAATCAAATGAGGGAGTTGGAAGAAAAACTGGGAAAAGAAAGGAGAGAGATGCAGGAAAAACATGAAAATGAAGTCAGCAGCTTAGTCAAGGAAATCCAAAAAAATGCTGAAGAAAATAGCATTCTAAAAACCAGCTTAGGTCAAATGGATAAAACAGTTCAATAAGTTATTGAGGAGAAGAATGCCTTAAAAAGCAAAATTGTCCAGTTGGAAAAAGAGATAAGAAAACTCTCTGAGGAGAACAAATCCTTCAGACAAAGAATAGAATTCAGGGAGATTGATGAATTTAACAGAAATCAGGAATCAATACTTCAAAACCAAAAAAAATGAAAAATTAGAAGAAAATGTGAAATATTTCCTTGAAAAAAACAACTGATATGGAAAACAGACTTAGGAAAGATAATTTAAAAATTATTGGAATACCTGAAATTCATGATCAGGAAAAGAGCCTTGACATTATTTTCAAATAATTACTACAGGAAAATTGGCCTGATATTCTAGAAGCAGAGGGCAAAATAGAAATGGAGAGAATCCACTGATTGCTCCGAGAAAGAGATCCCAAAAAAACAACCCCTAGGAATATTATAGCCAAGGTCCATAACTCCCAAGTCAAAAAGAAAATATTACAAGCAGCCAGAAGGACACAGTTCAAATATCGTGGAGCTGCAGTCAGGATCACACAGGACTTAGCAGCAACTACATTGGAAGCTCGTAGAGCTTGGAATACAATATACCGGAAGGCAAAAGAGCTTAGAATGCAGCCAAGAATGAACTACCCAGCAAGGCTGAATGTCCTCTTCTAGGGAAAGAGATGGACTTTCAATGAACCCGGGGAATTTCAAATCTTCCTTTTGCAATGGCCCTAGCTGAACAGAAGGTTTGATCTTCAGATACAGGACTCAGGTGAAGCATGGAGATTGGAGGAGAAGGGGAAATATGAGGGACTTAATGAGGATGAACTGCATGTATAGAAAAATGATACTGATAATATTTATATGAAGCTTCTCAGTTAATAGAGCAGGTAGAGGGAGCTTTTATAGTTGAAGCACAGGAGAAAGCTGAATTCGAAGATAAAATATAGTGTAAAAATGGAGTCAATAGGAAAAAAGGGAAGTGTAATAGGAGAAAGAAAAAGGAGAGGGGGGGATAGTCCAAGACATTTCACATAATAAGATTTTTTTTTTTATTACAATGAGCTTTTGCAATGATATGGAAGGGGGGAGGCAAGGGGGAATGAGGGAACCTTTGCTCTCATCAGAGATGGCTAGGAGAGAAAACAGCATATATCCTCAATGGGGTATAGACATCTGGAGTAAGAAGGAGGGGGGAGCAGGGGGAAGGGGGGAGGGATGTGAAGAAAGGAGGAGAGGATGGACCATGGCAGGAGAGTGGTCAGATATAATACATTTTCATTTTTACTTCTTGCAAGGGGCTGGGATTGGATGGCCTGTCCAGGACCATAGGGCCAGGTGGATTCTGGGCCTAAGGGGTGGTATGGGGGCTCAGGGTTTCTTGGCCCCAGGACCAGGGATCTGTCTGCTGTGCCACTTAGCGACCCTACAGCAGAGACAGAGTGAAAGGAGAGAGAAAATATAGTACATGGTAGTGGAGAAGTATGAATGGAGGGAGTTGCGATCAGCAATGGCAACATTGGAAAAATATGGAACTAACTTTTGTGATGGACTTATCATAAAGAATGTGATCCACCCGTGACAGAGTTGTTGGTGTTGGAACAAAGACTGAAGCACATTTTTTGTTATTATTATTTGGGGGAGGGTGCAGGGCAAGTGGGGTTGGGTGGCCTGCCTGGGGCCACATAGCAGGGTGATCTTTGGGTATCTGGGGCCGGATTTGGACCCAGGTGCTCCTAGCTCAAGGGCCAATGCTCTGTCTGCCACCCAGCCACCCGTACTATTATTACTATTTTATTTTATTTTGGGTCTTTTTTTAGTTTTTGCAGGGCAGTGGGGATCGGGTGGCTTGCATGTCACATGGCTGTGTGATTGTTGGGTTTAGGAGGCTGGATATGGACTCTGGTGCTCATGGCTCCAGGGCTGGTGCTTCGTCCATTGCACCACCTGGCTATACCTACAATTATTACTATTTTTTTTATTTTAATTTTTTTCTCTCCCCTTTACTTTTTTCGCCCAAGCAAGTCTATCTATATTCATGGGGGAGGGGTATTTTGTTTACTTGTAAACAAGAATATTTTATTAATGTAAAAACATTTGTACAAAATGAGAATGAAAAAATAAATTTAAAAAATGATTCTAAGGATGGATTCTGTTTCAGAAACAAAAGAGATAAAATTATCATTTTACTGAAGATTTTTTAAAGTCCTTGAGCTGCCAGATATAGTTGTGAAAAAACAAAAATTCACAACATAGAAAATCTCTATCTGAATGAATTAGGGCAATAGATGTATTTCTTGATACTCATCAGCTGGTCACATTCATTAAGGGCAAATCAGTATAAATGCAACCAGATGCTACATTCATTTCCACTAAAATTGATTCAGACCATATTACAGAACCTCTCAGATTAAAATCACAGTATTAAATCAATGGTTTACATTTAGAATTCTTATTTTACTTTCAAATCTTTTTGATAATTACTCTAGAGGGGAAATGCAATATGTCTCACCATCTCCAATTGTTCCCTGATTATATTGCATAGTGAGATTTTTTTCCCACTGCTTTGTCTTTTATAAGATTTTGAAATAAATTTGGTTCAAGTGCTTTGTCATAGATGTCTTCCTGACTTGTCATAAGGTACACCTTTTCTTTTCCTAATTCTATTTCTTAATCTATTTCTTTATCGGCATGCTATCTCATCTCTTAAGGGACTTAAAGCAAGAAAAGAACAATTAATATAATGTATATTTAAATATTACTATTGTAATGAACTTGTCATTGGGGCTTTTCATTTATAGCAACTATTAAAAACTAATTTAAAAAATTATGTAGCCCTTTCAGAAATTGATTTAGTTAAGTCACATATAGAGTAAAAATTGTTCTCTGGGAATAAGCTAAAATATTGTAAGAAGCCACATTAACTCTTTCATGACATTAGAATTGATGTTCCAAAGCAAAAAAAAGTTACTACTAAATGATGACTTCTATCTTGGTAGTGTTTTACTTACTAAGTAATTAATCCTCAATAACTGATGCATTCTCTCATTCATTCATTCTCGTGCTATATAATATGCAGACTCTTTTATATATGTATATATTACTTTCATATTTTATATGTTTTCTATAGACTTTGCATGTTCCCTACAATCACATTTGAGCTTGTATTTATCCTGGTCCCTATATTGGGAAAGTTCCTTTCCTCCCTCTTTTTTCATAATCCATTCATATTTTAAGCATTAGTTTGCCAATTCTTCTATGAAATTTGATATGATTTCCCAGCTGGAATTGACTTCTTCTTCATTCAATTGCCTATTATTTCATTCATTAGTCATTTACTTAAACATATTCTAAGTGATATAAAAATTCTATTTAAAAGTATTTTATAGGTAAAGCCATTTTCTTATCATGATCTTTTCAATGATTAGTGCTCCAATTTGGACAGTTCAAAATCTACTTTTGACAAATATTCTGTTATTTAACCTCTCCATGTTCAAGGAAGCTGTTTAAGATTTTAAGGTGCAGTTAAGGTACATTTGCACTAATAAAGGAAATTTCTCACCCAAAAGTCTCTATAGTCAGTCAATACACATGTATTAAGGGTATTGTGATAATAGTAGATTGTTTATCATTTTTAATGAATCTGGAGATATCTATTAAAAATAGTCATCTATATTTCATTTCCACTTTGAAATAGTACCTACATTTTGTCTAATTGCATAGCAAGCTTTTGAAGCTTTTGGAGCTTAGATGCCCTTTCTGGTCTGTTTTTATAACCCAGAAATGAGTGGTATTATGGAGGTTGGTGATAATGAAAAATGTATAAATTCAACATAGCAGTCACAAACTTACTTTTTTTTTAGAGTCACAGAAATGCTTCATTTAAACATAGGCTTGAAAAATCATTGTTTTGAACTCCTATAATATCAGTATACATTTTGTGAGGATTTAATAAATTGATGAGTAACAAACCAGGCACCTTATTACAACTATATAGGATTTTATCTTAATTTTTAATCTTTCAAGGAATGCCTCAAAATAGATAAATGAGTCATCTGTTTGCATACATTTAATTATTGACAAGAAAGCACTAGAAGTATTATAATGATGCTAGTTATGGAGTCATAGAAGTGAAGAGATATTAAAAGACCTTAAAATAATTTTATCTGACCTATTTTGCCTAATAAAATTAATTCAGAAGCCCAAAGTGTGAAAAAAGAATATCCCAAGTTATCTCAATTAATTAGTGTCAGAGGAATGACTCAGATTAGTCAAAGCATGACTGTGCCAAGGTTCTTCTACATCGGATCTTTCCAACCAGCACCTTGTTTCAACCTTGTTTTTTTTTTTTTCATTTAGAAGTGAATAATAGAATAGAATATTAACCTCTGAGATTGAAGCAGAATCTCAGCTGTGGTAAGTATACTATTCATCCTAATGCATTCTCATTTATACAAATGACTAAAAGGGAAATAAACAATTTTGAAGGAAGTAATAAACATGGAGAGAAAGTATCCAGAGCAATCCAAAAGGATTTGGATATGCTTTGTAAACACAGTTACATGGTAATGAATTGTAGTTTTGACAGATGTGTAATATGCCATTTGGCTCAGAGATGATATTTGTGGTCATTTCAAGAAACAATTAGATGGCATCTGGGGAAATTGGAGTATTAAAAAAGAAATTAATCTTAAAGGAGCTGAATGACCTTTGCTGACTTCTAAAAGTATTAAATTATGCTTTATTTCATGCACAGTGCTTACTAATTCTCTCAAAGTTTCTGTTATTTCTAGTAGTACTCATTGTAAAAAAAAAAAGAATGTTTTGGAAGAATAGGAAGCATTTTTGGAAAGATTTTTGTCCTGTGATGAATTTATTAACAATATTCATTAAATAAAATGTCCTAGTCAATTTTTTGTTCATAAAAACCATAGCGAAAGCTCAGAACTAGACTAGAACTTGAAGAGGCCAGAGAGATTGTCATCCAGCTCCCTCCCTTTATAGAAAAGAGTTCAGAGTGTATGATGATACTACTGTCATTTTGAGAGAATGTTATTATCTTGAGAGATTAGAAACCCAACATCAAAATTTGAAAAGTCTATTTAATGAAATCATAATATATTGAAGGTAGCATGGCATAATGTAGAAAGGACTGTCCTCAGAAGTCAAAAATCAGGAGTTCAAAACTACCTTTGACATATATTAACTGTCATTTAACCTCTTAGTGTCCACAGGAAACTGATTAAGATTTTTAAGGTGAAGTTAAGGTACTTTTGCACTAGCAAAGAAAGTTCCTCAGCAAACGATCTCTATATTCAGTCAGTAAACATTTATTAAGGGAATACTGTATTTCAGAATATATTGAGCACTGTGAATACAAAGAAAAGTAAAATGAAATCCCTATTTTCAAGGAGCTCACATTCTAATGGAATAAATAATATGCAAATAAATATAGGACAAATAGCTTGCCCAAAGAAGCTACAGATAGAATAAATTGGAGATAATGCATAAGAGCAGGAAATTGAACAAAGGTATATCAGGATAACATTTTGTAGAAAGTAGGATTTGAATTGATACTTGAAGGAAACTAATAATGGCAGGAGGCAGAGATGAGGTGGCAGAGATTCTGAGATACTGAAAATGCCAAGTCTGGAAACAGTCTGGAAGTGGAATGTCTCATTTGAAGACCATCAAGGAAAATATTTTCAAATAAATTCCAGGTTTGTTCCAAAAATATGTTGAATATCTAGGGGATATGTGAAAGAAGTATCACTGAAGACATGCACATATAGAAAAGAATTTGGTCATGTAAAAAAACAGAGGATACATAGGGACATCCTAAAAGCTACAATAATAAATGTCAAATATTAAAGAAGAAAAAGGAGGTCCATAACAAAATATTATACTTGAAAATAGGGATTTCATTTTACTTTCCTTTGTATTCACAGTGCTTAACACAGTGTCTCAAATAAAGTAGGCCCTTACTAAATGTTTGTTGACTGCATACAAAGATCTTTTGGAGAGAAACTGTCACATTGCCCTGCTCCCATTGAATGAACTTCAACGGATCCTTAATATCTCTAGAAGCAAAAATAAAGTCTTCCCTTTGCCATCCAAAACCCTTCAAAACCAATATCCTTGCTACCCTTTCCAATCTCATGACACTGGCCTTGCCATTTTCTTTTAATGGTTGCCCCTCACACCTGGACCACACTTGCTTCTCATCTCTACCTGACTGCCTTCAATTCTCTGCTAAAATCCTGTCTTCTTCAGAAAGCTTTTCCTGATATACCTTGATACTAGTGCTTTTCCTCCAAGGCACTTTCATTTTATCCTGTTATATGTTGCTTGTATTATTAGTGTTTGCAGGCTCTTCCTCCCCTGTTAGACCCAACTCCTTGAAGGCAGAAACTATTTTTTTCCATTGTATGTATATGACTTGGCTTCATAAATAGAAGTTAAAAGTTTGTTGAATTGATGAGTACGTAGCTAAATATCGCATAGAATGTTTACACAAATACATGGACAAGAATTACACAGTATAAGAAGATATGGATATGTTGGAATCTGCAGTGGCAGAGGATATACACAGATCCTGAATATATTGATATAATAATGTTAAAATTCTTAGAGTTTATAGGAATACATGCTAATAAGTATCAGATCCCAGTAAACTCATAGAATTAGGCAAGTTTTGACCTGCTCTGACTAGTGAGAATCTGTTTGGCACTGAGTCTCAAATTGGTCTCAGACATCCAACTCATAATATTTTCTTTCATATCTGTGGGAACTTGGAGAAACCAGGGCAGATTTGAGTCTAAATCAGACTCAGGAGCATACTTCAAGATTGAGTTTTATTTGAAATCCTTCAGTCTATCAGAGAGCAATTCCAAACCTCTGCCTCTCCCAAATCACTTCTATTTCCCTGAAATTCTTTAGACTAAGTATGAGTAAGCCTGGTATGTACTGATATGCTAATTGTTAGAAATCATTTATTTATCCCCCAAACCCAGATAATTAAGTGAATTTTCCAAGCCCTGAGAAAATTTGAATTTAATGCAGAATCAAATTCAACACACACAAATTAACTTTATGGATAATGTTTCATTAAAAAAAATCAATACTGTAAAGTGACATCTAACAGATTACTTGAAGTTGAAAAAATTCTTCAGGCATTTTGGAGTTTCTCTGTATATATCTGACTCCAGAAAAAAATAAGAGGTAGGGAAAGGAACAAGAAATAAATAAAAAATGGCTAGCAAAAGGAGAAAGGAACAAGCATTTACTTAGGATCTTTTAAATACCAAGTATTCTAAGCACTTTTACAAACATTAATTTGATCTTCAATAGTGATTATTTGAGGTAGGCACTAGTATTTTCCTCATGTTGTAGTTGGGAAAACTGAGGTAGATAGAGGTGAAATGACTTATCCAGCTTGATACAGACAAGTACTAGTCTAAAGCCATATTTGAACTAGGTTTTCTTAATTAGAATTCTACCATCATAAACTACTATGCCACCCAACTGTTTTGATGCTTGACAATCCAGGTTCACACAACAATCTTTAGTTTTCTTCTTAAACTTATTTCCTCACTTTTCCTTTTCTTCTATTCCTCTCTCCCGTCCCTTCTATTCTTCCCTTCTTTTTTCTGTTTCCTTCTATTTAAAAACACTACTCAAACCATCTGCTCCTATTCTTCTCTAGACTAGTTTTCTTATTGCTTGTTGTCACTTGATATATAATTTTCTTTTTTATTAACTCTTATTAGAATCTTATGGGTGCTGTAGATACACTTTGCACTAAACTATATAGCTAGAACCCATTCAAACCATTGGTATAGGTAGTAAAGTTTTAGTATGATAGTATCAGTAGTTGGACACATTTTAAGGTATTGATGAGCATTTTAAGCACCTACTATATGTCAGAAAATGTTAAAACCTGGGGGGTAGCAATAAAGAATTATGCAATCCCCAATTTCAAGGAACTTATAGTCTAATGGGAAAGTAAATATATAAGCATAAAAGTGTTACAAAGGGGGCTGAACCAAGATGACAGAGCATAGGGATTCACCTGAGCTCACCCCAAACCCCTCCATTAAGCTTTAAATAATGAATTGACATAAATTCTAGAGTGGTAGAATATACTAAAAGATGGAGTGAGACAATTTTCCTGCCCAAGATAACTTGGAAGATCATGGGAAAAGGTCTGTTGCAGCCTGGGTTGCTACAACAAGGATCTGCCCCAGCAATCCATGAGCAGCAGGTTAATTGGGTCAGTGTCAGTAGTGGTGGATTCCAGACTTCTCACCCAGAGATCCTGAAAACAACTTAGAGAATCACTAAGAAAAGTTGGTCATATCAGGGAGCATTCCTTAAGACTCACTGAATCACTGGCAGCAGCAGCTGCTTCAGGAGCTCTTAGCTCACAGACAGGTAGACGTTTGAAAGGAGATTGCAATCAATGAGGAAGGACTCTGTTGTTTTGCCCATATTCATATCTGGGTACATGGCTACATAGCAGGGCCAGGAAGTGGAGAAACAGTTGAAAATAGACCCTGCTGACCCAGGGAGGTAGGACCCTCCTCATAGTTTCAGGGCAGAAAGGATTGCTTATGATCACCCATAGGCGAGGAGTATAGTAAAAACCTCTCTTTACATCACAGACCTTGGATGAACTGAAAACTTTCAGGTCTCTAGAATTATCTCTAAAAGCAGTTGGAAAAAAACATAAAGCTTGGGACAGTGCTCCTTCCAACCTGGAAGCAGAACCCTTCTCTAAGAAAGAATTAAAAATCCAGTCTTGTGCTGGGGAAATGAGCAAACAACAGAAGGAAAAAAACTGACCATAGAAAACTACTATAGTGTAAGGAAGATCAAAACACAAAGTTAATAGAGGATAACAAAATCAAAGCTCCTATATCCACAGACCCCAAGAAAAACATGCATTGGTCTGAGGCCATGGAAGAGCCCCAAAAGGATTTTGAAAATCAAGCAAGGAAGAGAAATAAAAGTGATGCAAGAAAATCATGAAAAATGAGTCAGTAGCTTGGTGAAGGAGACACAAAAATATACTAAAGAAAATAACACCTTAAAATCTAGACTGAGCCAAATGAAAAAGGTGCAAAAAGTCAAGAAAAGAATGCCTTAAAAACAATTGGTCAAATAGAAAAGGAGGTACAAAAGCTCACTGAAGAAAATCATTCCTTAAACTACAGAATAGAGCAAAGGGGAGCTGAAATTTTGTGAGCGATCAAGAAACAATGAAAAGAAACAAAAAGAATGAAAAACTAGAAGATAATGTGAACTATCTCATTGGGAAAGCAATTGACTGGGAAAATAGAAACAGGAAAGACAATTTAAAAATTATTGGACAACCTGAAAGTCATGATCAAAATTTCAAGAAATTAACAAGAAAATTTGCTCTGATATTCTAAAACCACAGGGTAAAATAGAAATTGAAGAAAAATATATAGTGACCACCTCCTAAATATTCATGGCTCAAGAATTTTCAGCATCTCAGTGCTACAAACATCATGTCTTATATGAACAAAGTGGAAACCATCAGGGTGGAATATTATCTGGTCTACAGAGCATCTCTCTTGTCTTTCCTGACTTCCCTCTGCCTAAGATATGCTAGGCTTAGATGGAATTTTAAAAGGAGTTTGCTAAGAAACTTAGACATTTAGGTGGGACCCAGGAGGTTGGAAGCAATTAAACTTGATCATAAGGTGTAGTGGTAAATGTATATTCAAGAATGAAGTTAGTAGTTAGGTCCAAGGTACAGTTGTTAGGTCTGGTCATTTACAGTGGATTACTGGACATTAGACAGGTGACATGGGAGTTGATGCCAGGAATTATTCTAAAAAGAAATCTCTCAGAAATATCATAGTCAAATGTCAGAGCTTACAGATCAAGGAAAAATATTGCAAGCAGCCAAAGGGAAACATTTCAGTTATCAAGAACTCTAAGTCTGGATAGCACAAGATTTAGCAACTTCTAAATTAAAAGTTCATAGGATTTGAAATATGATATTCCAGAAGGCAAAGGAATTTGGATTACACAAAAAATCAACTACACAGAAAAACCGAGCAAACCCCTTCAGGAAAAGAGGTTGGATATTCAATGAAATAGTGTTCTTTCAAACTTTCCTGATGAAATGACCAGAGTTGAACAGAAAATTCGATCTTCAAGTGAAGACTTAAGTGAAATATAAAAAGGTAAATAAGAAAAGAAAATTATAAGGGTCATAATCAAACTTTATATTCCTGCATGGAAAGATAATAGTAAAAACTCATATGAACTTTCTCATTGATTAGGGCAATTGGAAGGGATAGATAGATAGATAGATAGATAGATAGATAGATAGATAGATAGATTGATAGATAGATAGATAATAGACAAAGCACAGGAAGGAGTTGAATTTGAAGGGATAATATATTAAAAAGATAGAGTTAAAAGGATGAGAGAAGAAGAGAAAGGGAAAGGAGAAGAAAGAATGGGATAATATATTTTACATAAAATAGACAAGAAAAAGGTTTTAAAGTGGAGTGGAAAAGGGGAAAGTTGAAAAGAGGATGAGCCTTACTCTCATCAGAACTGACTCAGAGAGAGAATAATGTGTACACTCAACTGAGCATAGAAATCTGCCTTACCCTACAGGAAAGAAGGAGGGGAAGGGGGTGAGACAAAGGGGAGGATAAGAGAAGGGAGGACAGCTTGTAGAAGGGGATAATTAGAAGCAAAATACTTTTGAGGAGGGAGAGGATAAAAGGAGAGAAAGAAAATACAATAAATAGGGGTGGAGGAAAAGGAAGAAGGGAAATATAGTTAGTAATAGTAACTGTGGGGAAAATATTGAAACAAGTTTCTCTGATAAAGGTATCATTTCTGAAATGTAGAGATCTGAGTCAAATTTATAGAAAAAAAGAACTATTCCTCAATTGATATGTGATCAAAAATATGAACAGTTTTTGGATCAGTTTATCAATGCTATTTATAGCCATTTTAAAAAGTTCTAACACTATTGATTGGAGAAATGCAAATTAGAACAATTTTGAGGTAGTACCTTATACGATAACAGGACAGAAAGAGCAAATGACAAATGTTGGAGGGAATGGGAGAAAATGAAATATTAAGGCATTGTTGGAGGATTTGTGAAATGATTCAGCCATTCTGTAGAACAATTAAAACTATGCTTAAGGGGCTATAAAACTAAGCAAACCATTTGAACTAGCAATGCCACTATCAGTTCTATGTTCCAGAAGAAATGAAAATTGGGAAAGGAAAGGATCTATAAATTTAAGAATAATTATAGCAGTTCTTTTCAGGGGGCAAAGAATTGGAAATTGAGGGGATGCTCATCATTTGGGGAACAGTTGAACAAGTTGTGGTATATGATTATATTGGAAAGATATTCTACTATAAGAAATGATAAGCAGGATGTTCTCAGTAAAAACTGGAAAGACTTAAATGAGAAGATACAATTAAAATATACTGTTTATGAAGTTACAGCAATAGTGTAGGATGATCATCTGTGAATAACTTAGCTTTTCTCAACAATGTTGTGTACCAAGACAATGCTGAAGGACTTACGACACAGAATGCTTTCCATCCTGATAGAGAGAAAGAGAGAGAGAGAGAGAGAGAGAGAGAGAGAGAGAGAGAGAGAGAGAGAGAGTGAGAGAGAGAGAGAGAATTCATGATTTTTGAATGCAGAATGAAGCATAATTTTTTACCTTATATTTCTTGAGGTTTCTTTTTTGGAGGTGGGGTGGAGAGATCATCTGTGTTTTCTTTCACAGAATGATTGTTATGGAAATATTTTGCATGACTCCACATATTTAACCTATATCAAATTATTTTCTTTCTCATGGAAAGGTCATGGGTTGAAGGAGATGAAACAGGAGAAAAATTAAATAAAATATCAACAATAAAGTGGAACACAATACAAATTAGTTATAGAGGAAGGACAACAGCACCTGCTATGGGATAAATGACTTCATGGTGAAGGTAGTATCCTCACTAAACCTTGAAGTAAATGATGGATTGTGTGAATCAGAATGATGATGGGGTATAGTCTAAGGCCAAGGTGTAGCCAATACAAAGGCACAAAAATATAAATTGGGAAATGTCCTCCAATATAGGAGGAACAAGGAAAAAAACTCAATGTCACTAGATCAGAGAATATGATAGAAGAGTAATATACAATGAAACTGGAAAAATAGGCTGAGATAAGGTTGTTAAAAACTTTAAACACTAAATGAAGTGTTTATATTCTAGTCTAGAAACAATAAGGAGACTGCAATTTGATAAGTAGTTGATTTTGAAACATTTCAGTCATGTATGACTCTCCATGATTCCATTGGGGATTTTTGTGGCAAAGATAATGGAATAGTTTGCCATTTCCTTTTTCCAGTTCGTTTTACAGTTGAGGAAATAGAAGCAAACAGGTTTTAGTACTTCTCTTAGGCTCACACACACAGCTAAAAAGAAAGGGTCTAAGACCAGATTTGAATTTAGGAAAGTAGTTCTTCCTAATTTCAAACTCAATGCTCTATCCATTCTACCGCCTAGTTACTGTGTTATTAAGTAGAATATGACATGATCAGCTCTTGTTTAAAGAAAATAATTTTGACTACAGTGTGGAGAATGAACAGGAGTATGGAGAAGCTAGGCAGGGAGATCAGTCAATGCAATAATCTAGCCAAGAGGAAACATGAGGGCTTGAACTAAGGTAGGATCAGAAGGATGAGACATTGTAGAAGACCAAATGACTATATTTGACAACTGATTGTGTATATAAGGAAGTTTGAAAGAGTTTTGAAAGAGAGGAAGGTAAGTTAAGTTATGGACATGTTGTATTGGAAATTCCTTTAAGACATCTATTTACAACTGGTGATATGAAACTGAAGCTCAAATAAAAGATTAGAGCTGGATATGCATTGAAGGAATTGCATAATTAATTAACCTGTTGAACTTATAAAGTCACCAAGAGAAAAAAAGAAAGTGATGGTCATTTTTTGACATAAGTTGATCCCTAATTGTATAATTAGATTGATTCCCTCCACTGCAGAAAAGCTACAATATAACTTTTAATAACTAAAGCAGATCAAGTTTTTATTTCAGTTTTCATATTCATTTTCAATAATTTCTCATTTAAAACTTGTCAGAACCTGTTAGTGTATAAATTATAAATTAGAACACATTTATTAGCATGTTTTCTGCTCCAAAGTTATTTATATTGTGAAGGATGGTTTTAAGGTCCCTTTCATATAAAACATGTCGACTGAGATTTGTCAATGATGGAACAATTCTGTGAAAATTCAAAAAGAACACTAATGTTCTGTCTAAACAATAAGACACAGAATGTAGCAAAAAAAAATCCATGCTTGGTTAATGACTTTCTGAGTAATTTAAATTCCAAGACAAGTGAAAAATTGCAGCAGAGTGTAATGAGTAATGATTTATATTAAAGGTTGTAAAATATTTGCTAAGCAAAGTAGGGATGGAAAAACATGATGTGATGTCACAAAATGTCAGATGCAGCCATAATCCCAAGTAAACGCTAGTCGTGACATTGGCTTTGACCCCAAAATTCATGGCTCAAGAATTCTCAGCATCTCAGTACTACAAACATCATGTCTTATATGAACAAAGCAGGAAAATTGTCAGGGTAGAATATTATCTGGTCTACAAAGCATCTCTCTTTTCTTTCTTGACTTCCCTATGCCTAAGATGTGCTAGGCTTAGATGGAATTTTAAAAGGAGCTTGCTAAGAACCTTAGAAAGGAGGTTGGAAGCAATTAAGCTTGATCAGAAGATGTAGTGGTAAATATATATTCAAGAATGAAGTTAGTGGTTAGGTCCAAGGTACAGCTGTCAGGTCTGGTCACTTACAGTGGAACTACTGAATATTAGACAGGTGACATGGGTGTTGATACCAGGAAATTTGAATAATATTGGACCAAGGATATAGAACAAGATATACAGGAAAGCTCTCATCTCCAAATCAGACACATTGGGAACAAATTCTAGGTACAGAATGTAGCCCAGAATTGAATGATTAAGGGGCAAGATCATCAGCATGTAAATTAGGTCAGAAGTTGAACAAATCACAGACAAGATCCAGTAAATATCTTATAAAGGCACATTATGATGACTGAGACTTGCTGCCAAATGTTTCTTTTTATTGGACTAACTTAGATTTTGTGAGGCACAGCCCCAAATTGGGCCAAAATGGGAAATCATTCCTGACTTTAAGCCCTTATTAATTGAATAAATGAATGACCCTGAATTTAATTATTTCTAAATCTTGACCCAGCTATTGTTTCTCTCTCTATCTATCTCTATGTATCTATCTATCTATCTATCTATCTATCTATCTATCTATCTATCTATCTATATCTCTCTATCATATTGGATTTAGCATCTATTTATGTATGTTCATGAGAATTAACATAATACTTATGTGGTAAAACTGTTGATTTTCAAGAAGCCTAGATCAAATTTCTTTGGGTGATTTCCATCATTCAGATCAGGACCAAAGACACAGTATTCTCTATGATCCCAAGAAAATAAGATATGGAGACATCTTGAAACAGAACTGCCCTGATTGATCATTGCAGAGTAAGTAAACTATTCTTCTTTCCTCTATAATCATTACGGGTCCAATCTTGGACCACTCCCTATTCAACCTCTGGCCCCTGCCCTTGCCACAAGATCACCTAGTTACTAAACCTAGTTTAGGATGAGAGGTCTGCTAAGAATTCCTTTCCCCTACATGCCAGAGTATGAGGAAGAGTCTTGAGGAAGATGATGATTTTAAAGTGAATAATCTACCTTCCCTCAGCCTTTCATATACATTGTGAAACTAGACACAGACCTCTTCCCATTTGGCTCTACTCTTTACCATGATGCAATCTGACCATGAGCCCCAGATAGATAAAAGTACCTAGGCACAAGACTCATCATCTGACCTGCTGCCATTCTCCTCCTTATTTCCTCAAATTTTTTCCTCAGGGAATTACTTCAACTTTGAGGTAGGTGCTGAGGATCAAGTACTAATGAGAAGGGAATGCCAAACTACTGTAATATAGTTAGCAAATACTATCAGAGTCCTAGCTTCCTAGATGAAAGTACTGTTTCTTACTACTCTTCTACATGTCCTTGTCTTCATCTATATCAGCTACAAGTCCCCTAATTAGTCACCATCCCATTGTTTTTTTCCTGCTTCTATCATACTCTATGGAACCCTCAAGTTAATATCAGAAACTATTCATAAAACACTACTACCATTATCTTGCAGTCATGGAAATCTTGATCTCTGATGGTCACCCTAGAATTCAATATATCTTAGACAACCTTTTCAGTAATAAAGGTACCTTCTGTTTGTCTCACTCCAAACTCAAGCTAGAAAAAGTGGTAGGCATGCTGCTTAATCAGAGATAGAAGATAAAATGTTATTTATGGGGAAGTAAGTTTGTTCCAATGGAACACAGAGTAGAAGAACTAGCAAAAAATCAACTTCTAAAAATATTATGGAACAAGATTGAGAAGGACCTTAAAATAGCAGAGGAATTTGCCTTTTGATATAAAGGCAATGAGTAATTGTGACATGTGCAAAAAAGACTCAAAAGGTCATTGAATTTAGCCATGAAGAATTCACTTGTGACCTATGAGAGAGATGTTTGCAAAGGCTTCAGAAGTATGTAGTAGGTAAGAAAGTCTGGATAAGGTTTTTTTTAGGAGATTGGCAATAAAAGAGAACATAGATATTGATACTTTGCAGGGATGGGAGGAGATGATGACAAGATGTAAAGATTTGGGAAAACGATTATTAAATCCATGAAAGAAGTTAATATCACCAGGAGATACAATATATAAAGAGAAAAGAAGCAAGTGAAGGATGGAACCCTTGAATATATCCCTACCTAAATATAGGAAATAGATGATGATTCAGCTTAGGAAATTTGGAAAGAATGGGTAAATAATTACAAGGAGACTCAGGAAAAACACAGTAATTGAAACCAACAAAAAGAGGGTAAGTCCAACTAGGGGAGGTAAAAAAAATGCATATATGACTGGAGAGGTTAAAAAGAATAGAACTGAAAGAAGGATTTCAGTCAAGTGTTAATGGGGTAAGACAGATTTCAAGGATTTGGGGGAATAATATGAGGTCAGAAAGTGGAGGGAAAGGGTAAAAATGGCTTTTTAAGGAACTTATAATAAAAAGGAGAAAATTTAGGATGTTAGATATAGGGGATAGCAAAGCCAAGTGAATTTTTTTAAGCCTACAGGAGATTGGGGAGGCTAGGTGTTGCAGTGGCTAGAGCACTGGCCCTGGAGTCAGGAGTACCTGAGTACAAATTTGGCCCCAGACACTTAATAATTACCTAACTGTGGCCTTGGGAAAGCCACTTGACCCCATTTGCCTTGCAAATGCCTTAAAAAAAAAGACTACAGGAGTCCAATGCATGTTTATGCATAGCAGAAAAGGAGCTGGGAGATTATAAAGGGAGTGAAAATTAGAGAGGAGTAAACCAAAAAAGACAAGCTTCTAGAACAGATCAGGAAAAACTAGGGATCTAGGAGGCAAGTAAAGGGATTGACAGGAATAAAGGCTTCCCCCTTTTGTGTTTGGAAGTAAAGAACTAGAGAAAAGAGAGAGTTAACAATGGGTATTTATACATTTTTGTGGGCTACATTTTGATATGAAATCTACTGAGAAGGGGATGATTTAGATTGTTTGAAGAGTAGAAAAGGTTTTAAATAACTGTTTTGGGGAACAGAGAATCAATCGTTGGAGGAACAAGATTATTGTGTAAAAATTACAGTCCATTATGTTGAGATTTATATATAAATATAAATATATATATAAATATAAATATATATATATATATATATATATATATATATATATATATTTATAGAGGACTGAGTCAGCAGGATGTCATTCATTAGTACGAGGTAGAGAGACAGTGTCAAGAGCCTCCAGGAGTTAAGGAAACAGTCTGGATCATCCATTTGTGTAAAAGAAAGGCACTGTCCTCATTTCACCTTTGGAGATTTTAGGAGTAGCAGTCCTTGAAGTTTCTACATCAATGGCCCAGACCTTGATTTTTTGCTCTCAGTCAGCTTTCTGTGGATTACTCTGGACTGTTTAGTTATAGGAGGAAGAACAATCACGGAGAGGAGAGATTTACTAGGAAAATACTTTCATGTAGAAGGTAAAACTTGATGGCTGATATTTGAAGTAAACCAGAAATTGTAAGAGGGGGGGAAATTAGGAAAAAGGGAAGGGAGATATACAATGAGAAAAAATGAAGATTGGAGAATTAGAGGTATCTAGTCTCTGCATTGGCTCTAGCCCCCACCAATGGTATCCCCCCAATTTTAGGGGGCCCCTGTTCTCCAGTTGTATTTAACTACCAATTATCATTTGAATTAACTCCTTTGAGATAATATTTATTTCAAAAGTATAACAGAAATAACTATGCATATACCATCCCTGACCCCTGAGGAATACAATGACATCTCACTAGTTAATTAAGACCTAGAACTTGAACCCCTGCTCCTCTTCATTTTCTAGGAAGTTATAGAGAATTAAGTTCACAGTTTAGCATGTTTCCTATATAGTACAATACCACCAAGTTCCATATCCAAAACCTTCCTTGGTATTAAATTCTGGCCTTAAAGCTTCTCAGAACTTTCCTGCTAGAATGGCTAGCTAAACACCTTCCTTCAAGGTCACCATGACTCATGTCTGGATCTATGGATTCACTACCTGTGACAGGAACTGAAAATGATAAATGAAATGACCCAAAGCTCCAAGATCATATTACCAGATGATTAGACCATAAGAGAGTGAAGAGAAAATAGTTTGTCCTTCCTTCAGTTCAAATCACAGTATCCTACTGTAGCTGAACTTGAACCTACTTCTTTTCTGAATGAAGCTAATAAGAGAGTGAGATTGTTTCAGTCTGGTAATTTTAAAGATGCAACTTATTCTATCTACAAAATCAATAGAAATGGCCATCCCTGATCACAAGGAAGAGGAATATAGGATATCTTCTCCCAAAATCAAATTCCTAGCTTGGGAGAGACATATGGGGATCTGTGCTAAGTAACTTTGATATATGTAAAGCCCAATTACAATAGACAAATTAAGCAATTTTTAAAGACTTTTGAGCTCTCGTTAATGAGATGACTAGCCATAATTTCATAGGATGATAAAGTACAATAACTAGGCTCTGAAAAGAGAGTTAATAGGGGTAGCTAGGTGGCACAGTGGATAGAGCACTGACCCTGGAGTCAGGAGGACCTGAGTTCAAACTTGACATCAGACACTTAATAATTACTAGTTGTGTGACCTTGGGCAAGTCACTTAACCCCACTGCTTTAAATTAAAAAAAATTTTAAAAGAAAAGAGAGTTAATGTACTCATGAGATTTTTTTGAAAATAGTCAATATGGAAATTTGGTTTTTGTTGAAGTATTCATGCTTCTTGCAACAGTTAGATATTTTTTTCAATAGGAAAAGTTGTTCCTAGGGTAAAAAACTGACAATACAAAAAAATTAGATAAAAATAAAAACAAATAAATATCTAATTGAATTCCCTTTCTAATTATGCTATAACTTTGGAGTTTTGCTCCCAGTTAAATAAGTAAATAACTGTATTACAGGTGTTGTAAACATTTAAAAACAACCCCCAAACTTCATTTGGAACAGCTTTGAACAGCATAATCCTTTTTGGTCATCCTTTCTGAAAAATCTGCTCTCTGTGTCCTTGAATCTGCAAATGTGACATATTTTATAAAATATAAAATTCTGCAGTCATTGCTAGGAATGGCAGGTGTGACTGATCTGTAAATATTGAGAAGTGTGTGTTTCCTATGTTCTCTTGACCCTGTTGTCAAGATGTCCCTGCTGAGATCTTATAGATTGCACTCTTATATGGAACTTCTCTGTTATTGTCTGTGACTTTTAGTGATACAATCTTTTTTTGGATGCAATAATTTTTTCAGATACCATTATAAATGACAAATTTGACCCAGTCATGGAAGTACCATTGTAGAGTTCCATCATTAACCCTACATATGCAGAAACTCCTCAATAAAAAGATCATACATTGTAGTGCAGAGACAAAAGCTAAAGCTCTCCAATGGAGGTAATGATTCTGTCACCAGATCCTTGGGAATTTGTTTGTAAAATTAATGTCTTCTGATGCCTGATGCTGAAGAAAAGTATGTTTTCAATAATTTTACAAGTGAATTATGGTCTTATAAATTAGAGGCAACTTGGAGGAAAGAGGAAGAAAAAAATTTACTAAGTACTTATTATGTGCCAGGTACTTCATTAAGAGCTTTACAAATATTATCTCATGTAGTCCTCATTACAACTGTCTGGGATAGGAGTTGTTATTCACAACTGAGGAATTTTACAATTAAGGAATTTTACAGTTGAGAAAACTGAGGCAGACATTAAGATATTTGCTAGGATTACAAAGCTAGTAATTTAAACAGAATTTAAACCTGAGCCTTCCTAACTTTTTATTCTAATGATCTGTCTATCTGGGGGAGGGGGGGGAGGAACTATCCAATCTGGGAGATGAAGGAAGGACTAACAGAAAAATAACACACTTTTACTTTTCCATCTTGAAGATTACTCATTCTTTTAGTTAAGATTTGTAATTTCAACAGTATGGGAAACTCCTAGTGAAGGAGTTCTTTTCAAGTCCATTTTTGGTATCAATCTTTACTCAGTTCTCATTTGTAACTTCCAGAATTTGTAGCATGCACAGCAGTCACATCCTGATAAACCACCTTGGCAGATTGGGTCAACCAAGTTGAGGGTAACCAATAGGACTCAAACCTATTAGTGACCTAGAGAGATGTCTAACCTAAGCATGTGAAGATTCTACGTCCCTGTCATTTTACTACTTACCTTATGATCCAGTGACACTGGCATGTTTGTTTTCCTCAAATAAGACATTTCATCTGCTGATTTAGGAGGATTTTCACTGATTGTTGTACATAATGATTGGAATACTCTCCCTCCTCATCTCTGCCATCTATTGGTTTCAAGTCCCAACTAAAATGCCACTGCCAAAAGAAAAAAAACCTTTACTAATCCCCTTTAATTCTAATTTCTTCCTTCTTTTAATTGATTATAATTAGTTATTTACACATTGTCTTACCTATTAGAACTTTTTTGACAGCAGGTACCATCTTTTCCCTTTCTTTGTATCTCTAGGGCTTAGCATAGTGCCAAGAAGTACTTAAGAAATATTTATTGACTCACTGACTCCCAAACCTGGAACCATCAACTATGATTAATTAACTCTGTCATTATTCTTGTATACTATGCATCAACCCATAAACCAAGTCCAGTCAAAATTCTCTCCTTTATCATTATTCCTTTGTGTATGCTGTCTTCAATCTTGGAATTTAAGGGCATGTACTAACTTGGGTTTTTCATGTTATTGCTGCTGTTGCTGCCTCCTACATAATATTGTAAACCTCTGTCAAATGAAAGCAGCTCAAAGTTAGAATCCCATTGGCTAGCTCACTTCAATTGTTTGATGCCTTGGAGTATCAATGAACATGGCTGTTTTTTTTTTCTGAGTTTGACTTTAATTGACCAGGGAGAAGCTTGAACTAAGATTTCCTTTTAATACTATCAACCATCATGATGCCTTTCTCACTAAGATAAAGCTGTCTACTGTCAAAACTTCAACAATCCCCAAATCAACCATTTTTAATATAGAGATTGCTCTTGTTCCAGAGAGGAAGATATATTCAATTATTTACTGGTAGAATGGGAATGATATACAGCTGTACAACTTTAACAAGGATCCACTGATAGAGTCAGGAAAATTTTTTGTGTTTGGTATCAGGAAATTTCAAGTAACAGACAGACATTCATATAATCATCCTTTATTTCAGCAAAATTACTCAGAAAAAACATTTTGGAAATTACTGTAACATAGTATTGCCAGAAATCAAAGGAAAAGATTAATAGGAGAGGCATCATGCTACAAGGAGGAGTAGTTTGCTTTAGATCACTCTGATTTTAATAGACATAGGTGAAAAATCTAATTCTGCGACTGACTCCCAGTGTGACCTTGATGGAATTATTTCACCACTTTAGGACTCAAATTTTAAAATGAGATGTGAGCCTAGAGAATGCTAAGGTTTCTTCTAACTCTGATTTCTTTTGATTCCAGAGATGAATTTTTTACCCTTTTTCATTCAATTATTCTTTTAGGATTATGTGATCATATACTTAGAATTGAAAAGGACTTGGGAGGTTTCCAATCCAGTCCCTTTATTTTAGGAATGAGAAAACTGAGCTGGAGAGATATGGAGTCAGTTGCACAAAGTTGTTCAAGTAATAAATGATAGGGTTTGAACAATATCCTGTTAGTCCAAATCTGAAGACATTAACCATGTTTCCATCATTAAAAATATATTTATTAAGACCGTAGTAGGTCTGAAATTAATGGTGTTTCAATTGCTCGTATCCCAGCTGAACTCAATTTGGTCACTGCTCCCTCACAAATACTTTTGTTTCTTCATTCATAATGTGTACCTAGCAAAGGCACCAAGCAAAGAGATTTGGCTTAAGAATCAATAAGCTTTAGATTCAAATTGTCCTCGACACAAACTGCTTGTGAGTTCGTTAATAAATCAGTTAACTAAATCACAAGAAACTCTCTATAAGGGGCAGCTAGGTGGTGTAGTGGATAAAGCACCAGCCCTGGAGTCAGGAGTACCTGGGTTCAAATCTGGTCTCAGATACTTAATAATTACCTAGCTGTGTGGCCTTGGGCAAGCCATTTAACCCCGCTTGCCTTGCAAAAAAAAAAAAAAAACTAAAAAAAAAAGAAACCCTCTATCAAAAAAATATGAGGAATTAAAATAAGAAAAAATCTTATGTGACTCTTTTAAAGTCAGTTACAAAGCAGTATAGAATTCATGACTTTTAGAAAACATTAATCACAGAATATTTGGAAATGTAAGTCTATAATGTGCACTTTGCTAGTTACCAAATTATTTCTAGAACTAAAGTTCTTGGATGCCCTGATATTGATTCCCATTTATTCCCCAAATACCAGTTTGAAATCAGAATGCCTAATAGAAAACTTTTAAAAATTCACTTTCTAACATTTAACATTTAATATTGTCCTACTTTTTTTTCATGAAGCCATAGAAATGAACTTTACTATATAAATTTTACAAGAAAGTGGGGGGAAGAAACTAGCAACCAAAAAGCTTTGAAACTTCAAAACATATTAAATTAATGCTTTTCTCTATTTTAAAGGAAAAGGGAAGAAAAGGGAAGGGAAGCAGAAAGTTTTTCAAATCACATGCCTTGTTGAAGTTTAGAAAAGCCTGAGTAACTTTTTTTCAAATTCATTTGCCCTTATCAACAAGAAACATATCATTATTAGTTTTAAGTTTAGATCATTAGTATTTCAAGAAAAATGACCTGCCTCCTTCCAAATCTAAAAAGTCTCTGTCATAAGCACATCTGTACATATATATAATACACAATGTTTTGTCTTCCGGAGGATATTGATTAGACATGGCAATGCAAATTCAGAATCACAGCATTAAGCCTGACATTGAAATTATGTTTAAAATGACAACATGTATTACATATTCTATTATATCCAGTCACAAATGCTTAAGAATTCATTCTTCACAGGAAATGCTCATATAGACTTGTAATAAAAGGCTATTTTCCTCATTACTGCTGAACTCTTAGCTCAAACAAGTGAAAAAATCCTTATTAGGAACTGATCTTTAAGCATTCCAGAGCAAAGGATAGTAACATAAAGATTTCTGTAGAGCATTCCTTAACAAATATGACCCTTTCTTTAAGATTAACAAATAAAATGCCAAAGATCTGTAGATACTAAATCAAGACCCTGGAATAAATAAACAAACAAATAAATAAATAATTTTTAAAAAGACCCAGAGCTCTCTGATACATACACTAAAAAGCACCTTCAAAGCAACCAATTTTGAAAGTTAAGAAGTTTCCTAATCTCTTCACATCATCCTAATATCGAAAGAAGCACAAACCCTTTAGAATCAAGAAAAGTTAAGCTTCAATGGTGCTAGAAAATAGTTGTATCTTAATCTCCAGATTAGAAATGAGTACAATGGAGGCAGAGACATGTTAAAGAATGAATTACTTAAGGCCACTCATTAAAAGTATCACTATACTTTCTGCAGTATTCTGTTAGGTGAAAACTAGCCTATTCCCATGATTTTATTGCAGGGTGATGCTTAGTGTTAATAGAAACTTTCTCTTAGCTGGATTAAATATAATTCTAACATTTTTATATTTTTTTCATTTTTTTGAAGGGACAATTTTATAAGAACTTTATAAAGTCTTGAAGTCATTACATTTTTCTTCAGAAGGTGGTTTCCATCATCTGGACTTTTGCCAATACCAAGTAATAAGTTTTTTCAACTTAGTTCATTTGGTTTATTGAAAAACAAAATCTACTCAGTCAACTGGAAAAAAATAATTCAATATGTCCTTTTACTTTGATTTCTCAGTGATGTTTTCAGAAAAGTTAGCAGTTTTCCAATAAAATTAAAAATCTCTTCACTACTTTGATCCACTGAAAAGGATCATGTCTGACAGGACTGTTATGCTTATGTCAATTATACTTTTACTTAATGTATTCTTAGAGGGTTTATTTTGTGATTTGAGAGGACTATTGCAATGGGATTTCATTCACTGAGGTTTACCATAAAAGGAACTTGACTGTCCATGTAGATGAATTCCAGAATAAACTGGAAAATACTGACAAAATTTCATGGAACATATTAAAAAACAATTTCCCATTAAGTAGTGAAATGATTTTCTAGTCTAAGTGACTGTTAAAATCATCATCAAAGTTCTTAAGAATTACTGGTTCTTTCAGACTTTGAAAGAGTTCTAGTGAGGAAATGTGTATAGTTATCTTGATTTTGATTTTTAATAGCATCCTGGGATTAATGTCTCAGAAAATTTTCCAAATCATAATTTCCTTACCATGACTGCCACAGCTCTTATAGCTCTGAGGTTTAAGGAAATTTATTAATATGTTCTCATTAATTCAAAATTCACAATCATTAAGAAATAGTCTGCAAAACTAAAGCATGTACTTTTACAAATAAACATAGGACTATTTGGGGGGGCGGTACTATAGAGTTTAGAATAGGAAAGCTATTATCATTTCTTAAAGAGGAAGAAAACTGATGAATCAATAGGGAAATTTTTTTCAAGAGTTTTTCCTATAGAAAACAAGAAACTAGGGAAATTCAGTTTTGTGATTACATGATGAGATATAAACATCTTCAAGAAGCTCAAAAAAATAAGTTTGATAACCTTAATCAAAATGTAGAGCAAAAAACAATATGTCCATGCTTTGCAATGTTTATATTTTTGTCTCAACCAAGTGATTCCTTTCTTTGTTCCAAATATAGGTTGGTCTCTTCTCAAGAAGAGAAGGTGAAAGATCTTGAAAAATACCACTATGTGCTCAAAATGATCTGAATCACTAAATATTCCTTTAAAAAAAAGAAAACAAGCAGGAGAATTTAAAGTAGTAAAAAATTGACCATACATCCAGATCTATTTTCAGACTACCTACTATAATGATTATTGAGGGGATAAATTGTGGAGGAAAGTCCCATCTTCCTCATCATCACAAGCAATATTTGTTGACTGATTGCCAACAATGGGTAGACAAGTAGAAAAGCCTTGGTAATAGCAACAATATCCGGACCACCTGTCCTATTTCTGCATCAATCCTCACAATCATCTACCAGCTTTTGAGGAACAGTCAACAATTCTCATGAACTGCCAATCAACTGCCACTCACAAGGGAAGTTTCAGCTTACTGAAGTAGCCTGGTTTCCTGAGAGAGAGAGAGAGAGAGAGAGAGAGAGAGAGAGAGAGAGAGACAGAGAGACAGAGAGACAGAGAGACAGAGAGACAGAGAGACAGAGAGAAAGGAGAAAGAGACAGAGAGAGATGGAAAAAGGCAGTATGTGTCAAACCACCACCACTTCTACCCTGACCACTATCTCTCCTTAAATGCTAATGGAGATAGCACAGAACCCTGAACCCAAGAACCCAGCGCCTTCCTGGGAAATAATCTAACTGGAGGTTCAGCATTATGAATGCTACAGTTGCTATTATTGAGGACTCAGCAAAGAAAATTCTTGCCACCAAGTCCTTGACACTGTAAAATGGTTCAAGATCAGAAACTGATATGATTTTTTATTATAAATGATATTAAAGAAGAGGGAATGCCATTTGATATGCTGCTCTACCTGGAAGACCATACATTCTTTCCATGACTTATAGCTGAAATTTTCCATAAGGACAAGAACTGTCTTACTCTTGTACTGGTATCCCTGGCACTTGTGTCACTTGACCCTCCTTCCTCACCTCCATCCCCCACAAAACTCACATTCTAGTTTGGTAGAGATTTTACTTGGAGTAATCAAGAACTGGCATTTTTCAATATTTATACTTGAAAAACTAAACTCTATACATATTACTTACCAGTTAAGCAATATGTTATATTAAGCTATATCTGCATTTATGCATACATGTATGTATACATATATGTATAATGTGTTCATGTGTAGCATAAATAAGTATTATGAAAATTTTTCACAGAAGCAGCCAGTATTGCAGTGGAAAGTAGTTTTGGGTCTGAAGTCAAAAATAACTGAGTTCAAATCTGGATCATATACCTTCTGGGGTAACCCTGGGTAAGTCATTTAAGCTTTAGCCTTAGTTTCTTTGATTATAAAATGTAGATAATTATAGCACCTTTAAAGATTTTTGCTAGGATAAAATGATATAAAATTTGTAAAAGTATAATGTTTAACATGTAGGCAATATAAAAATGTTGTTTCCCCCCATATAAAAAAGATGGTGTATACTGCAGATCATTTAACAACATATTATCTCAAAATAGATACAAAGACTAGCTATTTTTAAAGGTCATTGGACTTTTCTCGCTTAATACTGTAGAACTCATTCAAGCAATGGTACAAATATGTATTCTAGACCTTCATGAAAAATTCTAATCAACACACCCTGGCAGGAAATTTCTTTTCATCGACCCCCCCAGTATCACAGAGTCTGGTGAGCAGTCAATCAATCTCTGCTACACTTTTAAAATCATATAAAACCACTGGAGACTGTTCAAAATATGATGGAAGAAACAGTGTTTGCTAGCAGAATTTCAGATATACAGGAGTACTCTGAGCTTCTAGAACAAGTCCAAATAATACACAGTGTAGGGGCAGGACAGCAGGACTAAAACAGACATGAGGGAAAATCTATTGTAAGTAAACTAAGTTATATAAATCATGAGATTGAGAGGAAAGAAAATAAATTTGAGAAAAATAAGGGAGGAAAAAATACTAATCTCAGATCTTTGGTCAAAATTAGAAGAAAGTTGAATGAGAGTGTAGAAAACTGGTTGGTGTTCGTCAATATATTTTGCTGTATGATAGCGCTTTTGAATTAGGCCATCTTGGCAATAACACAACACATAACTCAATATCTTAAAGAAGGCACAGAATCAGACCTGGAAATGCAATGGTGATAATATTAAACGTTTTTATATATCCATTGTCTGATTTAGTTTTTTTTCCAAATGCTATAACATTTCAACAGAGGAGCTTGGCCCAAAACATGCAGCATGCAAATACACTAGGCAAAGAAATATGCTAAGAAACATAAAATATCTTATATCTTAGAAGTTTATAGTCAAGTTCATATATGCAGTGCTGATTGAAATATTTACAATTGTAAATAAAATGGAAAACTAAAAACCAATGACCTAATCAAAGTCTTGAAAAGAGACTATAGAAGTATTTGATATTTAATTACAACCATTCCCATACCTAATCCATATTAATTCAACAAACTTTTACTAAGTACTGATATCTAGACCCTAAGGTCATAGAGACAAAAGTTAATAATTCCTGTTCTCAAGGAGCTCATATTTAAACAAAAGCCTTACAATTTATTCTGATTTACTTAAGTTCTTTTCACATTGCTCTTAGAGAAAAAAAATAGGAATCATAATACAACACTTGTTAAAATTATTGTAATTAGAGAAGGTGCTATTTGAATAGGCAACTAAGGGGGACTGGACTCTGAGCTAGGAAGACTCATCTTCCTGAATTCAAATTTGACCTCAGATACTTACTAGCAGTATTACTCTGGGCAAGTCATTTAACTCTGTTTGCCTTAGTTTCCTTATCTGTAAAATGAGCTGAAGAAGGAAATGGCAAAGCACTTCATTATCTTTAGCCAAGAAAATCCCAAGTGGGGTCACAAAGAGTCCAAAATGATTAAAAAAGCTCTGCAATAAACACTACTACATCAATCAATCAATTAAGCAAAAACAGAAAGCAAAAAGAAAACAAAAATGAAGCAAAACAAAAAATTATTTTATATATTTATCTCTTTTTATATTCACAACAATTCCATCAAAACATTAGAATGAGAATCATTTCATTTTATCACTAAAGCAAAAGAGATACCAAAAGATTTACTAAGGTGTTAAAAATCAGATACTAGGTATTGACAAAACTGAGCCTAACGAAATTCCATCTCGACTCAGGCCCAGTACTCTTTACTTTGAAGCCCTCTTTTCTGAGAAATCTATGAACATTCCCTGTGATCCTTCCCTTCAAGTTTGCTACTTCTGAAATCTATCTTGAATCACAATGACTTGATCAAAATAACCATTAGCATGATTTCTTTCCATTCTATGGAATAAAACAAGAATGAAGACTAAACAACTTCAATATTTTACAAAGACCTGAAAAATAAGGGTCAAGTTAAGTAAGAGCTGTTAAAAGATTACAAAACAATCAGAAATGTAAAGTACAAAGCTGTTTCTGCTTGCACAAAGGATTGGTTCTTTAAGCAGCACCACGGTTTCAGAAAAGACACTTTGAAGCAATAACTTACTAATTGGAAAATTAATTAGCAGGTCTCATTTTTCACTCAGAGTATTTTTAAGTTTCAATGTGACTAAATTTAGTTAACTGCCTGCAAAAAAAGACCCTGGATAAATTCAGCAAAATTGTTAACATGAATTTTCCCACAAAATTAGATGTCTGCATGATCTTGAATTATATTAATGTGAAAAATTCATCAAGCAACTATTGTCCATCAATGATCTTGAAATTAGCCAATAGTTATATTCTTTATATTAAGATTTTTTTAAAGCTTTGCACTTTAGGTGCAGGCTACTGTCTTCATCAGGAGATGTTAGCAATCTGAAATAATACTTAAGTGTCTGGTAAAATATTCTTGTATTCACTCTTTTCCCAGAGGGCTAACTTGATCATTTAAATACTCTTTTGATAAACTAAAAGTCCATGGAAGAGGACAGATAACTAAACAAAGCACTAGATTAGAAACAGAAATGTTAACATAGCCAAAGTCTACAAACTTGATAATCATTACAGAAAGATATACTCTTTTTGAGGCTGGAAATAATTCAAGAGATTATCTAGCTAAGTGATGTCAAACTCAAATAGAAATGGTGGTCATTAATCCATGTATAAGGATCTATGAAAAATCATATTATTTAGTTTTTAAGAAATAATGGTATCTGGGGTGGCTAGGTGGTGTAGTGGATAAAGCACTGGCCTTGGAGTCAGGAGTACCTGGGTTCAAATCCGGTCTCAGACACCTAATAATTACCTAGCTGTGTGGCCTTGGGCAAGCCACTTAACCCCATTTGCCTTGCAAAAACCTAAAATAAAAATAATGGTATCTATGTTCTATATTATTTTTATTTATGTTGCAAAATATTTCCATATTACATTTTAATCTGGTTCATTCAGGTCATATACATCTTGTTCTGTCTTAGTGTGTTGTATGCCTCTGATTTAGATTATCCCTCGGCCTAACAGGTATTCAGCTTGTATCCTGCAATCAATTTCTAATTATTCCCCTAATCTAAGATGAGAAATAAAAGTAAAATAAATTGATCAGAATGAAAGATAAATATTTGTCATCATCATCTTCATTACCTTTATGTATTAAGAAAAAAGGACAGAAATGATGAGATGAAGTGAGAAAGAATATCCACTGACTTTCAGAAGGGTTCATCTATTAAAAACCAGCACATTTTCTATTAGGTAGACAAAATGATGTTGAATACATAAGTACCTTTTGAACTAAGATAACTTTCTAATGGATTTGACATAATGGTTTTAAGTTAGAAAGTTTATTTTTCCAATTTGGCTTGATTTTTATGTTATACTTATTTCAAGATTAAAATAAAAACTATCCTAAGTAATAAAATGCTGTCTACTTAAATTTGTCATCAATTGTTATTTTTCCCTTGTTTCCTAGGAATTTTTCTTCATATAATCAAAGAATATCTATTCTTTCTCATTTTTGCCTGCCTCGTAGTTAAGAACACTGGAAAAAGAAGTACAATAGTATTGGAAAGATTCAGTTTGCCTAAATGTCTGCAATCATTAATTACTTCTAGACTTATCAGACCATTGGAATGTCTCTATTCTGGTTTTAAAAAAGGATTTAATTTTATTTTTACATTGTAGTTCAAGATACTGGCTTTCAATATTTTTGTGAAAAGAATGATAAGTGAACAGGTAAATAGAATGAGTATTTGAAAGAGAAAATATATAGATATCTACGTAATGAGTAACAAATTGGAGAAACAGACTTTTTCTCTGAATCCTATAATCTCTCAAAGTACTTCAAAACAGAAATTTTGCACCAAAGATAAAGCAACTTAAGCTGTGTGCATTGTCTTGGAAACCCAGAATCCAAATAAAATTTAAAAAAAAAAAAGAACAATGAACTGATATTACTTACCCTGAGATTCCTCCTCTACCTCCAAGACAATTAACAGTAAAGTTCCAATAACAGATCTAAGAACCCAGCACAAGTTCACAATAAAACCTATTCCTGTACCCTACTACTCATTTACTCATTCTAGTGTAATGGAAACCCCAGCTCCAGACTATGGATGTTTACTTGGACTGTAACTGTTAATTTATTCATAACCCTTCAGAAGCAAAAGCTTGCAAAAAACCTTGTAGTACCAGTAGAGTAAAGTTCTAAACACCAATGTCAAGCCAGAGAAATGGGGCATGTAACAGGACAAAATATAAGATTTGTAAGGTTTTCCTGTAATGCTCCATCAGGTTGAAGCTAGCCAAAAGTCATTAACCTAAATTTCTGCCCAGGTGAATTTATTTTTGTTTTAAAGTTAGCCTTTATGTAATTTATCACAAGCTTTAAAAAGCTTGACTAACAAATTTACTGAAAATAATTTTATACAAAAATATACTTTTAATTACTTTTTTATTAACAACCAGTCAATAACTAAATCCATTTACTTTTCACTTTGGGGCATGGGGGAGAGGGTCTTATGCACTATAAAAACTTTAATATGATATATCAATATGATCTAAATGTATTTTATGAACATTTATAAAATATCCTATACACAAATTGAATTATTCAATAATAAAATGCTAAGTCTACTTAAATTCATCATCAGTTTTTTTCCCTTCATTCCTAGGAATTTTTTTCATATAATCAAGGATCATCTGTTCTTTCTAATTTTTTCCTGCCTCATAGTTAAGAACACTGGAAAAATAAATACAATAGTATTGGAAGGATTCAAAGTTTACCTAAATGTCTGCAATCATTAGTTACTCCTAGACTTATAAGACCATTGGAATGTCTCTATTCCAGTTTTTAAAAAAGGATTTGATTTGATTTTTATATTGTAGTCCAAGATACTGACTTTCAATATTTTTTGTGAAAATAATAAATAATAAGTAATTTGAAAAAAACCCACATTTTAACTGAGAAAAATATGGTACTGAATTGTTAATATACATACATATGCTGCTGTATGTAATAGAAATAGCCACCTATTAGATTTTCTGCCAAACTATGGCAAAAGCAAAACATAATAATGCAATATAGTAAGCAACAATAGAGCAATATTTCCAATTTAATCTATGGAGCAAGTGAATTTCTGAACATGAGAAGAGGGTGAGATACTTTGACCCAAAAGAAGTCAAAATCAGAAGGGAGAGCATAAGCAAATGAGAAATAGGGAAAATAAGTAAATAGAACTGCATGATCAAATATTTCAAGAACAAGAATAATAATAGCCAAACCAATATTTTTCAAAATAAAATACACCTAAGATAGCTCTCCCCCATCTTGTAGTTAGGGAATTTTTTTTTCATTTATAAGAAACATTTTCCTATTTAGATTTAGTCCATTCTATTCTATCTTATCTTTTTTAATCTTGTCTATCTTACATTTTTGTATGTAACCCTGCAGATTTCATTCATTTGACAAATGTGCAAAAAAGAATCAATTTAGTACATTGAAAAGGAAGACCTTGCTTCACATTTATGCTCCAATATGTAATAGCTTGGTGGATATAAGCTGTCACTTGACTATTGTGAGCCTCAGCTTACTTATATGTAAAATGGAAATAAGAATACTTGTCTTCATATGCACACATGAGGAAAGCGATTTGTAATCATTATGTTGCTATACAAATGTTTTTTATTCATCCCACCATTACTTAAAAATAGTGATTTAGAGACTTCCAGGGAGAAGCCCAGATGATGCTGTGAAGCTAGCATTCTCCTGGAATTTTTCCCTACACAACATTAAATGAAACCACTACACAGACATTAAAATTATATAACACAGACAAAAAGATTGAATTTAGTTTTCAACTGTAGTCATGGTGAAGGATCTTCAGTGAAGGTCTGTCTCTTCAGGGAAAAAGGAGAAGTAAAGATCAGCTAGGTAGGAAAGTGGGAAAGCCACAGTGCAGCCCAGGTGCCAGAAGCTAGATAGCAAGCCAGCAGGGAGGGTCCCAACCCCAGACAAAATCTAAAGCTTGGGGGCAATGAGACAAAAGACAGGACTGGGTTGGCAGCAAATCACAGCATAAGCATAGACTAGACAGAAGAGGAAACAAACCTCTTCATAGACAATACCTGGACTACATAGGCAACATCTTGTTCAGTGATAACCCAGGGATCAAGCCCCAACCCCTGCACAGAAAGCTCAGGACTATACTCTCTATAACTAAGGAACTCAACAATCAAAATGAACAAAAAAAAACCTAAAAGAGAACTAACCATGGAAAGCTACTATATAGCTAGAGATGACAAAAATGCTATCTCAGAAGAAGAAAACTTACCTACTGGGAAAAATTACCTACATGGGAAGTCTCAAAGGAGTCTATGAACTGAACTCAAATCCAAAACTTCAAAGAAAAGTTTTAAAAAGAATTTTAAAAACAAGAGAAGAAAGAAAGAAGAAAAATGGAAAAAAGAAATGAGAGCCATGCAGGAAAATTATGAAATATTGGCCAAAGTAAAAGTAAAAAATAAGCAACTGGAAAAATAATGTAACTCTTCAAAAAATAAAACTGACCAACTGAAAATGGAATGTAACTCATTTAAAGAGTATCTTTTTTTAATCTGGACTTTCTAGTAGACCAGTAATTCATAAGTTATCTCTTAGGATCTATTTTCCAGATCTTTTTTCCCCTAAAGGAACTTTATATTTTCTTCAGTTTTTTCAGACTTATGATTTTGTTTGATGAAATCTTGGTATCCTATAGATTCATTAGTTTCTATTTGTCTAATTCTAATTTTGAAGTTTTATTTTCTTCAGTAAGTTTTTGTATTTTAATTTCCAGTTGGTTAATTGTACTTTTTTCCTGAGTTGTATCCCCTTTCCTTTTGAATTTTAAATGAGCTACATTCCTTTTTCAGTTAGTTGATTTTATTTTTTTGAATTTACATTCTTTTTCCTGTTGATTATCAGGGAAAATTGTCCCAATATACTAGAGCAGGAAGCCAAAATAGTCTGTTAAAGAATACTTAGAACAATTCCAGAAAGAGACCCCAGGATTAAAAAACTCCAAGGATTATCATAGCCAAATTCTAGAATTCTCAAATAAAGGAGAACATATTAAAAGCAGCCAAAAAGAATTTAAATACAAATGAAGTACAATCAGAATTACACAGGACTTATGAGTTTTAACACTAAATGATCAGAGGGCTTAGAATATGATATTTTGGAGGGCATAAGACCTTGGAATACAACCAAGAATTTACTACCTGCAAAGTTCAGCATATTCTGTCGGGGAAAAAGATGGATATTCAATAAAAATAGAGGACTTCCAAATTTTCCTGATAAAAAGACCAGAGCTTCGAATACAAGACTTAAGAGAAGCATAAAAAGATAATAAGAAAGGGGGGGAATGTTAATCAATAATAATAAATTGTATACAACCCTACAAGGGAAGATAACACTTGTCTTAATCCATACTTTAACAAAAAAAAGATTTTAGTATCATGGTCGGGATGCTAAAAGAACAGTGGGAAAGAGTATACCCAATACCGTGTTTGGGGAGAGCTGTAGAACTATGGTTGAAGTACTATAGATACAGATGGAGAGATTATACTTAGAGTAACTGGACATGAAAAATATGCAAAGATTTTGCTTTGCTTTGGCCACAATTGCAGGTAGAATGCTTGGGGAGTGGTACAAATGGTTCGGGAAATTATTTGGCTTTGCATGATGCTTTAGCTCATGAAAACTGTGTGATAATGGAGGATACTTGAAAAGAGGGTAAGGTATAAAGTGACTAATTTCATGTGATTCATGACTTTTAAGAAGTATATTTCTAATGAGTCAGAAGAGGGGAGGGTACTTAGTGACTATGATCCACTGCATACTTTCAATCAATCAATCAAACTTTGATAATAGTATTTGTATCAGGTCAGAAAAAGGAGTATATTTTTAATGAGGGGAATGTAAATACAAGACAGATTTAAAATTATTAAAACATAAAAAAGAAAGTCTATACTAGGAGGATAGACATTAGTAGAAAAATAATATCAAGTGAAGAGACACAATGACCTATTATAGTAGAGGGAAAGAGGGGAGGGAATAAACACTAAGCAAATCCTACTCAATAGATTTGGTCCAGAGAGGGAATAACATACATTCCTAATTCAGTTTAAAAATCTATCTTATCCAAAAAAAATCTATCTTATCCTACAGGAAAATAGTGGGGAAAGGGAAACAAAAGGGAAGAAGGAACTGATAAAAGGGAAGGCAAAGGTAAATGTAAAAGTAAAAGTGAAAGTAAGCAAAGTTAAAATTTAAAAGGAAAATTAAAGAGAAAAGGGCACAAAACATTGGTAAGGAGGAATAAGAGAACAGGAAAGAGAAAAGTACAAATAGGGAAAGAAAACATGGAGGGAAGTACAGAATTAGTCATCTTAACTGTAAAGGTAAATGGGCTGAACTCTTCCATAAAATGAAAGGGATAGCAGAATGGATTAAAAACTAGAATCCTACAATAAGTTGTTTACAAGAAATACATATGATGCAGAGAGACTGAATGAGAAATGACAATGGAGAGGAATATATCTCTTTCTCAGTAATACATAGCACCTACACAAAAATCAACTTTGGATTAGGGCATAAAAACCTCACAATCAAATGCAGAAAGGCAGAAATATTAAAGGCATCCTTCTCAGATTATGAGGCTGGAGTAAAATATGTGATGTTTCAGTGGTAGTAAAAACATTAAGATTAGTGATCCTTATCTCAGAGAAAGCAAAAGCAAAAATAGATCTCATTAAAGGGGATAAGAAAGGAAACTAAATCCTACTAAAAGGTACCATCAACAATAAAACAATTTCAATACTAAGCATGTATGCACAAAGCAATTTAGCATTCAGTTTCTTAGAGGAGAAACTAAATAAATTATAGAAAGACATAGACATAAAAACTATACTGGTGGGGAGACCTCAAACTCCCTCTCTCAGAAATAGATAAACCTAACCCTAAAATAAACAAGAAGGAAGGAAGGAGATGCATTGAATGTTAGAAAACTTAGATGTGATAGAATTCTGGAGAAAACTGATTAGATATAGAAATGAATATACCTTTTATCTATGGTACATGGCACGTGCACAAAAATTGACCATGTTTTAGGACATAAAAACCTCATAATCAAATGCAGAAAGACAGAAATATTGACTGTATTCTTTTCAGATTATAATTCAATAAAAATGTCATTCAATAATAGTCATGAATAACTAGATTGAAACATAATTGGAAACTAAATAACCAAATTTAAAAGAATGAGTGGATCAAACAACAAACCATAGAAAGAATTAAAAATTTCATCAAAAACAAAGAAAATAATGAGGCAACATATCAAAACTTATGAGATACAACCAAAGCAGTTATTAGGGCAAATGTATCTCTGAATGCTTACTTGAATAAAATGAGAAAGAGAAGATCAATGAACTGAGCATTCAATTAAAAAAAGTTAAAATTAAAAATCCCTTAATAAATATAAAATTAGAAATTCTGAAAATTATAGGTGAAATTAATAAAAATTAAAAGCAAGAAAACTGTGGAACTAATAAATTAAACCAAGGTTGTTTTCATAAAAAAAGCAGTAAAATAATCTCTGGTTAATTTGATTAAAAAAATAAAGATTCTAAAATATATAGAGCAGTGAGTCAAATTTAGAAAAGAGCCATTCCCCAATTGACAAATAGTCAAAGGATATGCGGAGGCAATTTAGAGACGAGGAAATCAAAGCCATTCACAATCATATGAAAAATTGCTCTAAATCATTATTTATTAGAGAAATACAAATTAAAGCATCTCTGAGTTACCACCTCATACCTATCAGACTGGCCAATATGACCAGAAAGGATAATGATCAATGTTGGAAGGGATGTGGGAAATCTGGGACACTAATACATTGTTGCTGGAGCTGTGAACTCATCCAACCTTTCTGGAGAGCAATCTGGGACTATGCCCAAAAGGCAATAAAAATGTCCATATTCTTTGATCCAGCAGTACCACTACTGCATCTGTATCCTGAAGAGATTAAAAAAAAGGTAAAGCTATCACTTGTACCAAAATATGCATAGCAGCTGTTTATAGTGGCAAAGAATTGAAAATTGAGTGAATGTCCATTAATTGGGGAATGGTTGAACAAATTGTGGTTTTTGTACATTATGGAACACTATTGTTCTATTAGAAACCAGGAGGAATGGGAATTCAGAGAAACCTGGAAGGATTTGCTTTTGAACTGAACCTGGAGGGATTTGATGATGAACTAATGCTGAGTGAGATAAGCAGAACTAGGAGAACATTGTCTACCATAACATCAACATGGGGTTGATAATTAATCTTAATTGCCTTGCTCATTCTATCAGTGCATCAGGGATAATTTTGGGGTATCTGCAATGGAGAATACCATCTGTATCCACAGAAAGAATTGTGGAGTTTGAGCAAAGTCCAATGACTATAACCTTAATTTAAAAAAAAAAAGTAATCTTTTTACGTAATTTTGCTATCTCATATTTTTTTTTCTTTAAGGATATGATTTCTCCCTCAACACATTCAACTTAGATCAATGTATTGCATGGCAGCTATGTAAAGACTAATAGACTCCCTTCTGTGGGTGGGAGGAAGAGGGAAGCAAAATTAAGAGAAAAATTGTAAAATTCAAAAATAAATGAATAAATTCAAAAAAGAAAAAAATCAAATTACTAGTATCAAAAAATAAAAAAGAAAAATTCACCACCAATGAAGAGGATGATAAAAATAATAATTTGGTACCATTGTGCTCTAACTGTATGCCAGTAAAATTGATAATCTAAGTTAAATGGATGAAAATTTACAAAACTATAAACTGTGGAGGATAAAAGGAGAAGAAATTAAATACTTAAATAAGCCTACCTCATAAAAAGAAATCAAAAAAGAAAAAGGAAAAGAAAAGCCATTAATGAATTCCCTAAGGAAAAAATCTCCAGGCCAGAAGAATTCATAAGTGAATACTACCAAATTTCAAGGAACAATTAATTCCAATTCTTTATAAACTATTTGAAAAAACAGGTGAAGAAGGAGTTCTGTCAAATTCCTTCTATGACACTAATATAGTGCTGATACCTAAATCAGCTACAGTCAAAACAGAGAAAGAAAATTATAGACCAATTTCCCCAATGAATATGAATGCAAAAATTTTAAGTAAAATGTTAGCAAAGCAATTACAGCAAGTTATCACTAGAATAATACAAGTGAGATTTATTCTAGTAACAAAGGATTGTTTCAATAGGAAAAACTATCAGCATAATAGACTACATCATTAAAAAAAACCTATCAGAAGCCATATGATTATCTCAATAGATGCTGAAAAAAGGTTGGTTTTTTTTTTAGTTTTTGCTAGGCAATGGGGTTAAGTGGCTTGCCCAAGGCCACACAGCTAGGTAATTATTAAGTGTCTGAGGCCAGATTTGAACTCAGGTACTCCTGACTCCAAGGCCAGTGCTCTATCCACTGTACTGCCTAGCTGCCCCCTGAAAAAGTTTTTAACAACATATATCACACATTCCTATTAAAAGCACTTAAGAGTATAGGAATAAATGGAATACTCTACAGAAAGATAAGCAGTATCTATCTAAAACCATCAGCAAGCATTATATGTAATGGCAGTAAGCTAGAAGCATTCCCAGTAAAATCAGGGGTGAAACAAGGATTCTCGTTATTGCTATTATTCAATATTGTAAGAAAAATGTTAACATTAGCAATAAGAGATGAAAAGGAATTGAAGGAAATAGAATCTGTAATGAAGAAACAAAACTCTCACTCTTTGTAGATGATATGATGGTATACATGGAGAATCCTAGAAAATCATCTAAAAAATTACTGGAAATAATTAGCAACTTTAGCAGAATTATGGGATATAAAATAAGCCTTCATAAAACCTAAGCATTTCTATATATTATTAAGACAATACAGCATCAAGAGCTAGAAAGAGAAATCCCATTTAAAATAAGTTCAGATAACAGAACATACTTGGGCATCTATCTCAGAAACTACATAAAACAACTATAAAATATTTTTCACACAAATAAAATCATATATAAATAACTGCACAAATGTCAATTGCTCATGGCTAGGCTGAGCTAATATAATAAAAATAACAATTCTACCTAAATTGAATTACTTATTCAGTGCCATGCCAATCATGGATAGAGCCTTGGAGTCAGGAGGACAGGAAGTTGAATCTAGCCTCAGACACTTGATTCCTAATAGCTGTGTAATCTTGGAAAGTCATTTAACCCTGATTACCTCACATCAGGGGCCATCTCCAGTCATTCTGGATCATATCTGGTCACTGGATTCAGATGGTTCTGGAGGAGAAAGTGAGACTGGTGACTTAGCTCAGCACCCCTCACTCAATTCCAACATGTACTTGGCATGGCAACACCTCCTTGCTGTTGTGGTCTTCCTCGAAAATGAGGGACAAACATTATTATTAATCAAATTTCCAAAATATTACTTTGGTGACCTAGAAAAAAATAGTCTTGGGGGCGGCTAGGCGGTGCAGTGGATAGATCACTGGCCTTGGAGTCAGGAGTACATGAGTTCAAGTCCGGCCTCAGACACTTAATAATTACCTAGCTGTGTGGCCTTGGGCAAGCCACTTAACCCCATTGTCTTGCAAAAAATTTAAAAGAAAAAAGAAAAAATAGTCTCTAAATTCATTTGGAAGGAAAAAAAAGCAAAAAATATCAAAGGAATTAATGGAGAGAAATGCAGAAAGGAAGTCTAGCCATACCAGATCTAAAATTCTTCTATAAAGTATCAGTCATTGAAACTGTTTGGTACAGGTTAAGAAATAGATTGGTGAATCAGTGGAAGAGATTAGGTACAAAAGAAACAGCAGTAAATGACTATAGTAACCTATTTTTTGATAAATCCAAAGATTTCAGATGCAGGAATAAGAACTCACTCTTCGATAAAAAAAAAAAAAAAAAACTGCTGGGAAAACTGGAAGATAGTATGGCAGAAACTAGAAACAGACCAGCATCTCATACACCCTATACCAATATAAAGTCGAATTTGGACATAAAAAAGCAATATTAGAAGTAAATTTGGAGAGCAAGGAAGTTTACCTGTCAAATCTATGGAAAGGCAAACAGGTTATGACTGAAGAAGAGATTGAGAACATTATAAAAAATCAACTGGGCAATTTTGATCACATTAAATTAAAAAGTTTTTTGCACAAACAAAACCACTTCAACCAAGATTAAAAGGAATATAATAAGTTGGGAAACAATTTTATAATTAGTTTTTCTGCCAAAGGACTCACTGAAATTTATCAAAAGATCAAGTCATTCCCCAATTGATAAATGGTCAAAGGATATGGAGAGGCAATACTCAAATGCAGAAATAAAAGTCATATGAAAAATTGCTCTAAATCATTATTGATTAGAGATATGTAACTTAAAACATCTCTAAGGTACACCTTACACCCTATCAGATTGGTCACTATGACTGGAAAGGAAAAGGAACAATGTTGGAGGGGATGTGGGAAAACTGGGACACTGTTGTATTTTTGGTGGAGTTGTGAATTGATCCAACCTTTCTGGAGAGCAATTTACAATTCTGTCCAAAGGACAATAAAACTATGGTCCAGCAATACCACCGCTGAAGAGATGAAAAAAAGTTTAAAATCCCATTAAAAATATTCTACTCTTTTTGTAGAGGCAAAGAATTTGAAATTGTAAGGATGCCCATCAATTGGGGAATGACTGAACAAATTGTGGTATATTATGTTATGGCAAACTATTGTTCTATAATAAATCATGAGCGATAGGTTTTCAGAAAAGTATGGAAAGACTTGCATTAATTGATGTGGAGTAAAATGAACAGAACCGGAAAAACATTATATACACTAACAACAACATGGGATGACAAAATAAAAATTACACACAATAAAGGACCATGGGAACATAGACTAAAAATTAATTGGAAGCTGAATAAGCTAATCCTAAATGACAGGATCAAAAACAATTCATAGATATAGTCAACAATTTCATCCTAGACAATTACAGTCCTGAAACATTATAGCAAAATTTGTGGGATGTATCCAGTGCAGGTCTTAGTGGAGATTTCTTATCTCTAAATGCTTACATTAAGGAAATAGAGGAAGATAACATAAATGAAGATAATATAAATGATTGGGCATGCAACTAAAAAGACTGTGATAAGAACAAATTAAAAATAACCAACTGGATATCAAATTACAAATCCTGAAAATCAAAGGTGAGATTAATAATATTGAAAGTAAAACTATTGAATTAATAAATAAAACTGAGTTGGTTTTATTGTAAAAATTAAATCTTTTATCAATTAGCTTTTAAAAAAGCAAAAATAAATTACAATATCAAAAATGAAAAGGTGAATTCACCAGCAATGAAGAGAAAATACAGAACAAAATAGTTCTAAACAAAATAGTTTAGCTGTGTGCTAACAGATCTAACGATATAAGTGATATGGGTAAATATTTATCAATAAAAACAATAAATTGCTCCAATTAACAGAAGAGGAAATTGAATACTTAAATAATCCTGTTTTAGAAAAAAAATCAACAACCCTAAGAAATAATATCCAGGCTGAGATAGATTTACAAGTGTCAAAAGAGGAATTTGGCAGGACTCCTTCTTTGTCAATTTCCCCAAATAGTTTAAATAATAAATGAATTAATTGTTCTCTAATTCTACAAATTCATCAGCATTTACACACACACACACACACACACACACACACACACACATATATATGTATATATATATATATATATATATATATATATATATATATATATATATATACATACACATGTATATATATGAACAATAAAGACCAAAGGCAAGAGATAGAAAAAGAAATTCTAGGGGCAGCTAAGTGGTGCAGTGGATAGTGCAGCAGCCTTGCAGTCAGGAGGATTTGATCATTTTCCTTTCCAGTCATATTGACCAATCTGATTGGTGTAAGGTGGTATCTTAGAGATGTTTTAATTTATATATCTCTAAATTTTGGCCTCAGACACTTAATAATTGCCTAGCTATATGACCTTGGGAAAGTCATTTATAACCCCATTGCCTTAAATAAATAAAATTTAAAATGTTATGAAAAAAAGAGAAATTCTATTTAAAGTAAACTGTAGACACCATAAAATACTTGGTAATCTACTCTCCAAGATAAGCCCAGGAGCTATATGAACAAAATTGCAATACACTTTTCATACAAATAAAGTCAGATCTAAATAACTGGGAAATATCAATTGTTCATGGATTGGCTGAGCTAATATAATAATAGTAATAATAAAAAACTAGACATAACCCATCTCACATTCTATACCAAGAAAAGATCAAAATGGGTATATGATTTAGACATAAAGGGTAATACCTTAAGTCAGTTCAGGAGAGTAAGGAATAGTTTACCTATCAGATCTATAGAGAGAGGAAGAATTTATGACCAAACAAAAGCCAAATAACATTATAAAATACAAAATGTATCATTTAGGTTACATCAAATTTAAAAGGTTTTCACAAACAAATCCAATGAAACCAAGATTAGAAAGAAAGCAGAAAACTGATAAATAATTTTACAGGTGGGGCAGCTAGGTGGCCTAGTGGATAAAGCACTGGCCCTGGAGTCAGGAGTACCTGAGTTCAAATCCGGTCTCAGACACTTAATAATTACCTAGTTGTGTGGCCTTGGGCAAGCCACTTAACCCCGTTTGCCTTGCAAAAAAAAAAAAAAGAAAACAATGACTCAATAAGATTCAGTTATCATTGGTGTCTAATAAGCATGGAGGAGGTTGAGGATACGGTACATTATTAGCAATGCAGTTTAAGAAAAGTTGCAATTATTTCTAATGTGCCCGCCTTGAGTAAATGTTAAATAATGAACATGAGAATGAAGTCTATGCTCAGTCTACTTAATATAAACACAACACCAACAAATCTTTGTCATGGAATTATAAAGCCTGTAAATGGCAAAAGACCTTAGCAACCATCTGAATCAATTCCTACATAAAAGAAATTTTCATTCTAACATACTTGACAAATGGTGATCCAGCTTCAAGTAGAAAGAACTAAAAACCTCTTGCAGTATCCCAATTTTGAAATCATTGATCACTAGAAAGTTTCTTTTTTCCCTGACATTGAGTCTGAATTGTTTCTTTATAATTTGTGCCTATTGTTCCAAGTTCTTTATGTGTGTGTGTGTGGTGGGGGGAGGTCTAATTAGTCCTTGGATAGGAAAATGTCTCAAAAACTTGAAGACAGCAGCCCATGTTCCCAACTACCAGTTTTCTCACAATCAGAATAAACATACCCAGTTTCATCAACCAGTCCATATATAGCAGGCAAACTACCTTGTTTTCCTTTTCTCTAGACTCTCTCCAGCTAATCAATATTTTTCTTGCAACAAGAAGCACATAATTTAGTGAAATAATCCAGGGGGTGGGTCAAGATGGCAAAGTGAAGCCAGCTGTCCCACAGACTATTCCAATACCTCTAAATAAGACTAACCAAATTCTGTCTTGAGAGGCAGAATCTAAAGAAAGATTGAGAAACAATTTTCAAGTCCAAGACAACTTGAAAGATCCTGGGAAAGTTCTGTTACACTGGGATTAGAAAGGGCTACATAAATCACTGGAGCAAACCAGTTCCAACCATCCAGGAACAGTCTAACAAGACACCTGGGTCCATGGAAGTTGAGCAGTTTCCAGACTTCTCAGCCCCGGGATTGCCAAAGACAACTTGGAAGGTCAGCAGGAAAACTTTTCTGCACCAAAGTGAGCTTGGAACCCAGTCCAGTGCAGAAAAAGCCCTAGAAACCAGGAGTCTGAGGAGTCACCCATCAGGGAGCCACCAGGCTATGGCTTCCAGGGCACTCAACCCACAGATATTAAGGGAGTCAGGGAAGACTACAGAGGTCTCTGTAATCTCTACAGAAGGACTTTGTTGCTTTGCCCATACTCAGATCCAGGTTGAAATCTGGGCCCCAGTCTTAGGAAAAGGAGCTTTATTTTCATAGTAGAGCAGGGACCCCCTCACAGCTCCAGGGAAGAGCAGAGTGCTTGTTTTCATCCACAGACCAGGGTACAGTCAAGAGAGCAGTCAGAACCTCTCATGAGATCTTGAAGGAATTTAGGTCTCAGGGAGGGTGTTCCTGAAAACAGTTGCAAAAGCCCTCAAAAGCTTGGGACAGTGTTTCCTCCACCCTGGAGGCAGAGCTCCAACTTAACAAAGAGTTAAAAATTAAGTCATAGATTGGGGAAATGAGCAAACAAGTAAAAAAAAAAACCTACCATAGACAATTATTTTGACCCTATAGAAGATCAAAATACACACCCAGTAGATAACAAAGTCAAAACTTCTGTATCCAAAGCCTCCAAGAAGAACAAGAATTAGTCTCAAGCTATGGAAGAGCTCAAAAAGACTTTTGAAAAGCGAATAAAGGAGATAGAGGAAAAAATTGCAAAGAGAAATGAGAGCAATATGTGAAAATCATGAAAATGAAGTCAACAGCTTGTTGAAGGAAGTTAAAAAATACTGAAGAAAATAACATCTTAAAGCCCAGTGTAGGTCAAATGGAGAAAAAAAAAACAGCCCAAAAGGTCAATGAGAAGAATGCCTTAGAAATCAGAAGTGGCCAGATGGAAAAGAAGATACAAAAGCTCTCTGAAGAAAATAACTCCTTCAAATGTAGGATGAAACTAAGGGAAGCTCATGACTTTGTGAGAAATAAAGAAACAATGAAACAAAATTAAAAGAATGAAAAACTAGAAGAAAATGTGAAATATCTCATTGTAAAAACAAGTGAGCTGGAAAACAGATCCAAGAGAGATAATTTAAAAAGTACTGGGTTTCAAGCCTAGACTTCATTTTTCATGAAATAATCCAGCAAAATTGCCCTAATATCCTAGAAGCAGAAGGTAAAATAGAAATTGAGGGAATCTTCTGATCACCTACTGAAAGAGGCCCCAAATTGAAAATTTCCAAGAATATTATAGCCAAATACCAGAACTTCCAGTTAAGGAGAAAATATACAAGCAGTCAGGAAGAAACAATTCAAATATTTTTGAGCTACAGTCAGGATAAAACAATATTTAGCAGCTTCTTCATTAAGGAATTCTAGGGCTTGTACTATGGTTTCTGGAAGGCAAAAGATCTTGGATTACAATTGAGAATCAACTACCAGAAAAACCAGACATCTTTTTTTCAGGGGAAAAGATGGCCTTTCAATGAAAAAGGGGACTTTCAAACTTTCATATTGAAACAACCAGAGCTGAACAGAAAGTCTGATCTCAATTATAGGACTCAGGTGAAGCATAGACAGGGTGGACAGGAAGGACTAATTATGAGGAACTTAATGATGTTGAATTGGATGTATTCTCCATGGGAAGAAGATACTGATAGTTCATGAGAATTTTCTCATTTATTTCTCATTTATTACTTATTCATATGAACTTTCTCATTTATTAGGGCAGATAGTAGTATATATAGATAAGACACAGGAGGGAGTTGAATATGCAAGTATAATATATTAAAAAGATGAAGTTACTGGGCAAGAAAGGAATGTACTGGGAGAAAGGAAAGGAGAGGTAAAATGGGTTGTTATTTCATGTAAAAGAGGGAAAAAAGTTTTTGTAATGGAATAGAATGGATAAAGATAAAGAAGAATGAGTGAACCTTCACTCTCATTGTAAATAACATACACATTCAATTGGGTATAAAAATGTGGCTTACCCTAAAATAGGAGAGGAAAGGGATGAGAGAAAGGGGACGAGGGAAGGGGAATGAGTTTAGGTAGTGGAAGAGAGGGAAGAATGTGGGGGAGAGGGTAGTCAGATACAATACACTCTTGAGAAAGGATGGAGAAAAAAAGAGAGAATAGAATAAATTACAGTGGAAAAGAATGGGATAGAGGGAAATACAGTTGGCAATAGAAAGTGTGGGGAAAAAATATTGAAGCAATTTCTCCGATGGACTTATGATAAAGAATGCTATCCATCCCAAAAGACTGAACTGATGGTATCCAAATGCAGACTGAAACATACTTTTTTTCCTTTCACTTTAATTTTCTTGATGTTTCTCTTTTTGTTGGAGGATTATATTTACTTATATAACATGACTGTTATAGTAATGTGAAAAAATATAAAAGTAAAGTGCTTTACAAAAATAAATGAATAAAAAACAAAAAAAAAACCCCAAATATTCCAAGTTAATTGTAATGAAGATTGGGTACAATGAGAGTCTCACTTCCCTATTTTTGGCCATATTGACTTTATACAAAATAATACTTTATTTTATCAGGTACCCTTTCTGGTTCTGAGACGATGGTGACAGAATCATGAGAGACTTAAGGAATCTAAGGGTTCAATAAATCTCACCAGTTTCAAACTATTTATATGTTTTAATTTCATTGTTAGTGTTGTAAATATGAAATTCTTGCCCAATGACAAACAATTAAACTTACTATTAGAGAGATTGAATTGTTTCATTTTGAAATTTTCATTATAAACAAAATCAGAAGGAAGTTGAAACTAATTAGATAGATAGAACAAAGAATCCCCTTAAAGAGATATATAAATGACAGAGAACTAGGTTGATTTTTTTTAATCAGCTCAAAGGCAACAAGAAATAGCATTTTATGGCATATTTGGTCATCTTGTACTACAAAAGCTACTGCAACTGGAGCATCAATATCTGTTTTAATGATTGAAGAGAAAAAGGAAGTTTATGAAAAACTCAATTATATTTTCCAAATTAAACTATGTGTGTTTGTATATATATATATATATATATATATATATATATATATATACATATATATGTATATGTATATATACATATGTATATACCTATGTGAATAAATATATGTGATGTGATCATTTAATGTATGTCTATTTATGTATATATATAAATATATATTTGTATATATCTACATAAACATATACATGTTCATATATGATGCCTCTGTTGTCTGCATATGCATATGCATGTGTATGGACCTGCATGCATTCACATAGATACAGGAACAACCAGATGGCTGTTTGGATAGATTTTGGGGTTTGAAATCAGGAAGATTCATCTTCCTGAGATCAAATTCAGCCTCAGAAACTTATCAGCAATGTGACTCAGAATGTCACGTAACCCTGTTTGTCTCAGTTTCCTCATTTGTAAAATGAATTGGAGAAGAAAATGGCAAACCACTCTAGTATTCTTACCTGAAAAACCTCAAATGGAGTCACAAGTGTCAGAAAAGACTGAGAAATGATTCAACAATACATATGTGTCTATATAAACCTATATGTAGGTAGAATAGAGACAGAGAGACAGACAGAAGATCTTCACTACAAAATTAGGAAAAGGTGAGGATAATGAAAAATTATGGTCTTTCTCTCTTTCATGATTTTGGCCTCTTCCAGTGGTGGGGTGCCTGATGGTGCAGACCATGGTATAAAGATGGCCAAGCCTAAGAATCATACCACCCACAATCAATCATGAAAAGTGGCACAGAAATGGCACCAAAAACCTAAGTCACAGAGATATGAGTCTCTGAAAGGGGTTGATCCCAAGTTTCTGAGAAACATGTGCTTTGTCAAGAAACACAACAGGAAAGGCTGAAGAAGATGCAGGTCAACATCACTGAAGCCATCCAGGCCAAAGCAGAGACTATCAAGGCCCTGAGCACCAAGTACCACAGATCCAAGATCTGCAAGGCCAGTGCCCAGTGTGCTGATCACAAGATGGCCACCAAGTGTCCAGGCCCTGGGGTCAGCACCAAATGCCCAAGCCCCAGGATCACTAAACCTGACCTAAGGTTGCCATAACCACTGAACCCAAGGCTTCCAAGTCCACTGACCCCAAGGCTGCCAAGCCCACTGACCCCAAGGCTACCAGGCCCACTGACAAGACCAATAAGTCTGATCCCAAGGCCTTCAAGAAGGTCACCAAGGTCACCATGTCTAATGCTAAGGCTGCTAAGCTTGCCAAGTCTAAAACCAAAGATGCTGGAGGTAAAACAGCTGGTCCCAAAACTTCAAAATAGATGTTTCAGGACAGAAGGACTTGTTTAAATCCTAAATCACTGTTTTCCCCCCAGGGAGGAGATGATTATTCACTATTTTGTACAAATAAAGGAAATGGTAAGTCAAAAAAAAAAGAAAATTTTTTTTTGGAAAATATGGATCCAGGGGAAGCTAGGTGGCATAGTGGATAAAGCACTGGCCCTGGAGTCAGGAGTACCTGGGTTCAAATCCGGTCTCAGATACTTAACAATTACCTAGCTGTGTGACCTTGGGCAAGCTACTTAACCCCATTTGCCTTGCCATAAAAAAATTTAAAAAAATATGGATCCATAATAAATAATTAATGAGGTTAAAAAAGTACATGCAAAGTCTTAGTCATTCCCATCTTCAGTATTTTCTTTAAGGAAATAATTAGTAGAGGTTAGATGGGACAAACACTAAGTAATATCAAAAAATGAAAATGATATTTTAATAGACAAGAAATGACTTATTACTGAGTTGAGACTCATTGCTGAATAAGTTGACTAGGTAGAACACTGATTTATGGGAACAAAGAATTAAACTGGTGCAAAGCTAGAATAATAATAACTAGTTTAAGAAAATTATTGGTGATGAAAATGGAATTAGGCTATAATATGTAGACAATGATTTCACTCAGAAGTTTAGCTGACTTAAATCAATCACTGTAATGTTCGGGGAAATACTAAAACTAATATTAAATTAGTATATATACCAAATATTCATACTAAAATACTAAATACTAATAAATGCCTTAACAGCAATCACCTAACCTAGATGCTAAATAGAGGATAGATCAAGCAAAGGCTATATTGTTTTGTATAAGAATCACACTCAAAAAATTCTATGGGGAAGAGTTACTGAATAAATGATTGATTGAATGAATGAATGAATGAATCAGTGGAAAAAAGAACATTTAAGTTCTTAAAATGTTCAAAGCACCTTAAGAACTGGGGATACAAATAGAAGGTCAATATATTTCTTCCTTTCAGGATCTGACACTTTAATATGATGTAGGTTTTAGCTACAAGTCAAGAATAATGAATGATTATAAATGAGTTCAAAAAATACAGAGAGAAACAATTTAAAATGGGACTAGTTAAAAGTAAAATGTTAGGTAACCAAATAAGCAAAGTTATGCTTTAAACATTTAAGAATCAAAGAGGAAAGAATGAGAGAGGAAAAAAAAACAGGATATTAACTCTAGAACCAGAGTAGAACCAGAGTAGACAGTTACAAGATAGCTGGAGTTGAAAAAAATAATCTAAAAACTGGAATTAATATAAGAAAAAGCAAGTAAAAGAATTTCAACAACCTTATTCCTCCTTTCCCTTCCATAAACTATTTTATGAGAATCAACAACACACATGTCAAGGATATCTTTGATAAAAGTATTATCTGGGAAAAAAGCAGACTTTCAAAAGTGATATTTCACAGTTTATGACAGCTTTACTGTCACACAATTGACTAAAAATATCACTGTTCTTGTCTGTTGACTAATTTTTTTTAAAAAAGAAATTTGATGTGGTAAAGCAAAATGTCTCTAAAAAATCTCATTTTGAACAAGTTGTCAGTTATTTACATATCAAATCATTATTCATGATTTCTTGAATGATATAACAAAATTTATATGGGTTTTTTATATAAACACATTCAATGTAGCAATTATTAGTAGATAAATAGCAAGTTGGGAGGAAAAATCTTTGCAACAACCACTTGAAAGAGTATGGCTTGTTCCACTGCAAGGGAAAGAAAATAGATGAAGAATGTTTATTTTCCAAATAATGATGCATAATTAGGCTGACAATCTATAGAGTTCATCAAGCAGGATAGATAGATGATAGATAGATAGATAGATAGATAGATAGATAGATAGATAGATAGATAGATAGATAGATGATATATATATATAAACATATGGAGAGAGAGAGAGAGAAATGATAGATGATACATAGATCAAAAGATAGATAGCACAATATAAATAAACTGTGTTGGAGCCCAAAAATACATCGGATTTTCTTCAGAAAAGTAAAAAACTTCTTTGATGTTATCTATATGCATATGGTTGTGAGTCATAAAATACTATGATTCATTAAAAATTAAAAATCAATTTCATACATAAGGCAAAGGAGAGGATAAAATATGTAACAAATACAAAATTTCTACGAATATGGAACAGAGGTTTGTGGTGCTAATTCCAAAGAGCAGCAGAGAGGTAATTAGGTACTCCTGTGTATTTAGTAGCTAATAATCTCTAAATGAATAGTTATATGCTAAGAATTGCTCCCATTCCATTAAAAAATAAAGCCAAACCCAATATAAAACTCATATCTATTCTAGTGAGATTTCTTGAAGGATATGTTATTGCAAAGATGAATTAAAACTGGCTAGATTTCAGATAGTCAATGCTCAAAGGATGAATGACTCATTCCCCTAAGTTCTTGTAGTTGAAGGGCATACTCCTCTTGAAAGAATTTTTTTTCTTCTCTTGCACTAGATTTCTCCATACCAATAAAAATATCTGCACCATTGGGAAAGTGACAGACTAACTCTGGCAGCAAAGCTCTTTGAGGCTGGAACACTCTTGCTTATATAATAAAAAATCTGCGCTGCTGAGGTCAGTCTTTATTAGTGAGGCCCTTAACTATTCACCTGTTCTCAAAGATTTATTAGTGCTCTGAAGTTGCCTAACATCTATATTTCTATATCTGTATATAATATTTTATAGTTGCATGGTACAGTAGAAAACATGTTGAAATTGGAGGGGTCTTGAATTTATCTTGGCTCTACTACTTAGTGCTTGTGTGACTTTGGGAAAATCATTTAACATTTCTGGGTCCCAGTGACTTTATCTATATATAGGGTTTAGATATCTTCTAAGAACTCTCACAGTTCCAGATCTTATGATCTCTAAGGTCAGAAAAAATGGGCATCATAAAAACAATGTTTCTCAGAATTGCATTAACATTCAACAAATTCATTTCTAGACAAATACTTACTTCATCCACAATAATGGACATATGTAAATATGTAAATAAGCATGAAAAATGAATTTGATATAGGGTTTTGTTAGTGTAAATTTGATAATATATACAAAGTACCTCAGGCATGGGGTTGAATTTGTGATTTTATTGGTATAGACAGCACCCAGGTAAGGAAACTCTCTAGAATTGAAAAATCTATAACTTCTCTGAAAATTATATTCTTGGAAAGTTGCTTCAAACACTGAAAGATCACATGTATTTCCCAAGGTCACACAGTCATATGTTTCAGAGATAAGACCTGAATCAAAACTTCATGGTTTTGAAGCCTATACTGCCTCAATCTGTATTTTTGGAAGAATTTTTCATTTATCAGTCACTTATGCCAGCTTTTTCTTTCTCTTTTTCCTCTCCCATTTTTCATACTTTATCATATTTACACTGTCCAGTATTCTGGATAAAGTAAGTATTTGTCTAGAAATGAATTTGTTGAATATTAATGCAATTTTGAGAAACTTTGTTTTTATACCTGTTTTTTCTGACCTTAGAGAGCATAAGATCTGAACTGTGAGATTATTTTTGTTATATGGAAAGACATTTTGGAAAGAGATGAGGGAGAAGGAAATGAGATATTATATTGATAATAAGCAACAGAAAATGTCATTTAAATTTATTATAAAAAGAAACTATATGATGTACCCAAAAGAGATTCAGTATCTATATTTACATATATTATTAGGGAAAAGAAAAATTATGTGGGCTAATTTTACCAGGTTTCATCACCAGTTGGAGGAGGTAAGACATAGAAATAATCAAAATGACTGAAAAATTTTTGACTGCAACCCTTACTGCCAAAGAAAATCTGTCAACTCCAAATGGAATCCTTGTATGATATTGCATGGTACATAGAACAAAATTAAAAGCTTGAAAAACAATAAGAAGATAAATTCAATCACAATTTTAAAAATAGACCTGATAATTTGATGGAGAAATAATTCCAAAAGCATTTAACTCCACCAAAAAAAGCATAATCAAAAATATGAATATCATAGATAAAAACTGATGGATTTCTTAGAACTGGGGGCAAAATGAAAAGAGAAAGACTCCATCTGAAACTTCAAGAAAGAAATCACAAAATGAAAACTTCCAGAAATATTATAATTAAAATTCAGAGCTTCCAAATCAAAGAAATAATTTTGCAAGGACTCTGAAATAAAGCGTACAAGTAAAAATAATATGCCAGGATCACTTAAGATCTGATAGTTGTATGATAAAGGACAGAAAATCTTAAGATAAATTGCAAAAGGAAAAGAAGTTTAAAACCAAGAAAAGTATAAAAGTGAATAAAATCCTACAAGAGTAAAAATAGAACTTTAATGAAATGGAAAATGTGTATGTACTCTTAATGAAAAGACCAGAACTGAGAAGAACTTTGAGATGTAAACACTGAAGTCAAGAGAAACCTTGAAAAATGAATACATTTGAGTTAGATGAAATTAAATGTATATTATATATAAGCAGCAAATGATATAGCACCTAAGTTCTAAAACAAATGGTAATTTGAATTATGAGGAGAAATAGACTGTAATATGATAAAAGTGAAAACTTCAATATAGTCTTTCAAATCTACATAAATGGAACAAAAAAACAAGCAAAGGAGAAGATAAAAACTTGAAATGAAAAAGTAAGAACCTGAAACTGACTTAATATCTAACAGAAAATTTAAATATTAAATCTCATAAATTTATTGGATGAAATTTAAAGGTATACTTTGTTTCTTAGCTGTGAATGGCAGCATTGCAAAAAATGACATGCAAAAATCTCATAAACAAATGAAAAACTCAAAATTCACAATATAATAAAGATTAGCACTATTTAAAGGAAGGAAAAAAGATGGAAACTAATAATCTTTTTTTAATGATGTCAAAGAAAATTATAGAAGCAATAGACAAATATTTTTATCACTATTTGGTATACCTAATATATATATATATAAATACACGTGTGCATGTATATGTATATGCCTATATAATTTATAGCAAAATTCTTGACCAATAGTGTTAATGTATTTAAGCACTTAATGCATTTGTTAGTATTTTAGGGAAACCAAATAATATAACAAATATAAAGTGATTTGCATCTTGAAATCCTTATACAAATGAAAGTTATTATTTTTCAATGATTTCAAGACATTTTATAAGTCTAATTAGTGCCCTCTGTCTATGTGTCTGTAACATAAAGTTTTCTATAAAACAATCTAGTCATTTTTCAGGAAAGAAAACAAAGACTGATGAGATCAAACTTGCCCAGAGATAAAAAAACTAATTGTTGATAGAACCAAAACAAATAGGAATCTACTGCTTCGTTTTGTCACCACACAATTCACTTTCCCCTTCTTATTCTCCATATTTCCTTGATGAATCTATGAATCCGTTGATGTGAGCCCTACATCAGAACAGATTTCTTTCTGCAATTCTCATTTTGTGTATTTTCCCCATATCCCCCTATAAATCCTCCACAAAGGATTTATTCAACACAGCAGTCCTTTTTCATGGTCTGTTAATATTTTGTGGATGCCAGGGCATCATATGAACAATTCATCTTCTATCACTTGATCTCACTATATATCTAGTTCAATTTCTTTTCAGGTGATACATATCCTTAATGAGGGATTTTTATAACAGCTCTGTTCCATGAGTCATCATTAACCTTATCTCACAGTCCATTTGCACTCATCATGCATTTTACCATTCTCTTTTGAATAACCCAAAATGTTTACTTTTATGAGACTTTGAAGTTCCATTACATACAGCTACATAATATCTTCAGGAGAATATTCATTTTAGAAAGATGGCCTTTAGGAACAGTAAAAAGTCAGGGATCATTAAAAGCATTACATTTCCAATTGTAATGGAGCCTCTGACTCCATTCTGGAACCATATCATGGTGTATAAATGATTAAATATATGTATATATATATATATGTACATATTATATATATACACATATATGCTGAAATGCCAACTTAAATACTTTTCCATATGTTGGCAAACAATAATATCAATAAAATGCATTATCCATTCACACAATTTTTCCTTTGTGAATTACTTTGCAGATTTCTTTCCAATTAGTTTTTTTCCCAGTTGATTTAAAGGCAAAATTTTGCTATAATTGGGTTTTTGTTGTTTAAAAAATATATAGTATGCCCTTGTATTCTCATTTGTGACAAAAGATAGTCTCTTTTTAATGTGTCTTTGAACCTCATAGAAAAATGTTTCAGTGCTTGATATACTCTACATAAGTCCATTTGTGGGCACTAACTTGTAGAAATAATTCAACATCTTTTATTGTCCTTGAGTTATGAATGCTGTTGGAATAAGGTGGTTTAGTTGGGTTTCCTACCAAGCTTTCTGCAGCAGACTTATTTTCCCATTCAATACGGTTTTTTTTTGCTTCTCATATTCATTGATCACTTTCTTCTAGGATGCTTTATCCATGAATTTGAATTCTAAAGGTGTGTTGCTTTGGGGTTCCATCTTTTTGTTTTTTAAGAAGTTCTACATGGTTTTGATGACAAGATGATAAAAAGTTAGAACAATTTGAGCATGAGTCTTCCTGAAGAGATTATGAGGATTGTTTAAAAAAAACCTGGAGAAGACAAAAGAAAATATTTAGAGTCTCCCCTTTGCCTCACCTTAAGTTCTGAACAGTCTTTTTCTTTGCCTCAACTGAGAGGAATTCCTCTATTAACCCACCATGATTAATTAAAGAGGGAATGAGATATTTGATCCCTAAGATAATGATTTATTTCTTCCTCCAACTCTCATCTTTGTATTTATCTGTATATCTGTTCCTAAATATGTATATCATATACATATGTATATGTGTATATTATATATTTGTATGTATATATATATATATAGCATATATATATACAAACATTTTTACATCCAGTTTTATGATTTTTGTAATTTGCTGTTTTTAATGTTGTATGTGCTTTTGTTTAAAAATCATCTACTCTCTTCTTATTTCTTCTTTAATAACTATTTTAATTTTGGCTTTGTTTTAAATATTTATTTAGTTCTTTGAATGTTCTTTTGGACCATTCTGAAGGTTCCCAAAAATTATTTCATTGTCAATATTATATCAAAGGACTTGGCAGCATTTCCATTTTAATGCTTTCATTTTCCCTGGGGAATATTCATTCAAAGTATTTTGTTGTAAAACACTTATCATATCTGCTACCTTTTATATCTCCTTATGGCTCCTGCAGTCAATTTATATAATAAATATATTTCTTACCATCAAACCTTTTCTATCTGTAAATTTAGCACTGGTGTGCCCCTACACATACCTCTGCTGCCTTTTCTTTGTATTCTCAGTCACAAGGGTTGAACAAGATATGTGGCCCTCAAAAGATGGAATTGCCCTTTATGGCTCTCCTGCAGAGAGTCTTTTAAAAGCCACTAGAATTGAATCTATTCTCTTTTCCCCATATCATTTTCCTGGGTTCTGCCCTGCTCTTTTGGACCATCCTTCTTTCATCCTTCTTTTCTAAGTACATAGTTTAAGGAAAAGCTCAAATAATCTTTCTGTGGGACACCTTTCCTCACCACTTTTCTGTCAATCCTTTTGCTAGGTGTCTATTTGCTTATGAACAGAGATAAATAACTATAACCTTTACCTCACTCCTGGGTTCCTCTCTCATCCATTACCTTCTCTCTGAGGCTCCATCAAACTCTAAAGCTAGACCTGTTTTTTTTTTATTTTTTTCCCTAACTATAAATTTGATCTTACTTATTGGACTTCACCTGCCTAGTGATCAGGGTTCAATATATATCTTTTCCAAAATGTATATTCTGAAAACCAATATCTATAATTACAGTTGCAACAATTGTTGCAGAATTGATCCAGGTCAAGGTAACTGAGTGAGGGGGAGGACGAGTAGTATATGGTCAGATGATGAGTTGGTTTTCAAATTTTTTCTGTAAGAGTTATATTATGGGAAGGTCTCTTCATTTTTGTAAACTTCATATGGGCTAAATTTTAGGAAACTTTCCTTGTTTATATGGTATGTTCCTAAAAGTATTATGCTATAAGTCACCTTTTACCCTACTATCTTCCAGCATTTTTAATGTCTTAATTAAGCATATTTTCTAATCCTAGAAATTATTAAATAATGTAACTTTCTAACATGCAATATATGAAAAATATTGGGAGGTTGTTTCTATTGAAATTAGTAAGAATCAACAGGATATTTCTATAAAGCAAGATAATATAACATAAGTTAGGGACTATTCTACAGTAATTCATCCAGATGAGCCATTGAAAAAATTATGTATCAAAGCTCCAGAAATTTTTTTCTGTCTAGGGTCTAGATTTACTTATCCCCTCTTTATAAGCCAACTTGAATTTATTGAGTGTGTCAGGAAATGTGCAATATCAGGAGAGAAGAGATTTCAATTTCATGAAAATTTGGATTTCTTTTTCCAATTCTCTCACCATAGCAACTTGACAAAAACCTTTCCTGCTTTCAATCAGATCTCCTTGCTCAGTAAAAGCGAAGTAAGAGAGCTTTCACATGTCATGTGGAGATAGCTTTTTATCTACAGGGATTGGGATGAAAGACCATCATAACAGCTCATTTTTATGAGGCTACATGGTCTTTTGAAGCGAGGACACATTTTCCTTTCTTTGCCTTCTAATTTAGATCATTTTACAGTAATGTGTTAGCCTTCCCTTGTCTAGAACAGCTCCCTCTGGTATGAACAGGACAATATTCTCCTCCTGCCCTGTAACAAATATCCATCAAATAGGAAAAAATCCCTTCTAAGTAGGAGCACTGTCTTTTTTTCCCCCTTCTTATTTTTCCCCTCCACCTCCAAGGAAAATGGGCTTTTAAAACAATACAAATCTGATTGCTTGAGTGGAAATTGAAGCTTTTGATCATTTTAGTTTGGGATTCTTTTTTTTTAATGAAATTATTTTCCTTCCTGGAATGAAAAAAAAGAGTCCCTGAAAGCTCAGTTACTACATTAGAAAAGAAGGCATGTGCTGTTTACTCAGAGGTAAAACTGATATCAAATTACTCCAGGATAAAATCAGAACTCCCTGACCTACTCCAGACAGAAGATGTAAAGGCAATTTTCAATTCTGGTGCCTTCAGTAAGATTTTTTATAATATAAAAACATAGAATTATATACTTTGGCAAATATTGAATATTAAAAAGTATTTATTGATGACAGTTATAGCTGCCATGAAATTAACTCCCAACAGCATAAAAAAGATAAACAATTACATTTTTAAGTATAAGTGAAACATTTAAAACAGAATTAATTTTCAAAAATAATTATTATAACAATAAAATAAAAGTTGTAAATACTGAAAATATTTTGCCTAGGTAATGTTAATTAATATTGTGTCAGAAGTCCAGACTTCTAGTGTTTTTAATAAATATGTTTTCAGGGAAATATCTGATCCTCCATACTCAAAGATACTACATCTCCCTACTCAACAATGTTACAGTATAGAGTGTAGAATCAGTCTCCTGTCTTGAAACTATAGAATATTATGAGGGCATACATAACCAGCATAGCATATTTTGCAAAGGTGGGTTTGACTTATCTCCTTTTGAGTGATCTAGATTTTTAATGTTCTCTTCTAAGGTAATTCTTTTCCAGGAACTGTGCCATATGCTTTCCTTTCTGGATCCAATTCTCTGATCTAGGAAATAACAGCTTGCTCTCTCCATCTAGAGCCAGGGTAATGCCATGTGGAAAAATAACCCTGAGAAAACCCCACAGGACAGACAACTTAAGAGGGAGTTTTATTTTAAAATACAAAGTGTGTACCTTTATATTTACCAGGACATTTTAAAAAATTATTGCAGCTGAAATGTCATCAATTCTTAAAACTGATTTTCCAGTGGATTTTGTCCTCTGCTTAAGAGATCAGTTAAAGGGGTAGTTAAAGGTGGCAAAGTGAATAGAGCACTGGCCCTGGAGACAGGAGGACCTGATTTCAAATACACCCTCAGATACTTAATAATTAATAATAATAACTGTGTGACCTTGGGCAAGTCACTTGATCCCTTTGCCTTGCAAATACAAAAAAATGAAAAGAAAAGAAAGAAAAATATCAGTTAAGTCAATCAATAAAGTATTCATTAAACACTTACTATGTGCCTGCTTAAAATTCTTAGCACTGAGCATACATTATAGAGGGGGAAAATCCCCACTATCAAATGAGGGAGACAAAATATCAATTCAAGATATGTATACATAATATATATATATATATATATATATATATATATATATATATATATACTATATCTGTGTGCAAAAGTCAGATGAAAGGGGAAATATATATATATATATATATATATACACATATATATGTTCAAAACATATATGAAAGAATACTTCTGTATTTGTGTTTGTGTGTGTGTGTGTGTGTTTGCAAAAGTCATATGAAAGGGAAAGGAATTAGCAGTTAGAAAATGGGAGAAGACAAAAAGCCTCTTGCTAAGGATTGGATTTGAGCTTCAACTGGTAGGTACATGCTCCAAGAGAGCTCTATTTTACTCTGGAGAGTAGTATCATTATCATTGTGCTACTTGGAATCAGAGATCAGAACTAGGTTAAATGGTTGGAAATTAAGGGAGAAAGTTTTCTGCTCACTCAGGGGCCTTGTGAGTTTACTGTCATTGGTAGAGCAAGCAAAGGACACATACATGACCACTTGAACATCATGTAAAGAGAATATACCTGCTTCAGGTGGGGGAGGGAAAGTCTGACCAAATGGCCTCTAGGGACCCTTCATTTACATATAATTCTACAGAGCTACTATATGACTATGAAGTCTAACATTCCAAAACAGAAAAATCAAAATCAAGGGGAAAGATAGGAGGTAGCAAATAAAAAGGCTACAGCTTAATTTAGGTGAAATAATAGCATTGGCCTTAGATTTGCAAGGGGGTTTTTCTTCCCTTGTTGAAGGAACCCAATATATCATCAAAGAAAGCTCTGATAAGAAAAAAGGAGTTCAACGAGTTCTTTTAAAAGATGAGACATAACAGATCTATATCCCAAGAGTTGTGTTGTCTCTAGAGAACATGGAAAAAAAATTAGAGGAAATCTTTCAGAATATTAGGTAGATCTCAAAAGGACTCGTGGAAGGATTTGAATAAGAATCATACAGGATGAGAAAATATGGATGAGTTGTGATTCTCATCAACAGAGTGAATGACGTTATGAAGTTGAAATGATTAATTCATCTCAAGTAGTAAAAAAAAAAAGCAGCCAGAGCCATTCTACTTCACCACAGCCATCAAAACTTTTATAAAGTTAAGGTGTTAACAATCATAGGCAATATATTTATTCTTCTACTTTTGAATTATGAACTTCAGAAAAGTCAACAAAGGCAAATATTTCCACATACAAGAAGTGGGAAAAGAGGCTTGAATCCAAAATTCTGTTTTATCCACATAGTTTTTTAATGTATTTTATTTTTACCCAATACATGCAAGTCAATTTTTAGCATTCATTTTAACAAGGTTTTGAGTTACAAATTTTTCCCCTCCCTTCCTCTCCTTGTTCCCTTTTCTTAAAATGGTAGGTAATTTAATATAGCTTATGCATGTGTTTTCATGCAAAACAGATTTCAATATTGTCACTGCTGTGAAAGAAGAAATAGATATATTGATATTACTTCATTGTTTATCATGCCTTTTAGCAAAATATAGTTTCCTTCCTTATCATTTTGCTTTATCTGAGATCAGGATTTCTACCCCTGCTTTGTTTTTGAAGTATCAGTTGAAGTATTATGGATTTGCTACAGCCACTTATCTTTGCTCTTTGTGTGTGTGTGTGTGTGTGTGTGTGTGTGTGTGTGTGTGTATGTGTATCTGCTTCAAATGTGTCTCTTGTAAATGTATTGTAAGATTCTGGTTTTGATCCACTCTGCTATCCATTTCTTTTTATAGGAGATGTCATTCTATTTACATTCAAAGATATGATTAATAACTGTATATTTTTCATTATCCTGTCTTTTCTTCTATTTGTCTTCTCTCTCTTTTCTTTCCCCTCTCAACAGTGTTTTTACTTCTGTAGCACCTTTCCCAGTTTGTCCTCTCTTCCCACCACCACCATCTTTACTTCATACTTTCCTGTCAGGTAAAATAGATTTCTATATTCAATGGAATGTGTATATTACTGCCTCTTGGAGACAAGACTTATGAGAATAAGGTTCATTGCCTGTAGCCCATCCTCATATCTTCTCTTCCATTGAAATAGGTTTTCATACCTCTTCATATGAAATAATTTACCCCATTTTATCTCTCCCTTCCAACCCTCACAGTGTATTCCTCTTTCTTATCTTTAATTTATTTTATTTCATTTCCTTAGATACACTGTATACCCAGGCCCTCTATGTATGTATATTCCTTCTAGTTATATTAGTGATCCAATTTTAAGGAATCATAAGGATCATCTTCTCATGTAAGGAGATAAACAGTTCAACTCCATTGAAGCTCTTATGGTTTCTTTTCCCTTTTTTCCCTTCTTGGGCTTCCCTTGGACTTGATATTGGAGAACAAAGGTTTTGTTCAGTTCTAGTTCTCCTTATGTTCTCCTTTTTCTCCTTATGAAAGCTTGAAATTCTTCTTCATTGAATCTTTTTTCAACTATTCTGTTTAATTTCACCAGGTTGTTGTCCTGGTTTGTTTGCCTTCCAAAACATCATGTTTCATGCCACCAATCCTTTAAAGTTTCACCTGCTAAATTCTGTATAACCATTGTGTTTTGTGCTACACAAGTGGGGGATGGCAGTGCTTCTGGAGGCTGTTGGAGTCTGGTAGCTTACCTGGTGCTGAGGTAGGCTGCTAGTGTTATGTGTAGGATGTGTGGAGGCCAGTGGGGGTGTTTCTGCATTTCCCTAGGACTACATTAAAGCAGATGGAGATCTAGCTGCCCAGGACAGGGCTGAAGCACCTGAGGTTTCCCAGAGCTAGAGTCTACCAGTTTCCCTGCTAAGGAACATGGGGCGGGGGGGGGTCAAGTGCTGGCACTACACTAGGATTAAGCATCTTCTGCTGGGTAGGTGTGGTGGGGTTTGTTGCTTGACTTGGTGGGATGTTTCCTGTCTTGTACTGCCCTCCCAAGTGAGAAAGACAATTTTTGCTGATCTTCCAAGTTTTTGGATGAAAAGATTGTTTCACCCATCTTTTTGCTGGTTCTACTGCTCCATGATTTATTTCAGGGCACTATTTTATGGTTGTTAAGAGGTGAATATGGAATAATTACAGTGATATCCTGCTTATGCTACCATTTTTTTTTGGAAGTTTCTCCTCCATATGCATAGCTTTTTTAAAAAAAGAATATATTTAGCATTTATATTCTTCCTATGCACCTTGAACTTCCTTCTGCTCTCTTCTGTGTATTTTTAAAATATTTTATTGGAAACTCTTTTCTTTATTATTTTTGATAAGTTAACAAGCTTGCTTAAGTCCTAACCCCTGAGTACTATTTGCCAAAACACCTAAAACCCACAAAACATTAAAGAAATTTCTCAGAGGAGTTCCCAGAAATCATACTGACCAAAAATTATGGTGGGATCGGCTTGAGTCATTGCAAATATACAAAGACTGCATCTTGCTTTCTTTATATGGGAAAAAAAATTGTTGGAAGGATACTATAATGCAGAAAAAAACTAAGAAATTAAAGGCTTACTTATAATATATATGTATATTTGTATATGTTTTATGAATATATGTATTGTGTCTAGCTTCTAATAATGTATGTTGTCTGTATGATCTTGGACAAGTCATCTAATCTCTTAGTGTTTCTAGTAACTCAGAATATGTCACATAAAGTCAATAATGAATTTGTAAATTTGTGAATCTCTATTTCGTATAGTTTTTAAAAATATTTGTATTAAATATAAATATGGTAGCACTAATGTTGTTCTGAACTTGGCCAGAGAAATTTCTTATTGCAAATTTTTCTATAATTGCAGCCTTGACTAAATATATATATATATATATATATATATATATGTATGTATATATATATACATGAATATAGGTACATATATAAATATAGATACATATATATATCTGAATATACATATATAATATTTGAATTTAAACATGCATACTATATATGGATGTATTTTATATACAAACATGTTTTACATGTATGTGCATGTATATAATCTGAATTCCATAAGAGAATCTTCTGAGATTCTGAGACTTTTCCCTACTACTTCTAGGTCTCCTTCATGTGCTGATGGCATATTGGTATTATCCACTGTGGTGATACCTTAATGTAGGAGGGATAAGATGAACATAAATTAGATAAACTACACATGTAATATCTAGTTTTTTCAAACTATTGATATATACTATGTATGAAATAATATGCACACATTCGCACATATGTTTGATAAATACATATCTGATCTGAAAATATTTCATTAGGTCTTCCTTCATACACCTTCTTTGTTTACTAGCCTCTTCTAAAATTCAATCTGTAAATCTCTACTAGCCATTTTCACCTCATTCTGTTGTTCTCTTTATCAGAATTCTAAAATGTTTACTATCATCTGTTTGTATCAAACGGGCTGAATTCTTCAACAAATTTTTCTGTAAAATTAGAAACATTGAAAAAATAAATAGTGATAAAAAATTGACTTTATTTTCAATACACTTGCTAATGAATTTTTATTGGTCCTGATGTCTAAATCTTATAAGAGTCACTGTTCTTTCTTTCAGAACCTAGGCTTAGAGGTCCTTTTATTTTCATGATGAGATATATATTGGAATGCCTCTAGGGCTGGTAAATTTAAATGAGGACTAAATAGGTCTTATCATTTTGGAGTTAGCCTCTTAGATGTACTCATTAAGCAAGACTGAATTTGAAGGAAGATAGGTAGAGAGAAATGTAGTCCTCTCTTACTTGGCAAGCAGAGAAGGATTTCAAATTCAAACCAGAGTGTTGCCATCATATAGAAACCAAAATGCAAATTAACTTTCATTTACAAAGACTTGAAACAGTTTTTAAAACTTGCTTAAAGTTTTCTAATATTAGATGGAATAGTTTTAAGTTCAGTAGTTATATACATGTTTCATGAATACTAAGAATTGAGGAATGGGCAACTAGGACTACACATTGATTTATTTAACTTAACATATCTTCCCAATCCTTAGCATTCAGCAACTGAGAAATATGCATTAGAGACTGTCAGTATCTGAACAAAGCTCCTTTTATCTGCCATCAAGATATTGAAGAGGTTTATCTGCATTATTGAAGCCTATGGGAACAATCATTAGTTGAGATGTTAATCAAAATGGACATAGCTTCTTCTCCTGAAGGAATTTTAGTCTTTTTTCTGCCTTTTATTTAAGATCAAGGAACTAAATAAATTTCCTTTAATTCTACCTAAATTACCTATAGAAAATGTGACTTGCTCATTTATATACTATAAATCTTAACAGATAGTTTCTTGTTCATTAAGTGTTCAGATATTGGAATTACTATAATATTTTGCTATAGATTAATAATAAATTGATATTAAAAACTACCTGGCAGGTTTAGTCACATTAAGTTAATTAGAATTCATCTTAAGCAATAGTGAACATTCACTATGGTCCTTTAATACTTTTTAAAAAATTATATTATAAATTTTCTCATAATTATTAGTCATTTGGAATATATATATATATATATACATATATATATTGATTCATAGATTAAACTTTTTCCCTTGAGAATGGCCTACTCATAACTTTAACCACTGATCAACTGGGGAGAATTTTTTATGCTCATAAATTTCAATCAATTCTTTCTATTTCTTAGAAAAGAGATTTTTTAAATCAGAGAAACTTGGTAAAAATATTTTTCCCCAGTTAAGTATTATTCTTCTATATTTTGCTACCTTAGTTATGCTTGTGACACACATGTACTTAATACATGTACTTAATTTTATATATTCAAAGTTGTTCATTTCATCTTCTGTTTTTCTTTCTATCACTTGTTTGGTCATGAAAGCCTTCATTTGGTAATTTCTTCCTCGACTATCCAAATTAATTTTAATGTGACCTATTATATTTGGTTATAATTTAGATTATATCTATCTATATCATGCTTAGATTTTTAGTATATCTCAATACATGGTATAAAAAGTTGGTCTAACCCTAATTGCTACGAGACTGTTATACAGGTTTCCTAATTTTTTATAATCCATTAGTATATCTATACTACCACAGAGTGATAAGGTTTATCAAATACCAGATTATTACATTCATCTGCTTTAAAGGTTGGGAACAATTTTGGCAGTTGACAATTTTGTAGATCTGACCAAGGTTTTTGAAACCATGAATCATGAGGTATTATGGAAAATTATGCCAAAATGTGGTTGCCCAGAGGTCATCTGTACTGTATTTTAGTTCCATAAAGATGTGCTTGCCCGGATTCTGGAAAGTAAATGATGCTATTGTGATTTTTCCAGTCACCAATGGAGGGGAAACAAGGATGTGTTCTTGCTCCCATTTTTTTAGCATGATGTTTTTAGCCATCTTATCAAATGGCTTCAGTGAGGATGAACACAACATCAAGGTCAGCTACCACACTGATGGCATTCTTCAACTTGAAAAGGCTACAAGAGAAGACCAAAGTGGAGGGAATGTTGGTGCATGATCTTCTCTTTACAGATAATTGTACTCTCAATGCAGCCTCTGAAGCTGAGATGCAACAAAGTATGGATCGATTCTCTGTTGCTTGTGCTAATTTTGGTTTAACAATTAAGAACAAGAAAACCCAGGTACTCCATCAGCCAGCACCACATCATCCATATGTAGAACCATCAATTACAGAAAATGTAGAGGTTTTGAGTACTGTGGACAAGTTCACGTACCTTGGTGGTGTCCTTTCCAGAGAGGTAGACATTGACAATGAGGTTGACAATTGCATTGCCAGAGTTAGTTCAGTGTTTGGGAGGCTGTGAAAGGTGTGGGAGAGCAGAGGTAATAGACTGACTACCAAACTGAAGGTCTACAGAGCAGCTGTATTGACCTCATTGACCATCGCCAAGCCAGGAAACTGAATCACTTCTATTTAAATTGTCTTAAAATTCTAAAGATCATCTGGCAAGAGAAGCTACCAGACACTAAGGGCCTTTCTAGAGCTCAACTGCCTAGCATTCAAACATTACTACAGAGAATGTAACCACAATGGGCTGTCGTTGTTAAATACCAGGTGTACTCTTGCCGGAAAGATTGTCTGATAGAGAACTCACACAGGACAAAGGCTCACAAGGACATACCAAGAAGCCCTGAACTGAACCAAGAACCATAGAATTGATTATGCAATATGTGGGACACTGGCACAGGATTGCCCATCATGGCATACTCTCTTCAAAAAGGGTGCTGTGCTCTTTGAGCAAGGCAAAAGTGAAGCAGCTCCAAGGAAGCATGAGATATGCAAGTTTAGAATAAACACACTGACTTGTGGCCAACCTGTGGTACAGGTAAATATAATTATGTCATTTTATTGTTTGCTTGTTTGTGATTATTTTTGTTTTTTTGCAAGGAAAATGGGGTTAAGTGAATGCTAAGTAATTATTAAATGTCTGAGGCCAGATTTGAACTCAGGTCCTCCTGAATCCAGAGCCAGTGCTCTATTCACTGCGCCTCCTAGTCCCCCTAGTTATGTCATTTTAGACTTATTCAATAAAGAAGGATAAGACTCAGCCAATTAGGCTGGTTTCCTAATATTTTCTTATTTTTTGAATTTTTTATTTGGGTTAAGTGACTTGCCCACAGTCACACAGCTAGGCAATTTTTAAGTGTCTGAGGACAGATTTAAAGTCATATCCTCCTGACTTCAGGGTTGGTTCTCTGCCCATTATGCCACCTAGCTGCCCCATCTCCTAATCTTTTCTACAGATAGACCACTCTATGAACAAGCTTAGAGTTCTCTACCAGATGTTACCACAAATAATTCATGTGAACACCTGTAAGATGTACTCTAAGCTGCTTCAATTCTGTCTTGCTCATAGAGCACAGTGTCTCCTGATGAGAGCGATCCTATGCCGGTGTGTCCCACGCTGCACAATTAATCCCAAAGTTCTCAAGGGAGAGACCTTGAGAGTGTCCTGGTTTGCCTTTTCTGGTCCTACTGGTGAGCACTAGTTCTATGTTATTTTTTTCTTGACTATGAAAAAAATATATATTTCATATGATATTACAATGTTTCCATAAAGGTTCTACTCCTGCATGGAGACAGTCATACAAAAATATAACAATTCCTAGAAAGGCATAATAGTTAATTATAATACATAGTAATTTAAGATTGGCAAAATACCTTTTTAAATGTTATTTTTATCATTATTAATCCAATTGTACGAATGAGGAAACTGAGACAAATAGGTTAAGTGTCTTGCCCAGAGTTACACAGATTGTGGCTGAAGTAAGATTTTAATACAGCTCTTCTTGACTCCAGTTGAGCACTCTATCCACTACAAATCTAGCTAAAGAAGCAAAAATGTTTGTTTACCATCTATTTAATTATCAAATAATCTATAACACAGGTCAACTTATTTCTACCAGAAGTGCTTACCACCATCATGAAAGAAATCTAGTATAAAATACAAAGGGAAGGATCCCCCAACATGGGAGATTCTCCAGATATTTTGCTTGACTGAACCAAATCTAGGAATCGACTTTTATATGAATGATATAACTACTCAAAGACATTTATTTAAATTTTGATAAGTGAATGATTATGATTTGTATTTAATCTATAGAGTTCATTCATCTGAAAATGTGTTCTTCCCTTATTTCCAGTGAAAAATCTAAGGAAATTATTAGCATTCCATAATTTCTCAAAGGTAATTAACTCTCATTCTCTTTTTTCTCTTCATCTTAAAACCAGTATATTATCTATTTAAACAATGTTTGTCACACAAATATACACACACATACACATACATATACATATGTATATAGAAAATAAGCCAGTCTATACATATATATGCATACATACATTCATATGCACATATTATATACTATAAATAAAAATGTATATAAAAATGAATCATTTAAATGAGAGAAAAACAGTGAGAAATTATGTATGCTATCTGTAGTAATACTAATACCCTTGGAGAAAAATCCAAAATATTGTTAAATGCCCTTCTAGTAAACCTCTATGGCTGAAATTCATGGAATAACAAAATGTCTAAAAAATCAGAGTTGAAAGTCATTTAAAGTTCAAGCATATGCTAGACATGAGTAGATGTAGATAGACAAAGAATGATTCAAGAAAAGCAACATAAAGGCTATCAAAGAAGTAAATCACCAGAAATAAAGATAGGTTTGTCATGTAACAAGAGCAATATATAATCAATGGTTGATGGACAAACTTAAGTATCACATTAGTATGCACAAATTATCAATAAAAAAATAAAGATTTAAGATGGTTTTCCACTATCATTTAAGAACCATTTTTATCTGGATTTGGAGGAAATTACATAAGTAAAAAGAAAATCAAAATTTATTTTGCTTTTATTTCTAAAGATGTTTTGGTGCCATTATTGGTGATCTTCATTTCTGTTTTTGTTGTCTCTCAATTAGAATATCTTGTAATTTTCTCAGGTCTAGTTGACTATAAGTATGACATAAAACAAAGGACACATAAATAGTAAAATCATTTTAAAAGCAACATTTATTTTTAATAAAAATTGGATATGATCATTATGAACTATATAAAACATTGTCTTTGTTCTTTAATAATATTACATATTAACTCCTTCCTGTTAACTAAGCAAGAAAATCCAATTTATTTGTGATTTTAGTCTTCCAACAGTGTAGATCTCCAACAAGCCAAATCTTATCATTTTGGGTATTTCTTATTTATATTCTCCCACAAATTCAGCATAGTGGACCCATGAATCATTCTGGAGACCTTCTTCTAGAGTTTCTGACAGAACATAAATACCAATGGAACATATCGTTACCCAGTTATCTCTGCCCATATTATATGATTGAATCATCTTTCTCAGTCATATAATATTCTGTTGATATAATATGCAATTTTAACTGTAGTTTTTCACTAGTAATATGCTACAATTTACTCAGTGTCTACTATATTATCTGAATGACTGAATGACATTTTAATTCTTTAACCCAAAAAATTATTTAATCCTTTTAAAGTGGTTTTACTATTTATCTGTCCTTTGTAAATGATACTTGTAGTCAATAAGACCAGAGAAAATTACAAGATATTCTGAGAGACAACATGGTTTGTCTAGAATATAGCCACATATGTGTATAAGGTGTGTCTGTGTGTGTGTGTTTGTATAAAGAAGATCTTTCTATACCACAATAATAAACCCAGAATTTTTACTGAAATTCTTTTGTCTGAACACAAATTCAAATGTATACACAAACTTCAAAATAGGGGGAATGGAAAAATAAGCTACAACCAGAAAGAAAAAAATCCTTTACATTTTCTTCTCTTCTTCCTACTTTGAATGAATAAAATTAGTTTAATAGCCCCTATCTTGCCTAAGCTAAAAAGCTTCATTAATTGCTTACAAACCAAATCTTCAAGAAGAATTGTCTTAAAGTGATCATTACAAGCATTTTCATTTCTAACTTGGGATGTTTATAACATCAAAGGTGATTCAAAGGCCACCAAACAACCAATTCGATTCTGCAAAAGTTTCAAAATTAATGTTTTCCTCAAAAGTGATTCTTGTCAGCAGCTGCAGTGTATGTCATGCTACAGTTTTAGATACTTAGCAATAGTACTGTTGACTGAATAAAAATGTATCTTTTTTTATTAGACATTCCCTTAAGAGTAGCTTGTCTGACTTTTTGTCATGAAGAAAAGCATTTTTTGTATGCATCAGTTTCTAGTAATGCTATATTTATTTCACTAAACAAAGGAATCATTTGCTGTGGGAATATAGATGATGATGATGATGATGATGTTTGTGTCCTTTATACTGGAAGAAGACCATGACATCAGGGAGATGATACTATGACAAGGAAATGAATAGGATTTGAGTGAGGGGGGTGGTGGTAAGCTAAGTCACCAACACTACTTTCTCCTCCAGATCCATCTGGGTCCAGTGGCCACTTAGGAATCAAGACAACCTGACCTTGGGTGTTAGGCAATCAAGGTTAAGCAACTTGTGCAAGGTTACACAGCTAGTGAATATGACACTTGAACTCAGATCTCCTGACTTTGGATGTATGACATCTAGTTGCACATACCAAAAAAATCTCTGTAAAATATCTATTCCCAATACCAGAATAGTACCTACTATCATCATATAATTTCTTCTGCAATATGCCTATAGTAAAGAAACTAGGGATGGAAGAGGAAAACAGAAGGGAAAGAGAAAGGAATAAATCTTTTTTAGCGTGATCACTATTTGCCAGGCACGGTACTGAGTAGTTTTTTTAATAAATATCTCATTTTATACTCAGAACATAGCTGCAAGGCAGGTGTTATTTCTGTCCTGATTTTTATGGTTGAGGAAACTGAGACAAACAGGCTAATTGACAGCCTAGGAACATACAATAGGTATTTGAGGACACATTTGAATTCAGGTCTTTGTGATTCTGGTCCCAGTTTTCTATCCCCTGCATCACACATTTCACGATTTCATTCCTTAATGGCCAAGCACTATTTAATAAGTGAAAAATTTAGTCAATTGTTTGCTCTCTAAGATACCAGAAGATTTATTAGGATTTTAAAAATTTTAATAGGTTGCCATAATATCATGGAAAGGAAGTCACAAACTTTACTAAGAAAAGTATTTTACGTAAGTGGGCAAAGATATAGTCAAATTTTGAACAAAAGCAAAATTTCTGAAATCAAGGTCCAATGATAACCCCACCTTAAGTCCCAAAGAACCTTTCAAGTTTCTAGGAGGTCAAAACTATCTTCATAATGATACTAACATATTTTAATTTATAATATGCTAAATATTAATAGATATAATCTATATAAACAAAAGTTATTTGAGGATTGTCCTTAAAAAATTCAAGTGTAAAAAGTGCTGAGACAAGCTATTAAAAAGAAGACTCTGGGGCAAAGCCAAGATGGCATATTAAAGGAAGTATTATAATTTCAAAGCATGGAATGTAATTTCCCAATATTCACATCTAAATAACTTAAAATAATATCTCACATCAAATTCTGGAGTGGCAGAAAGTTAAATTAAGACATTTTTCCAATCCAAGAAAATTTAGGAGGTTGGTAGGAAAGTTCTGTGATACTGGGTTTTGTATTGACCTAGAGTCCACTTGGGCAACACCAGCTGTGAACCTTGAAAGTAATGATAGGAAGAGCAACAACTAAGTCAGAGATGATAAGGGGATCAGTCAGAGAGACTGAGACACAGGACTGGGAATTGTTAGGTACTTCCTTTGTCTATACTTTTGAATCACAGATCCAGATCAAAGCTACAAGCAAGATCTTGAATTAAAAAAAAAGCAAATTAGAGAGAAGTCTAACAAAAAATTCTGGTAAGGCTAAAAAAATAATTTTCAAAAACTGAGTGGTAAAGAAAATATTAGATAAATAGAGGATACAGGAAGAAAGTTATGAAAAAACAAGTAACAAATTAAAAGAAGATATGCCAAAAGTACAGAAGAAAGTAACACCTTTGAAATGTGTGTTGGTAAAATATGAAAAAAGTGCAAAACTTGACCAATGAAAATAAGTACTTAAAAAAGAATAAGCCAAATGTAAAAAATGGTTCAAAAGTTCATTGAAAAAATAGAATTTTAAAAATTAAAATTGAATAAGTGAAATCTAATGATTCTATGAGGCAGCAAGAAACAATAAAACAAGCAAAATAAAACAAAATAAAAAATAGAAAATGTGAAATATCTCATCAAGGAGAGCTCATTTAAGAATTATTGTTCTACCTGAAAGTCCTGAGCAAGAAAAGAATCTGGACATAATAATTTAATGGGCAGGAAACCTGCCCAGACATTCTAGAACCAGAGGGGGAAAAAAATAGAAATTTTTAAAAATCCACTACGCACCTCTTGAGAGCCCAAAATGAAAACTCCCAGGAATAATATAGTCAAATTACAGAGTTCCAAGGTCAAAGAGATAATACTGCAAGCATACCACAGTCAGGATCACACGAGCTTTATCAACTAACAAAATAAAGAAGCAGAGTACTTTGAAAAGATTATCACAGAAAGTAGGTTTATAACTGAGAACTGAAGTAAGAGTTGTAGAGAGACAGCTTCGCTGTACTTATATTAGAGGGTTATATTATAAATAGAATGAAGAATGAAGAAATGAGGGATGAAGAAATAAGGGATAGAGGGGGAAAAAAGGAAGGATGAAAATAAACACTTATGTACTATGTGCTAGCACTCTATTACAAAGATAAATACAAAAAGAAAAACAGATATTGTTTTCAAGGAACATACAGTTTTTTCTTGGTTTTTTCTTTCATTTTTTCCCTTATCTTTCCAGTTAAATGTAGCGATAATTTTCAGTATTCATTTTTATAATGTTTTCTCCTATCCATCTTTTCCTCCTTCCATCCTAGGACAGCAAGTAATCTGATATAGGTTATACATGGAATTTACATCTCGATGGAAGAAAACAACATACAGAGTTGAAGTGAAAGTATGGGGTACAGTTTTGAAGATTAGAAGCCAAAATCAGGGATACGATGGGAATAAAGATCAAGCTTCATCCCTCCACAAAATGGAATTTAGCAATGCAAAATGGGATCAATCTTGTGATGGGATATTCACCACAAAGAAGGACCTAGGAGTAATTGAATACTCAAAAAGAAGCTGGTAAGAAGGGCTAAGGGAAGTTCCAAGAAGTAAATGGCAAGATTTTCAAATAGAAAATCTAGGAAAGGAGGACTGAGAAGGGAAAATAGACTAGTTTATAGCCCTTTGAAAAATGAAGATCTCAGGAAAATAATACTGGCCATAACATACTATCTTTGTTACCATAACATGATTCTTATTAACCTGTCAGCACCTCAAGAAGCTCTCTAATATTTTAAATCAGCATCAAGTTGCAGGTTTGCTTTGGTGAAGGGAGTTTTTACACAGATATTTCCATACCTCAATAAAATCACAAGTCTTTATCAAAACTAGAACAACAATTTTTAAAAGATTTAAAGAAAACAGTTCAAAATGACAGTTCAAAAAAAACAGTTCAAAATGTTCACTGACACTTTAAAAATAACCAAAATATCTATCAAAAATTAATGAGGGATTTGCCAAGCAGAGCCAAGATGGTAGCAGGAAGCTAAAATGCTTCTGGAGCTTTTCCCAACAGAACTTTAAATGAACCCTCTACACACACCTAGAAACTAGAGATCTCACAAAAAAAAAGAGTGAAACAAGTTCTCAACTCATGATATACTGGAGGAGCTTCTGTAAGGGTCTGTTTCTTCCTACTCTCAACAGATTTGACCAAAAGACAGAATAACATACATTTCCAATTGAGTTTAAAAATCTATCATACCCTACAGGAAAGTGGAAGGTAGAGGGGTAGGGAAAGACAGACGAAGAAGAGACTGATAAAAAGGAAGGTGAAAGTAAAAGTAAAAGTAAAGTTAACGTTAAAATTAAAAGTTAAAGAGGAAAGTAAAACATTGATGAGGAGGGATAAGAGAAAAGAAAAAAGTATAAATGGGGAAGATAGTATGGAAATACAGAGAAAGCAATCTTAACTGTTAATGTGAATGAGATGAACTCTCCCATAAAATTGAAAAAGATAGCATAATGGATTAAAAACAAGAAGCCTACAATATTTTGTTTATAAGAAAAAACATTTGAAGCAGAGAGATACATGCAGGGTAAAGAAAATAGACTAGAGCAAAATATATTATTCTTCAGTGGAAATAAAAAAAAATCAAGTCTAGCACTCCTGATGTCAATCAAAGAAACATCAAAAGAAAAGATCTCATTAAAAGGGATATGGAAGAAAACTACTTCTTTAAAAAGTACCATACAGGGGCCGCTAGGTGGCGTAGTGGATAAAGCACCGGCCCTGCAATCAGGAGTACTTGGGTTCAAATTCGGTCTCAGACACTTAATAATGACCTAGCTGTGTGGCCTTGGGCAAGCCACTTAACCCCATTTGCTTTGCAAAACCCTAAAAAAAAAAAGTACCATACAGAGTGAAGTAATATCATTATTAAATATATATGTGTGTGTGTGTGTGTGTGTGTGTGTGTGTGTGTGTGTGTGTGTGTGTGTGTTTGGTGTAGCATCCAGATTTATAAGAATAAAAGCAAAAGAAATCACTGAGAGATTCAAATAGCAAAACTATAGTAACTTCCCTCTCTCAGAATTAGATCAATATAACCACAGAATAAACAATAGGTAAGTTAAGAAGTTGAATAGAGTTTTAAAACATTTAGATATGGTAGAACTCTCAAGAAAACTTAGTGGGGAATAGAAAAGAATATACCTTGTTCTCTACAGTACATGACTCCTATACAGTAGATGATTTCATGTACTAGAGCACAAAATTTTTATAATCAAGTGCAGATAGGCAGAAATATTAAATGTATCCTTTTCAGGTCATGATGCAATAAAAATTCATGTAATAAAGATCCATGGAAAGATAAACCAAAAATTAATTGGAAATTAAATAACTTAAAGAATGATTGGGTCAAGAAACAAATCATAGAAATAATAATTTCATCTAAGACAATAACAACAATGAGACACTATACCAAAATTTATGAGATGCAGACAAAACATCTGTTGCTGTTTTTATTTTGTTTTGTTTTTCCTTTGCCTGGATGTGGATTGCATTGTCCATAACAAATTTCCCAGGGTTCTCCTATTTTTCCAAACTGCTGAGAGTTGCTGCATCCATCAAAGTTGATCAACTCACCATGTTGTCATTAATGTATGCAATGTTTCCTTGGTTCTTATCTCTTTGCTCAGCATCAGTTTCTGTAATTCTTTCCTTGCTATGCTAGAGTCTGACTATTCATGGTTTCTTATAGAACAAGTATACTCCATAACATTCATATACCATCATTTGTTGAATCATTCCCCATTTGATGGCCATTCCCTCAATTTCCAATTCTTTGCCATCACAAAAAAGAGCTGGTATGAATATTTTTTTGTGATTTCTTCTGGATATAGACCTAGTATTGGTATTGCTGGATCAAAGGGTATGATCAGTTTTATTACTCTTTGGGTTTAGTTCCATATTGCTCTCCAGAATGGATGGATCAGTTCACAACTCCACCAATAAACCATTAATGTCCCAGTCTTCCTACAACCTTTCCAATATTCATCATTTTGCCTTTTTGTCATCTTAATCAATCTGATAGCTGTGAGATGGCACCTAATTTGCATTCTAAATGTTTATATTAATAAAATAGAGTAAAAAAAGTCAATAAAATGAGCATGCAACTAAAAAACTAGAAAAAGAAAAAATTAAAAACTCCAATTAAATGTCAAATTAGAAATTCTGAAAATCAAAGGAGTTTATAAAATTGAAAGTAAGAAAACTATTGAACTAATAAATAACACTATTTGGTATTTATGGAATATAATTAACCCTTTACTAAATCTGATTAATAACAAAGGATGAAAATGAAATTAGCAGTATCAAAAATGAACAGAGCAAACTTACCACCAATGAGGAGGAAATTAAAGTTAATGAGTTAGAGTTATTTTGTTTAATTGTATGTGAATGTGAAATGGATGAATATTTGCAAACATATTAGATTCCATGACTAACAGAAGAGGGAATAAAATACTTAAATAATCTCATTTCAGACAAAGAAATTGAAGATACTATCAAGAAACTCCCTAAAAAAATCTCTAACCTCAAAAATGAATTGTACCAAACATTTAAGGAAAAATTAATTCCAATTCTATAAAAAATATAATTTAAAAATTAGGTCTGCACCAATATGGTGCTGATACCTAAACTAGGAAGACTCAGAAAGAAAAAGGAAATTCAAATCTATTTCCCTAAAGAACATTGATGCAAAAATTTTAAATAAAATCTTAGTTAAGTCAATTACAACTAGTTATTACTAGTTATCAAGTTATTACTTGGTAATACATCATGATCAGAGAGGCAGGGATGGTTCAATATTAGAAAAGCACTCAACATAATTGACCATATCAATAACAAAACTAACCAAAATTATGTGATTGTCTTAAGAGATGTTGAAAAAACTTTTGACAAAATACAATACCTATTCCTATTTAAAGTATTAGAGAATATAGAAATAAATGGAATTTTCCTTAAAATAATAAGCATTATTTATCTAAAATCATCAACAAATACTAAATGTAATGGGGATAAACTAGGAGCATTTCCAGTAAGATCAGGGAAGAAATAAGGCAGCCTATTAACACACTAGTTAGTGAGTACTAGGAAGTTCTTTTAATCAATTGAAAATATGCTAAAACTGATATTAAGACTGTGAATGAAGTAAATGAAAAAACCTACCAAGGAGATAAAGTCTCAGCAAAATGGTTAAGAGCAGTTTTGAGCTGTTTGAGTAAACCAGCAGTAAGAGCAATAAGCAGAGCAGGTTTTGACCTTTTAGTGCTTGACTGCCTAAATAAGGCTCTGTTTTTCAGAAGTGCTGTCTAACCATCCATGCTTTCCTCATCTTTTTTTGTGAAGCTGATTTTTTTGTGCACAAGTGTAAGATATTTTTATTTACCTTTATTAAATTTTATCTTATTAGCTTCAACCCAATGCTCTAGTCCAGTAATTCTCAAAGTATTCTCTATGGGCTCTCAGGGTGTTTCTCAGAGACTTTCAGGAGTTACTATAGATCAAATCAATTTTTATAATAATATGAAGACGTATTTTACCTATCAAATTACTCTGCCATTTTCTAACTACATATCCCTGTGAGGCCATATTATCTGCATATACTGCAACCAAAACAACATATCAGAACAAATTGAACATAGAAATGGATATAAATAGAATTGTGCTGGAGATGTGTAAAACAATGGATTTATCCCATCAAATTTTATTTCTTCTGGAAAATATAATTATTTTTTCATAAAAATTATATTTGAAATATAATACATTTATTTTATATATATATAAATGGATTTGTAACTTATCCATTTTAATTTCTAATATAGTAAATATCAATAGATATAACCTTAATACATAAAAGTTTTTTGAACTCTTCAATAATTTTTAAGAGTGGAAATAAGTCCCAAGACAAAAAAAGTTTGAGAACCACTTCTCTAGTCTGTCAAAGATGATTTTGTATTCTGCCTCTGTCACCTAGTATACTAGCTATCCTCTAAGAAGCTGTAGTATATATGGTGACCACAATGCAGTAGAATACTCTAAGCTGACAAGTTAAACAAGAATGAAGATAACTGACAGATCTTAAACTTGTTGATGAGTTAGGGGGATATTTACTCCAAACATATGGAAATTTCCCTATTTGAATTAAGGAATGAAAACAATTTATTCCATTAATCATAAAGGTGGTTGATCAGACATTGAAGACTTCAAGGTCATTGGCACTGCATCTTGGGTCATCACCAGTGATCTTGACTTTTGTCCTACTTTTTTGTCTCACACTTTCTGGAAGAGAGAGTGAGTCTCATGACTTTCTTCAACACCACTTCCCTCAAATCTAATTTATATACAAGTCATCACCAGTGAGATCACTAGTCCTCCTTGAAAACAGAGAATGAAACTAGCCATCCCTCCAACTTTCTTAAATTTTCAAAATGATTATGACATTTATTGCCTTTTGCCAAGTCATTGAATAAAGTCTACACAGGAGTCATTGAGGAACTCTACTGGAAATCTCCTGATATATCAAAATTCAGAAATACTCTGAATTTTGTCATGTATCACAATAATTTTATTTTATCATCATCTTAATATATCTGTCACCACTTTCTCAATAAGTAACATAGGACACTATTAAATGGTTTGCTAAGAACTAGGTAAGCTATAAATACTGTATTGCCTTTATTTGCTCAAATATTAATACTGTCAAAAAAGATAAATGAGGTTAGTCTGACCAAACATTTTCTTAGTGTATTCATCCTGTTTATTAGTAATCACCTCCTACCTTCCAAGAAGTTGACCATTTATTTATTTAATAATCCAGTATAAAATTATCATGGAATTTAAAATCCAGGGAAATATATTTGCAGACTCTGTTTTCTTCCTTTTTTTTTGAAAATCAAGATATTTGCCCTTCTGTAATTTTGTGACATCTCCTTTTTTCCATGATTCTATAAACATTATTAACAGTTTTTAAACAATCATATCTACTAGTACTTTTAATACTTGAAGATATAGTAGTTAATCTAAGCAAGGTTACCTGATTGATTGATTGAATAATGGCAGGTACTCTCCAAAAATCAAGCAAAATTACAATTGAACAAGTCTGCCTTCTCTCATGTTATCAGTTATTGTCTCAAGCTGTCAAAGTAAACATCTTATTTCTTCTTTGTTTCTCTTATTTACATCATTGTTTAACTCACCAGCCACAATTAATTCTGAATTTTAGCATTCAAGTTTTTATATAGAATCAAATCATAGTTAGTATTCATCCATTGTTGTCTGGTTTTAGTTCATTTTCTGCATGTTTCATTAAATCCAAATTGGTTGATGAGTACCTTCTGTCTTTAAATCATTTTTTTCAGTTATATTCTATTTTTTCCCTCATCATTGGAATTGATGTCTTCAAAATTTCATTCTTCAGAATTCTACAACCTTATTCTATACTTAGCCATTTTTCCTCAAACACCCTAATGTCTCAATTTCCCATAGCCTATATCTTCCTCCATCCCACTCAGTTACACATAGAGATCATAATATTATAGGTCACACAATCATCCACAAGTGTTCAACTTTGAAATTATTTCATCTGATTATGATATTTTTAGTTCATTTTTTCTGTCTTACAACTCAATAGTCTCATTCTCTGTCTTCAATATAACATCTAAAGTCTCTACCTCTCAGTTCTTTTTCAGGTCACCTTTCCTGCACTACAATCTCCTCCCCTCCTTATGCAGACCCCACCTGTCCCCCCCCCCCCTGAGCCTTTAGTGACCCCTCTTCAAATCTACACAGTCCTCTTCTTTCAAGTCCTTTAACTCTTTATACTATTGATATTCTGACACTGGCTTTGATGATAGACTCCTTTTTTTCTTCTTTTGATTCTTTTTTCACAACATGATTAATATGGATCTATGTTTAGAATCATTACACGTGTATAGCCTATATTAGATTGCTTTCTCTCAGGGGGTAGGGAGGGAAGAGAGAGAGGGAGAAAAATGTAAAACAAAACCTTGTAAAAATGATTGGAAAAAACTACCATTGCATACTGTTGAAAAAACAGATAAATAAAAATTCTTTAAATGTGGATGGGTCCCAATGCTGTGCAATTCTGTATGTAGAAGTCATTTCTTATAGTTTCTCTTGGACTTGTTAGTTAATGTTTATTTAGGCTAGTGATAGTTTTATGTTTTAGATTCACTGAAACAGGTTCATTGAAGAGGAGTTGATTTGTCTATCTTTATTTAGGCAGCTACCCTGGCTTTAAGCTCCAAATACTTTTTTTTTTAAAAGTCAACAAAGCAAGCAAAGTGGAATTTTATATTCTCTACATTTTTCAGTTAATTAAGGGATTACAAGAAATATGGTATCTATGGAATGTCACTTGTCACAAACTATTTTTCCATATTAATATCCTCAAGTATATGTAGATGATGTTCAAACATTTTACTTGGATGGGAAAGTAGCATAAATGCATTAGTTTTGATATTTTCTTAGTGAGTTTCTTAATGATTTAGAAGGGCTTAATTTTTTTCATCCCTTTGGTATCTTGCCCTTTTGAAAATCATTAATTTAATGCCCGCACAATTGTATCACAACCAGCATATACTTAATTTAATCAAACTACTTTTCTCAATGTAATTCCCATCAGTGCATAGATTATTGGGCCTGGAGTCATATCATTTTCATGATTCAAACACTAGTTGTGTGACCCTAAGAAAGTCATTTAAACCTGTTTTCTTCATTTTTCTCATCTATAAAAAGACCTCGAGAGTGACAAATATTCCAATATAATAAATTCCAATATAATTCCAATATAATTGCCAAGAATACTCCAAATGAGGTGGCAAAAAAGTTGGACACAAAGAAAAATGACTGAACAACAACAAAACCCTCTGTACTTCTTTTGGTACAGAGGTATCAATGCATTCTACAACATAATGCTGACTGAGTATTCCATGTCATTCAGGGAATGTTTTCTCTTTGATTCTGGCACTAAAACAACTATGTATAGAGAAGTTCATCACCACCAGCCTGGATGTGGTTATAGATTATTTGACCATGGAGAACCATGAAGTCATTACAAAACTGACAAAAACATATCAAGAATACATGATACCAATGATACCTATTGTTTTTAATTGTGAAAAAGTAGTTGCTTCATAAGAGCAAATAGTTCTCTTAAAAGTTCTTTTCTAAAAAAATGTCCCCCCATTCTTATACCAAAATCATTGAAGGCTCCTTGAAATGCATAACAATAGAAATAAACCTGTTCAATGACTCTCTAAACATTAACATGAGAAGAGGCATAAAAAGGATGATGTGTACTAGTTAAAAGTGTTCATTAATGTGATAGAAAATATGCATAATGGAGGGAAAAAGATTCTCTGTGAATAGTGAAATTCTCCAGATGTTTCTGTTTGCAGATAATAGTATACTAGGTGCATCAAACAAACCCTGGACCATTGGAAAATCTTCTGGATAAGATTTATAATCTCCAAAAAGAGTTTGGTCTGACTATACATAGAAACAAAATGCAGAAATTTGGATAGATAACCTATAGAGTTTGTATACATATATACATAAGTATAAATTTGGGACACATATACATACATACATATATATCTGAGACAGTTGGGTTCAAAGCTGAACAAGAAGAGGAGAGAGGACTGAAATCACAATTGGGAAAATGAAAAGGTTAGGAAATCTGAACTCATAAGCTTACAAAGAAAGTGACCTAGGGATAATAGGATTCACTGGAGGAATGCTCATTTTGAACTTTGCCCTGAGATAAAGGGACACAACAATAAAATATTATACCAAGTATAAATTCCTTCCAACTCAACCTCTATGGATTCCTGTGACTGTAGGGATAAGATAATAGATCCAGAATTGAAGTTTGCTGAGTTAGCAGCAGTGGAAAATTATAACATAGTAAAGTGTAATAGCAATATTTCATATATTTTATAATCATTATATCTCATTACTACAAAATTGTCCATATATCTGCCATGCGAAGCAGTTTTTACCACTTACCCATCTTTTGTATATATTTTTAATGTTATAAAAGTCAAATTAATCTTTAACAGATCCAATTTTGTGTTTCACAGTATTTATTATGGTACTAGTACCATTAAATAATTTAAAATATAGTTTGCAATACAGTCTACTAAAGGAAGAAAAATTAGCATCTAAAATTTATTTCCATGATGAAACACTAAAAAATCCATATATGGAACAAATTTTCTAAAATAAATAATTCTTTAGATACTTTTAAAATTTGAAATTACTCATAATAACCTTTGAGAACTTAATCCTAAATTCTTTTATAATATATTTAGTATGTTAAATAATAAAATCTCTGCTGAAGACCTCATGGCCTTAGAATAAAGGATAGTTGGGAAGCCACTAAGACATATTTGCTGAAGTCCATTCAGCCTTGGATCTATGGTAGTTGTGGAAGAAGTTACCAAGAGAGTATTTATAATATCAGGAAAAAGTATTAGTACCAAATATATGTTACCAGATTGATATAAACTGAATTATTAGTATTTTAAATTGAGATTGAGATTGGATATAACTTCCTCTCCCATCCTCCTATCTTAAGACAAATTAGGAGTTACACTACCTGAGCTTTGTAACCCTGGCTTTTTTTAATCTCCCCTCTCCATCTAATCTGTCTAAAAATCTTTATTTTAAAAAATGATGATATTAGAGTGGTTATATACATGCACAGTAAATAACTATTGGTAGAGCTATAAAATAAGTCACCTTCTCTATAAAGATATTGAACCATACACCAACACTAAACAGTACACACTTTTAGTCCCAGAAATAACACCACAAGGTCTATGCAATCAAGATATCAAAGAAACAAGGAATGGCCTTTTGTGTACAAAAATATTTACAGATGTAAATAGCAAAGAACCAGAAACTAAGGACACCATTGCTTTTACTTCATCATCTTATTTTTATATGTTTATTAAAATATAAGTTCATAATTTAGGGATGATACAAGAAGAAGGAACCTTTTAAGCTTTGGAGACAGCCAATAAGCAACCAAAGAATAAGCAGATGAGAGTACTTGAAACAAGAAAACCAGCATCGCTGGATTGTGGAATACATGAAGAGAAGTAAGATGTAAGAAAACTAGGAAGGTAGGAAGATGTCCTGTTGTGAATACAGTAAACACCAAATGGAGGATTTGATATCTGAATTTGGAGTTCATTTAGTAGGAGAGGGACATGGTCAAAATTTAACCCTGAAGAAGAATATTTTGATAACTGAATGGAATAGCAACAGGGGCGGGGAGAGATCTGTAGAAGGCAGAACAAACAGAAGTCTATACAGGCATGAAGAGATAAGGGCCTACACTGGGGTGATGGCTGTAGGAATGCAAAGAAGGGACAGTATAATAGAGATGATGAAGAAGAAATAGGGAGATAGGAGCAAAAGACAGTCCCAAAAAGAAACTGTCAAAATTCTAAACAACGATTGAGACAGAGTGAATCATCAAATAATTAATCTATTAAAGATAAACCAAAAATGAAATAAAAGTGCCATCAATTTATGGGTAACTCATAAAATAATGAACAAAAAGAGGTTTTTAGAACTAAATAAATATTTTAAATAGAAAATCAACAAATTAGCAATCATAAATAAATTAATTAATTAAAATTAAAATCATAGAAGTAAATAAGCTTTAAAAGATTATAAGACTGATAAAAGAGCAATTTTGCAAGATTAGCAATAAACAAAAAAGTTAATATGATTTTAAACATAAAAAGAAAAATCCTAAAATTTCAGAATTTTCTTAGTATATTTTATTCAAGCATCAGCTAGATTTTCTTATGCATTACTTCATTTACCCAATGGAGTTATTCCTTATAATGGATTTTTTTCAAGGAAAAAACCAATTCAACACAATCAATTGATGCAACATAAAATCCTTTTTCTTATACTACCTTCTCTACCTCCACAAAGAAGAATAAGAAAGTATTTTCTCATATCTCTTCTTTGTGGAAAAGCTTATTTTTCTGCAATTTTGCAACATTTAGTTTTATAATTTATGGTGTTTATTCTCTACATTTACATTATCACAGACATTATGTATCTTGTGTTCTTGGATCTATTTACTTTAATTTGTATGAATTCATGTTAGTCTTAATATTTTCATCCTTCTCTGGCATATTTCTTATAATACAGGAATATAGAATTTTATCCATACAACACAATTTATCTAATCATTTACCAATACAAGGGCATCTATTTTGTTTCTATAGTTCTTTGTTAACTATACACACACACACACACACACACACACACACACACACACACACATGCACACACACACAAACATACAAACACACCACACAGGATTCTGTAAATATTTTTACGTATGTTAGCATTTATTTTTGTCAATGACCTTTATAGGATATAAACTTGGCAGTGAAACAGAGAGAGTAAACATTTCAGTAACTTTATTTTCATGTTTCAAAATTGCTTTTGAGAATGGTTTACTAATTCAAAGTTCTTCCAAAAATGCAATAGTGTACCTGACATTCCACAATTCTTCAAGTTATTATTCTCATGATTATTCTCATCTTTTGCCATCTTTCCCAGTTTTCTGTGTCTGTGGTAAAATCTCAAGAACTTTTGTTTTATATTTCTCTTATTATTAGTGACATGGAGGATATATTCATATAGATATTTTATTTTCAAATTTTTTTAAGAATTTTTCCTTATATATTTGGCAATTTTTCTTTTAGAGAATGCATTTCAAAATTAATTATTTCAATATTATTAAGATTGAGGTGAGAAATTTGATATGAATATTCACTTTGCCCAATTGACCACTTCCTTTCTTGCTTTAGATGCATTATATTTCTGCAAAAAAATTCAAATTTTTGTGAAATCAAAGAAGATCTATTTTGTCATTCATAAATGTTTCTTCATTTTCTTTGGTTAAGAATTCATCTATGCATAGCAAAGAATGGCATATGATCTGCTTCTTTTAAAAAATAGTTTGTATGATCTTTAATTTATCTATTTCATTTATCCCTTTTGAATTTTTCATGAAATATTGTATAAAACTAATTTCTGCCAGACTGATTTCTAGTGTTCTCAGCTTGTTCTTATCATGGAATACTTTTCTTAACTAAATCATTTTTTTCAAGTTAATTTAAGTTCTATTACTTCTAATTCTTTTACCTAGCCTGTCTTGATGAATGTTTCTATTTTTTAAATCAATATAAAATTGCTTTGATAACTGATGCTTCATAAAATGATGTACATTCTTCATTGCTCTTTTTTATTTCCATATTCATATTTTAGATCTTTTTTCCTCTAAATTAATTGCTATTTTTACTCTGTAAAGTATTTGTTTGGTATTTAGTTTAGGAAGATGTTAAAACTACTAGTTGGCTTTGTTGATATTGTCACATTATTATATTGACAGAAATTCCTTAAATAAAAAAATTTACTAAAGCATGAAAAACCATGACATTTTAAAAAGATCATTAAGATTTTAATCAGCACAATCTCAAAAAGATTAAGAATATTATGAATCAATTCTCAAAGAGGTTTTTAAGAGCTAAATGGATTTATTTATGACAATTCTAGCAAAATGTTTAAATGAATGTATTTAATTTAAGCAATTCCCATGTTATATGAATTTCATTGTATGAATCAGGTACTGGAATAATCTGCAATTTATTATTGATAAAATTTAGACAGATTTTAAACAATTTATACAGGATTATACACTTGATAAGTTTCAAAGACTAGATTTCAACTCAGGTCTTCTTGACTCTATGTCAAGTGTTCTATCCATGGGCAATATAGCTGCCTCTAAGAAAAAGGTCAAGATTATATAGAAAAAAGAAAAAGGTGTAATATAATTCAATAATGGATGTTGTTGAAGGTTTTTGCTTTAATTAAGTGATAAAAGTATGCCTAATGACAAATGATAATGAAATCTACTTAATGATGAAAGGTTTTGCTAAAGTATTATCTTGGCTGCAATTGATAAATTTGGGAAAAGATAGAAAAAGTCAGTGGTAGAGGTGATGTGGAATTTCACAATGTTTCACTACTTTGTAAGATTATGAATTAATCCAGTTTTTTCTAAAAAATGATTTTCAATTATCCATGAAAATTCACAAACTTTAATACCAGTTGATTCAAGAATACTACCCCAGGAATGCAGAAAGATGAGTCCAATGTTACCAAACAATTAACAGCAACATTATTTATAATAGTACAAGACTGAAAACATATTTGGAGCCTAAAGATTGAGAAATGACTATAATTATACTACAATTTGGCCCATAATAAGTGCTCATAGATATTATTGATGTTTGTCCTTCATTCTAGAGAAGGATCATGATGTCAGGGAGGTAAAGCCACAACAAACACATGAATTGAACTTGAGAGAGGAGATGCTATGCTACATCACCAGTCTCACTTTCTCCTCCACAGTCATCTAGGTCCAATAGCCAGATATGAATCAAAACAAGTTGAGATGGCCCTGGATGTGAGGCTGCAGGGTTAAGTGACTTTCTCAAGGTCACATAGTTAACAAGTGTCAAGTATCTGAGGATGGATTCACATTCCTGTCCTCCTGACTCCAAGGCCAGTGCTCCATCCACTGTACTACCTAGCTAGAATATGGATATTATTGATTGATTCATAACAGAACACCATGGGAAGATTTCGATAAATTGTAGCAAAGTGAAGTAAGCATAAGTAAAAGAACATTATTAATGGTGACTACAATAATGTAAATGAAGATAACAGTAACAAGTCAACTGCAAAGGAAAATATTAACTTCAAATATATCATTTTAATACACATTCTTTACAGGAAAGATAAACAACAAAATGGAATAGCTACGTGTACTGTCAATTTTATTACTACTTTTCTTAACTAATTTTTAGGAATTATAGGAAGATACTGTGAAAGTTTTTTCATTAGTAAATCACTGTCTCCTAATAAAATATTCAATAAAAATTTACTGTGGTTAGGTCAAGACACGTTTGTGAAAATTAGAAAATGAGCTTATTTGAATCTTTGAAATTAAAAATAACATAACATATAAAAGTAATTTTGCAGAGAACTGACAAAACATCAATTATTACAAGTGAATAATAAAAGCATAACAAATAGCTTTGCCAGCAAGCAGAACTGTTTCAAAGTAACATCATAATATTATAGAGCACATTCAGGGAACACAACCTGGTGGTTCCTTCCTGGAAAATGTAGCTAACATGAAGTAAATTAGTCTTTGGAAGACCTTTCTATAAAAAAGGGGTAAAAATTTTGTGTTTATGAAGTAGCATCAGCTTCCAGATAAACTGTCCAAATAGAAGTCAGATTGGCTATCTCATGCATTCCTACTCTTGTAAAATAATAAATTTTTTATTCTACTGAATACTAATCAAGAAATCCAATAGGGGCAGCTAGGTGGTGCAGTGGATAAAGCACCAACCCTGATTCAGGAGTACCTGTGTTCAAATCCAGTCTCAGACACTTAATAATTACCTAGCTGTGTGGCCTTAGGCAAGCCATTTAACCCCATTTGCCTTACAAAAACCTAAAAAAAATAAAGAAATCCAATAAAAAATATCAGTAAGTCATTTTTTTTACCATGGAAGTGCACAAAAAGGCAGCCAGAAATCTGCCCAAGTGAAAGAGATGATCCTCAAGAAAAGCATGATCCTGTATGACTAGATATGACAGATGTGGCTTTCCAAATGCTCTTTGTGAGTAGAAGGAATGGAAATCTTTGGAGAAAGACCCATGTTATTCATAAAACTCCAGAGTGAGACTTTGGAAGTCCATGGCACAAAAATACATGGATCAGATCAAAAATCCATTTGAACAAGGAATTTGTTTTTTAATAAAAAAAAAGTTGAAGTTGCTATTTGCTGTGCTACCAATCATTCCTTCTAACAAAGAGCTACACAATAAATTTCTCCCTGTCAGTGTCAAAAATAAGTAAAACTCTTCAGAGCAATTTATGTATTTCCAATTATGAGAAAAAAAACACTAAAGGAAGTATTAGATTTAAAGTGAAAATGATAAAAGGTCCAAAGCCTGTAAAGTTATTTAGAAAAAGGGAAAGGTACAAACCCAAGAAATCATGATTATTTCAAAAGCACTCTTTTGAAAGAAAATCTTCAACCTACTGAATAGCTCTGCCTTTGGAAAATTGCAGGATGTGAACAAGAGTCACACAGGATGAAAGATGATAAGATATAGAAGTTGTGATCTGATGTATATATCAGAGGTATAGTTACAGTATCCACCTATTTGACCTAGTCCTTGACACATGACTGGTCCTTCTTCTTTACCTATTATTCAATGAATAGATAACATTTTTTAATTGTTTGCTTGTTCAGAATTCTTATTTGACTGCTTATACTCACCACAAAACTCTCCATTGCCTTCATTATATTTTAAAATTCTTTTGACACTGTTGTGTCACAGGGTTTTGATGACAAGATTGTAATCATTAAGGAAGTTAAAATTCGGAATTTTTTGACAGAGTGAAATAAGATGAAATCATCAATATGGTACTTAACTGAAATAAATGTAAAGTTATAGATCATTGTATAAGTTCACTATATAGAAGAGATCCAGAAATTTTAAATTAACTACAAATTTAATATGAAGTAACAATGTCGTTAACCAAGAAACTCATGAATCACTATTGAGCTATAGTTCAGTTAATAAACTATAGTTCTACTTTGCAATATCAAATACCTAGAGTATTTATTTCATTACATTTATGATAAACATTTAAGATAAACACTCATATAGAGAATACAAAGAAGTAGCAATAGTTTAATAAAAATATTTCTTGGAAAGAATAGTTAAAGAAATTAAGAATTTTTAGCTTGGAAAAGAGAAGATTAAGGGTATACATATGATAGTTTTCAAATATTTGAAGGTTTATTGAAAAGTAGAGGGAAAACTGTTCTTTATTGTTTCATAGAGCAGCATGAGAATTGCTAAGTGGAAATTAAAGAGACACTAATTTTCAGATAACATAAGAAACAACTATAACTAGTCAAACTACCAGCTCATTAGTGTTATTTAAATAGAGGCAGAATTACTAGTTATCTTGGATGTTACTTGGATAATACTGTATTGAGAAGCTTACTTAGATGACCACTAGGAATCCTTCCAACTAAAGTTTCTTTGATTCAATGCACTAATTAAATATCATTACTGGGTTTTTTTTAAGACAAAAAAAATCCTCCCCAAAAATTTCAGGAATGAATGGATGAAAATCATTTATTGTGTACTCACTATTCCCAGTACTGTGTAAATGGAAATGACAAAGTGATTGAAGAAAATCTGACAGTTATAATTTGTTCACCAAGTACCCCTAGATGAAATTTTTCATGTAAAATATTATCATTATATGTTTTAAATTTATATGTATATATGAACATGTACACATATCCATTTGTGCATATATCTGCATGAATGTCAGGAACAGGCATTAATTAGGATGAATTTAGCAAATTTAGCAAATATGCATTTGAATGGCATGGAGAAAGTGATCCAGGACATGGTTTGGATGTTTTCTTACATAGTTTAGTGGGTAGAGTACAAGACATAAAGATAGGAAAACCTGAATTCAAATGCCTAATGACACTAGGAATGAAGGTCACTTAAATTTTCTAGCTGTTTCCTCATTTGTACAATGCTAATAATAACAGCATGTAAGCATCACTGGGTTATTTGGGATCAAATGAGGTAATATATAAAGCATATTGCAAAGTTTAAACCTCTATGTAAATGCTTGCTATGTTTATTTTTAACATTAATAGGTTGAGAAAAGCATTAGTAATTATTACTCATATACATAATGTTGCAACAGTAGGAAGAATGCCCTTTCCAAGTATTTCCTGCTCTGATCAAATCACAAGTCCAGATTAAAAACCAGAGAGAAAAATGTTAAACAAATGTGTGGGCTTAAAAGACAGCATTTTCAAAGTATATTAGAAAGAAGCTTTAGTAAAAGGGAATCTGTATTGTAAGATCCTCAGGAGAAATCAAATGGCAAAACTGAAATTGGTATGTCTCACATTTTTATGCATCTCCTGGGAATTGACCTTGTTGCCCTCAATCGTCTCTGCCCTATCTTTCAATTTGAGTTAAAGAGGATCAGTATGAATTTGCCATCAGGAGCTGTTGCCCAAAGCCCTGGTGTAATTAGTTGATGTATTAATTTGCCAACTAGATGTGCACTGAACATTATGATGGTGGATTATCATGCCAAACCCTCACAGTGAAAGCCCTAAAGGGATGGAAGAAAATAGAACATTTTCAATCCCAAACTACTTGCTGAAAATTTAGCATGGTCAACACGTCCCATTCTGGAGTGAGTCAAACCTCTCTACTCAGCAGGAGAATAACTGGCGTTCAGTTATAATATCTGAAGTATGGGACAGTGGTGCTACTATAATGATCACAAAAACTAACACAATTCCATTAATATAACTGTCTTACCACAATTTAACTCAAACATTGAATATGGTACCAACTTATGTATTATTAAAATTCCATTTAGCTAAATGCTAAGTCTACAAAGAGTCTGTGAACTACAGCATTTGATTTACGTCTTCTGTTAACATTTTTGTCTTCCTATAATGCAAGCATTATTTTATGCAGATCAGAAAAAATAAATATATCCATTAATATTAATAACCCTGTATAATTTAGTTAGGTGACTTCAAGTCATCAATAACATAAATAAAAACCTGAATTGTCCCACCACAGACATGAATTTTGGAAACATCTTTAGGAGTCAACTTCAAGGAAAATATTTCCTACCTCTTTTTAATTCTATTTCCATCATTTCCATTTTGATGTGGAATGTAGATATTGTCATGACAATGATTCTAGTAGCTTTTAGAATCAGTTCAAATGAAATCATGTAATTACATCAAGAATACACAGATGTAATGCCATATAAACCTTTATTAAAGTCATTGCCAGGGAAGAGGAGCACTCTTGTTCCAAGTCACCTATTCAGTGTTCCCAATCATCAAAAGAAAAAGAAATCTTCAGCATGATCTGACATGACTATACACAAAAACTTTCTTCCCCCCAAGTAAAACTGCAAGGAAAATTATGCTAAATAATGCATGGAATGCAAGATAAATGCTAAATGCTAAATAATGGAATGCAAGGTAAATTAACAGGTTGATGTTCTTTTAATGTATAAGAGAAGATGACTACAGTTAATGCCAGAATCATTGCCATAAATTACTTTTTAAAAAAATTAAAATGAAAGTGAATAAACCACAACTTATTAAGGGTCCAATTTATTTTTACTTTTGATTTGTTTTGGGTATTAAAAAACTGCTTACTAATGAATTCTAATCTATTGCTTTTTAATGATACTTTCTTCAATACTCCAAGCATTTCTGGTATCATTAATGGTAGAAGCACTATGGAAATATAGGCCTGTCACCAATGGAAATTTCAACACTAGAATACTTTATAGATTGCCTTCAAGAAGTAACATGGATAAATAAATTCATCAACAAATTTCTGGCATGAGATTCTCTGGTCTAGCATTAGACCAGACTAGATTCTCAGATAATAGTCTATCACTAAGCAGTTCAATAAGACCAAAACTTTCACTCTACTGGCATTTCCTTCATTAATTCAGAATTACCTCCATCTCTTTCTATAGCAACATAGTGAGAATTCAGTGGAAGATTTGTTGAAATTCTAGAAGACATTGAGTTATTTGGTTATTTGAGATTACATTCATCAGGAATAAAAGACATAGTGGAAAGCCCAAAAAGATGAGAGGCAGTGCAAAACAATAGAAAATATGCTAAATTCAGAGACAGAGTATCTGGTTCTAAATCTTAGCTGTGAGAAATATGACTGGGTGGGGGGGTAGCTAGGTGTCACAGTGGCTAGATCACCAGCCCTGGAATCAGGAATACCTGAGTTCAAATGCGGCTCAGACACTTAATAATTGCCTAGCTGTGTGGCCTTGGGCAAGCCACTTAACCCCATTGCTTTGCCAAAAAAAAAAAAAAAAAAGAAATATTACTTCAGAGTAAGTCAGATAAACTTTCTGGATTTCAGTTCCTCTTCTGTAAAATGATGAGTCAACCTAGATAGTCCCTAAATCTATAAGGTAGAATAAGAATATAAGAGCATTATATTAGAAACACATATATAGAGAGTCTCAGGACCCAGGAACCTCACTATAGATTTAAAGTGATAATAATGACAGTTCAAATTTGCATAGATTTAAAGTGATTTTTTTTTACAATATCCTTATAACAATGGTGTCAATTCAAGTAGAAACAGGGAGCCACAAAAGTCTACATAAGAATCACTATCAAGTTAATGCTGCCTTAGAAAACTATTAACATTATGTATATTCTATTCAATTTTCACTTATTTTATTAAACATTTCCAGATTAAATTTTAATATGTATCAGTCTCCAAATCTGCTGAATAGAAAACCTAGTTCTATTACAGTACTATTATGTAGCATTCTTAACTAGTATTTTTTTATTTAAACATATGTACTCCTGACTCTTCCTATGGTAAGGGGAACCCAAAAGTCTACCAAATTTCAATGGCAGTTACAGGAATAACTTGGTTGGAAATTATCTACTCCAATGTCTTATTTTACAGATTAGTAAACTAAGGCCTAGTGATGCTAAGTGACTAGACCAAGGTCAAATAGCTAAGTAGGTTAAAATGTGATAAACCCTGAGATGCCAGTTTCTCTGACTCCATGGCCAATATTTTTCCCTGTGTACCATATTGACATCAAAAAAGAAAACAGTATTTTATCTTCTTCTATTTAGAGATCTGGGTGATACAGGAAGTCAGAAAGAAGATATGAATTCAGATCCAGTCTCAGATGCTTACTAGCTCTGTAACTATAAGCTAATCACTTAATCTCTGACTACTTCAGTTTCCTCAAGTATAAACTGGAAGTTGTAAAGATCAAAGAAGATAATATTTGTGAATCAGCACATTTCCTGTCAAAGAACAATTTTTAATAAATGCTTATTCCCTTCCATAATTGTATCTTTCCTTTCTTTCCCTGTTGTATGAATAGCACTACTTATGAACAAATAACCCAACCAGAAGACATCTTTAACCTGTGCCTCTCTGTTCTTACCTTCTAGATGCTGGGGCCCAGAAAAACATGAGAGAATCCTACTGTTTTATATATATATATATATATATATATATATATATATATATATATATATACATATATATATATATTCCCACCAATGGCACTACTACCTCTGGTAAGCACTTTGCTCAAAGAAATGGTACTCTAAGCAATATAAATTGATAAACTCTCCTATACATTATTTCAAATCAAACATTGATTACCTTCAATTAAAACATTAAGGTTTCTGAAATGTGGTACAGAGAAGGTAATTGTGGCAAGACCTCTTCCTCCCACCCCTATATTAATTTAGGAATATAAAGAAGCATTATGGATGGGAGAAGAAATAGTAGAAGGGTAAAATATTTATATTATATAGGCACTGAAGTCAAGATTAGAAATACAGAAGGCCAAAGCAGTTTGACAGTTCGTCTTATTAAAGAGAACAGAACTTACACTAATCTATGGATTCCAGAATTGTTTTAAAAAAAGAGTTTTCATTTGAAATTTACAGAGTCCATGAGTTTTTGTTTTCCTTTTCATGACCCAACTCTCACATGAGCAATTCTTTACATATCCAGAGAGTTTCTCCTGGGATTTCTTTTAGAGTGCCACATAATATTTCCAATTCAGACACATTATGTTGTAATTCATAAGAAGAACTCATAAAAATTTGACTAGAAAAATAGAATTCCATATAGAGGTTTTTTAAAATCCTATAATCTTCTTTTTACTAAAACTTCATCACTAAAAGAGTTGTCTGAGTCTTAAGGCTTATCTAATAATTCGTAATGAACATTTCAATACTTGATACTAGGAAAGCTTAGCTCAGAATTAAGTTACTAGCACTTATGCTATTTTGTCAAAAGGGTAAGGGTTTTTTAAGTTCAATGGAGAAAATGCTATTATTGTTATAATGGTTGCTACCATCATGAACATTATTGAATACTCTACTAATGGTAAGGGGAAATATCTAACAAATGGCAAACATATGGTGTACACTTGGAATTGCCTTTCAGAGTTTAAACTTGTAATGAATCTTGAAAGGAGTGATTGGCATAATCATATAAAAACTACTAAATGTGTCCTCTGTGTATATGGTAATAAAGACAAAGGTTATACTACCTACAGATAACCATATAACTGATTTTTCTCAATAAGAATTTCTTGGAGCAATTAATAGTAAGATGATTTGATTCTGAAGATGATAACAATAAAATATTTTTTCTTGTAGCTTAGATAAACAAATGTCTTTATCACTGTTTTCCCTCTTTGGCTGTGCTCTATTGTCTTTTCCTTGTCAATAAAGTTATCTATTCTCCCCCAAACTCTTCCCCTCAGAAAATTGTTATTGACTCTCTTTCCTAAGAAAATTTACTCTGTACTGGTACCACTATAGCAAAATATTTAGCACTGGAGCCCTTGAGATGAGACTCATGAATGAACTCTCTTTGGGGAACATGTTCTAGAATTATACTCTTGCAGAGAGTCAATAGATTTCTTTCAATTGTTTACTTTAGTAAATGAAAAAATATTTTCAAAGTGTAAAATATATACCAAGGCAGCTTTTATTTTATGTGTCCTTTTGATTTTTTAATCACGATTTTATCGCTCTCATTTTGCAATGCTTTTATTTCCAAATATATCCTTTTCCCAACTCCTACCCAGAGAGTCATCTCTTGTAACTAGACTACTAGGGGGTAAAGTGTAGTAAGCAACTTGTTCAATCACTCTCACCTACCTACTATCCCCACCCTCCTACTGATTCATTGCCTACAGGGGTTTACAGGTGTAAATACTTTCTCTCTACTCTGGGAAGTTAGCCCCAAGTCTCTATCCAGAAAAGGAAAAAAGTATTAGCAAAACACATCAATAGTAGATCTATCTTTTCTCTAGGGATTCACCCCCCCAAAAAAAAATATTTAATTCCTCCCAACTACATTTCCAAAAAGTATATCCACACACTAGCAAAGGCCTGAAGCTATCATTATTTATAAAGACCAAGTAAACATAAAACTATAAAAGATATACAGTCTTTTCTATGGCCAGAAGGAAAGGCTTCAGGCTTCTTTAAGAGGGAAAAAGAAGAGAGAATTAATGCCATAAGATTCTGTATTGAGGATATAGAGGTGATTTCAGCAACCACAGCATCTATCACAGAGCTCTTCTTGCCTGACTGATCAGCCCAAGCACCCTTCTTCAGAATCTTGATCCCTCTAAGGCATTTAACTTTGGTCTTGTTTTCACTTTTCCAGATTCACTCATCTCACAAATATCCCTTCTGATATAATGTTTTTTAGTCTCATCAAGACCTGGGTTTCTTAATTGCATTTAAGTTCTGCTTAGACTGACTTTTAAAGTCAAAAGAGCAGGATCTAACATTCTTTGTCCTATCCTGTTTCCTTTTTAATCCACTGGGAGGACTTTTTAGCATTTCATAAAAGGATCACTGGTCAGTGACATTTTTATTATTAACAGCTCTTCTCTACCTCTTTTCAGGGATTAAGTTATGAACTTTCAAAGATTTGTACATTTTTTTATAAATTATTTTGTTTAAGCACTTTAAGAATTTGTACAAGAAAAGAATTTAACACTCGTGTCCTAAAATTATGAATCCCCAGGTGTTCAGGGTGCCTGGGAAAGAATCTCACCTCTCGCATTAGTCCTGTTTTCTGAGGAGATCAGGGCTTTGGCAGTCATCCTTAAAAAACAGGGGGCTTGATAAATCCAGGAGAGGGTTGCAAGATCAGGGAGTTAGGCCAAGCATAGTATCATAGCTCACTGCTTCCCTGGTTGCCAGTCTTCAGAATTCCTTGCTTCTCCTCTCCAGGTTTTCAGCACCAAATGAAAGGTGAGGTCAGAAAACCAGCGGTTTAAGGATAGCAATGGAGGTAAATGGAACGTAAAACTGTTTATTGAAGAAAGGAATGCCATGCTAGATCAGAACAGATGCCATCAGTGGGTAGCAGGGAGAGCATGCCTCTTATAGGGTATGGGATATAGGAAGCATGGGAATTGAGAACTATTTGGGATCTCCAGGAAGGACATGGTTTGTTTGGGGTCTCCAAGGTAACATTAAGAGTTGATTCAAATTTCTATGGAGGTATTTTCAAGAAACTGTACTCAACCAGGCTCAAATGGACAATAGTGAAATCCAGGTCTGGATCTAACACAACCTATCTTTCAAAGTGATTTTCATATGTTTTCCCTTTGGTGACATTTTTTTCCCTAATCTTTCAAACTGTAAACTTTCAACAACAAATAATGAAAAGGAAGACCAAGCTTCCTGATTGTGAAGCGTACCATCTGAAAGGGACTTGATGCAAAGACATGGACATGATTTACAAGGATTGAGAAGACATGGACGAGTCATCTTCACTCTTAGAGGAACTGACCACTCACAACCCACAAACTCTAACCCTACCTTGAGTTGTCCTATGGTAAACTTTATGGACCTTTCTTCTGGAAATTTCATTTATACACTTGTATACACTGTTTATCACCCCATCATCCACACTGTAAATGTCTCAAGGGCAAAGAATAGTGACTAGCACAAGGAAGACATGTGAAAATTCTGCTGTATTGTTTGTTATTCAGTCTATTTTGACTAGTAGGATATAAGTGAACATCTTCTATATTAAAAACTGCTCTTTTAATCCAAGACAGTAATTATCATGCTGTAGCATTTTTTCATTGCTTCCAATCTTTACGTAGGCATAGCCTTTCTTTTTTTTTGGGGGGGGGTGTTGCAAGGCAATGGGGTTAAGTGACTTGCCCAAGGTCACACAGCTAGGTAATTATTATGTGTCTGATACTAGATTTGAACTCAGGTCCTCCTGACTCCAGGACCAGTGCTCTATCCACTTTGTCACCTAGCTGCCCCTGCATAGCCTGTCTCATAGAATGACTTTCCATGAGTTTCTAGACTAAATAGAAATAACTGTTTCCTGGTTTCTCTATTTTAAAAAAGACATAGAGTTAAATTTTATGCAGATGAGTCTCAGAGAATCAGCTATTAAAACTTCTTAATAGGAAAACCTTAATTAAAAGAAAGATTTTTTTCTCTAAACATATAAGTACACAAAAACTTCATAATCCATGTAATCAGAAGATCCTGCCTGACACTTAATAACTGTATGACCTAAGGCAAGATATCTTCCTTGTCTTTTCTTCAAGTTCTTCATGTGAAAAATGGGAATAATAATACTCTCATGTTAGCATTTGACAAGTTGTACCAAAGTATTATATGTGTATTTAAACTATTGTTATAATTTGTTATATAAAGTGTTTTTCTTATGTTTACTAAATTTTACTGTATGACCTGTCTAAGCCTAGGTCTTTACATCAATAAAAAAGACGAAATAATCTCTAAATCCCTTTCAGCTCCATGTATTTTCTTTAAATTGCACAATAAAATCATGTTTTTTTCAGAGTTAAAAGAAAGCTTTGTTTGGTGTTATGTTGCTCAATCAACATCTGAACAAGAATACCCTCTAAAATACCTTCCAAAAGTAGTCCTCAGGTTTCTTCATGAATACCTTTAGTGAAGAACCCATTATATTCTCAGGAAACCTACTTCATTTTGGTATTGCCAATTTTTAGGAAGCCTTTCCTTATCTCAGGCTGAAATCTGGCTATCTTTATCTTCCACTTATTCCATTGTTCCTCCTTCTTAAACCAAATGGAGAAAGCCTAATCACTCTTCCATGTGACAGCCCTCCAACTGTTTGGAAATAACTATTTTATCCTTCTAAGGCTTTTCTTTTTTCATTCTAAATATCCCCAGTTCTTTCAATTAATTGTTATAAAGTATGGTCTTTCATCTTAGTCATTCTGCATCTGGATATTCTCTATCTTATCAATATCCTTCCTAAAATATGACATTCAGAACAGAATAGAGCATAGCATGTGCAGTCTGATGCAGACAGTGGACACAAGACTGCCCCTCCCTAGTCTTGGATGCTACTTCTATATTAATGTAGTCTAAGAATGATATGGTGAATGGAGAGTTGGATAAAGAGAGAGTAATGCTAGGGGAAATGTAGCCAACTAAAGGTTCAGGCAAAACATGAAAGAAAAGATCAACTCTAACCCAGAAGAAAATTTAGGAACAAAAAGGTCCTGGAGTTGGGAGGACCTGAGTGCCAATCCTACCATAGACAATAATTGCCTAGTTGTGTGACCTTGGGAAAGTCACTTAACCCCAATGCATTATATAAATACTTTTTTTAAAAGTAAGGAAGGGTATAGGGGTAGAAGAGTTTGTTTTGAGGATGATGATCCCCAAGAGCCAACTAGCTTCCCAAAGGAAGAAAAACCCCTCAACTGAGGAGTAAGTGAGTTTATAAAGAGGTAGAAAAATGAGGAAATTTAGGTATATGCTGATGGGGGCAGTAACTCAGAGAACAGAGAGGTGCAAATAGGGGTGGTAGGTCAAAGATTTAATCCTTTCAGGTTAGGGCAGGGATTCATTGTTTTGTTGATAGGGGAATTTTCTTATGAATGAGGGTGGGTGCAGGAATTTACCAAGTCCTGGACATTATCTCAATAGCCTAGACAAAGGAGTGGGAGAATGAGATGGAGGAGGGGGTCACTATTAATGTAAGGTTCATAGTCAGTACAGAGAAAATAGATTAATTCTAGAACATATTTCTCTTAACATTTTCTCTTCTTCAAGAGGAGGGTCTTTCATACTTTCATACCTACTATGAGACACTAGAAAAATCACAAGATCTCATTGACCTAGGTAACACTTTTAAATATTACATTGCTGGACAGTTTTTGATCAAACTTTGGATAGAATTTCATTAGCTGGTGGTCTCTATATGAAGAAAATAAAATAAAAACTATTAGCTCTCTGGCTACTATCATCATACTGCCTACTTATGTTGAGATTTCAGTCTAATAAAATCCCCAGTTTTTTTCAGATAACTTTAGGATCATAAAGTCTTCCCACTTTGTATTTGAGTAGTACTTTATTTTTATCCCTATTGAATTTCTTCATAGATTTATCCCAGGGCAGCTAGGTGTTGCAGACCTAGGTGGAATCAGGAGGACAGGAGTTCAAATCTAACTCAGACAAACTTGGGCAAGTCACTTAACCCTGATTGCCGCACAAGTGGTCCTGATTTATATCTGGCCACTGGATCCAGATGGCTCAGGAAGAAAAAAGTGAGACTGGTGACATAGCACAGCGCCCTCTCACTCAAATTCAATTCATATGCTTGTCCTGACATCACCTCCTCTCTTTGAGAATGAAGGACAACCATCATCATCATCATCAACATCATCAACATCATCATCATCATCATCATCCTCATCCTCATCCTCATCAGATCAAACCCAAGATTTTAGCCTGATCCTCAAGTTATGTGAGTCTAAATAAAATTGGATATATGTATAGATACAATTGACACCAAAGTGTACTTTTACTCAGAGGATTCATTGTTGTTTGATTGACATATATAGCCTTGTTTGACTGGTGGGATTCAGGCAGTTCACACTTGTTTGGCAGAACTGATACCTAATTTTATGTTGAGTTTGATGAACCTGTTGTTAATTTATTTGAATTCCACCAGTATCTGTTTTCAATCTAACATTTAAATATTTGGTGAATTTCTTCTGAGCATGAATGACTAAGGTTTTAGAACTGTGAAATGGCAGTGTCTCCTAATTAGGTGACAAACTGAAAGAACTGATGAGGTAGAAGAGCATGAGTCAAAACTGAGTGTTCATACGAAAAGACCATATAAAAATTGTTTCTTAATCTCATCTCTGGGCTTTGGAATAGGGACATCAGAACACAGCAGCATGACCAACCTAACCTTACACAGCACTGGATTGACCCAGCAGCTGAGATAACCCATTCTAGAAGGGACTTAGCCAGATAAATAAGGAACTAATTAATCTATCCTGACATCATGCCCCAAAATAAACTTGGTATGGACTCTCCAAAGGGAAAAGAAAGGACTCCTAAGGCAACAGTCATGAAATATCCCTCAGTCCCATGTGTTCTCTACACCTGTGCCTGATTACTTGGAAACTTTAAATAAGTTCACTCTCTCCAGGGAGTTTACAGGAGGTGGGAGGAATACCTCTGGTCTGGAGAAGTTATGTTAATAACATGTATCTTTGATAAATATTTGTAAAAACGCATTGGCATCAGTTAATTGATAGTGGAAGACATACAGCAGATGATGGCTCATGAACCATAACAGGAGCCATATTTCCTCAGGGCTTCCCATAGAATCCTAAGGGGAAGTGGAGTCAATCACCTTTTGGTAAACAATCTGCCACTATGAGAGGGAGGGGGGTTGAGAAAGTGAGCCCTCTGGGCTTATTACAAAGCATTAATATAAAAGGATTATTATAAATAAAGTTGCCTAGAAATCATATAATTTTAGGAGGATTAATTTCTTCTAATCCTTTCAGAAAGTCATACTGTACTTTGTGTTGATCTAGTAAATATGATTCCGTACATGGAGAATTGACAAATCTTATCTTACAAGTTTTATTTGTACAAAACTCTTTAAAAAAAGTCAAGGCTTTTGGCCTGCATTGATCATTTTTATATCCCCAAAGAAAATATAGTGATAAATATCACTCTCTGAAGAGCGTTAAGTGCCACCTAGTGATTTAAAAAGATACCAAAAAAAAAAAACAGAAGAACTAGAATTTCATTAGTCTTCTGACTAAATTATCATAGAATTTTCTAAGTCTGTCAATTGGTCTGATTTTCAAATTTAAAGGTTGATATAATATTCAATTTGAGTGTTTCTGAAATTCTGCAATAGATATCATTCTTTCTTTGTTAATATAATCATCTTCCTGTCTCTCACCCATGCTTTTACTGTGCCAAAAAAAAAAAGATGAACTAGATTCACATTTATCTAAATTAACTTAATTGCTATGGCTAAGATGCCTGGACATATTGATTTTGAAATTTTCAAGGCATTTTAGAATATTCATCTTGAAGAACATCAGCAAATGCTATGATTTGAAAGAAAGGGAACATAATAGGAAATGTAAATATATGAAACTGAACTAAGATAAGCAAGAAATAGGCAGTTTGAGATTTCACTCATATTTGAGATTTCACTCATTGTGTACTGAGTTATGTGAAATATGTATATATATACATAATATTAATTATATTAGTATATTAATATATTAACTTAATGTGAATATATTACATTATATATATAATCACAAGAAAAATGAATGAGAAGAATATAGTTTTATATATTATACTATATATATCATGAATATGGATATGGATAATGATAGATATATCTTCTTAGTATATACCATAGAGATGATAGAGATAGATGATAGAGATAGAGATAGAGAGAGATAGAGAGATAGAGATAGAGATAGAGATAGAGATAGAGATAGAGATAGAGATAGAGATAGAGATAGAGACAGAGATGATAGAGATAGAGATATGTTCTTTCCTCTATTTTAGGCGTCCTCTTTAAGGAGAGGCAATCCTTTGAGGGCCTACTTTATAACTCCAGTGCTTAGCAGAGTGCCCAGCTAAACAAGTGTTTTATGAATGATTCTGACATATTTCTAATATTTTATCAAATGAAAAATTAATCCATATTCTCCCTTGTTCCTATTTATTGCTTCATTGTGGCATAATTAAGTCAATATTCAATAAATAATTATTAAACTCTTATTATGTGCTAAATAGTATGCTATATTCTGGGGATAAAAATAAGAAAGCCTCTGCCCTCAAGGAATTTGTAAACTAGCAGGGGAACAATATTTAGAAAAGAAAACTGAAAAGTGATCAAGTTTGGTTTAGGGAAAAAGAAAACAGAAGGCTATACCCAGTGGAAAAGAAAATACAAAGTTTTTTAATATCCTACCAAAATGAAAAGACTTTGAGTACACCAATGATTTACTAAATGAATCTTATATTTTCCAAAATTCTCACTCTATTGGAAAAGGAAAGAAAAAAGGAAAAAAATTGTAACAAATATTCATTCAAATAAAACAAATTTTCCCAGTGGCTGTACCCAAAACTATTTGGGTCTTATTCCATTAAATATGGGGTACAGTTTGAATTAAGGAAAGAAATACCTATACCAATGAAATCACAGTTTTGAAGTACCTATCAGTCTGAATCCAAATCTTCAATTTCATTTCTTTTCTACTAAATAAAATTAATATTAGCAATATAATCATTTGAGCCTGTGTGCCATTCCTTGAGCTAATTTGTGAGCTCCACCCTATCAGTGACTCTTATTTCTTTTTTATATCTCCTAGTGACTTGTGCAAACATAGAAAATGGTTTGAAGTTTCCAATTTTGATATATAATCTAGTGAAAAAGGAGAAAGCCAAGTCATATGGCATAAATATATGTAAATACCTAGAAAAATATAAAATGGATACTCAGAGATGGCTATTAGCTGCTAATTTTTTTTTTAGGTTTTGCAAGGCAAATGGGGTTGATTAAGTGGCTTACCCAAGGCCACACAGCTAGGTAATTATTAAATGTCTGAGGCCAGATTTGAACTCAGGTACTCCTGACTCCTGGGCCCATGCTCTATCTACTATACCACCTAGCTGCCCTAATAATTTTGATGTATGCCTAAAGGCAAGTTTTAGGTTTTGTCATTTTTGAAGTAATATGATATTACTACTATGATATAGTAAATAGGAAACCAGCAAACAGATTTGAGCAACCCTTCAAACATATATCAGAGGGATTATGGGGAAATCACTTAATTCTCAGAACTATTTTCTTTGTTTTCAAAATGGGGATAGCATTTGCATCACCTATCTCCCCATATTGAAAGATTGAAAACAGAATACAAATATAAAATAATTAATATAAATGTGATTACTTATTATCACTTCTCAAGAAATATATTGTGAACATTCAGTTTCAGACTAACAATTAGCAAGATCCTTAGCTAGGGTTCAGCAATGTTACCTAAACACACACTGCTTCAGCAGCTTCAATGTTTTGGCTTTTAGGAAGTTGATTTAAATGATAAAATAAATGGAGAAAGTAAGGGAATGAATGATTCCAAGAATTTCAGAGGTTAAATTAAGTTTTTTTACAATTGCAAAGGAATTACTATTAATACTAATTCTATTTCCATTAATAATAGTGATATAGTATTGGAGAAAATTTGTGTAATACTTCACCTATCAACTTTTTCAAGAAAAGCTTGACATAGAAGCAGGATAGATAGATAGATAGATGGATAGACAGATTTTATATATATATATATATATATATATATATATATATATATATATGCCATTCCTTTGTAACTTTAAGTGATGACTTTTTAGTCAATATGACATTTGAAAAGAACATAGTTGGAGAAGAGGATGTCCATGTGGAGCTGAGCATTTGGAGATACAATGACTATAAGTAAGTCCTTAGGAAATACTATCTATGAAGATTGACAGTAAAGGAAATAGAACCTTATAGGGCATTGACAGGGGAATTATGAGGTGCCTACTGCTTTACCAATGTCAGAAATAATTTTCAAGGGAACTTGATTATTCATATGAGATTTTTTGCTTTTGATATATGTATGACCAGGAACATGAGTAATGCTGACATAATAGCACTCAAGCCATGCATATACTCAACCCAAAGAATACCTAAGATATGCAATCATGTCCATTACTATTAAATCTGCTTCTAATAGCAACCATTGAATCACATTTGCAGCATGTCCATCAGTATATAGAGTATCTTTTTTTCTTTGGCAGTCCAATACTGCCCAGTCATCATAATTACCAATTAGACATTGTCTGTAGTGTTACACATATATCATACATATATTCCATATTACTATCATTAAATAGGTTTCAGGACAGATTATTTGTTGCAAAGAAGTTATTATTTTCTACAGTAATAAAATAAAGTTGTTGGTTTTTTTCCCAACATATCTAAAAATAAAGAAAAATAAAAACAAAAGACAAGGGATTTGGAGTGTGGAGGATAATTTACCTCTCCCTTTCTCTTTCTCCCAGTACATTCCTCTTTCACACCATTTTTAGATAACATCCCTTCAAATTCAACTCACATGGTGCCCTTTGTATATATATTCCTTTTAACTATCCTAATAGTAAGAAAATTCTGATGGACTGCTATTATCATCTTCCTATGTGATAATATAGATAATTTAAAAGTCTTTTTATGATTTTCCTTTCCTATTTAACTTTTTGTAACTCTTGTTATACTGAGTGTCTCCATGATACTTGAATTGTTTCTTCAGGCTACTTGTAAAATTTTCTCCTTGATCTGGGAGATCTGTAATTTGATTATAATATTCCTTGGAGTTTTTCCTTTGGAATCTCTTCCAAGAAGTGATTGGTATATTCTTTCAATTTCTATTTAACCCTATAGTTCCAGAATATCAAAGCAATTTTCCTTGACAATTTCTTGATTGATGATGTCTAGGTCCTTTCTTTTAATCACAGCTTTCAGAAGTTCAATAATCTTCCAGTTCATTTGTCTTTCCAATTGATTATTTCATATTGTCTTCTGTTTTTTAATGCTTTTGGATTTCCTTTCTATTCTTTTGCTTTTGGTTTTATTTTATTGTTTCTTAATTTCTCATTAGCTTTCATTTGCTAAATTCTGATTTATTTTAGGGTTTTTTTGCAAGGCAATGGGGTTAAGTGGCTTGCCCAAGGCCACACAGCTAGGTAATTATTAAGTGTCTGAGACCGGATTTGAACCCAGGTACTCCTGACTCCAAGGCCAGTGCTTTATCCACTACACCACCTAGCTGCCCCTAAATTCTAATTTTTAAGGAAACATTTTCTTCAATGAACTCTCCTAACTCCTCATCCATTTGATCAATTCTGCTTTTTAAGACATTTTTCTATATTTTTTTGTATCTCTTTTACCATTTGACTTAGTCTAGTTTTTAAGGTGTTACTTTCTTCAGTATTTCTTTTGTCTCCTTTACCAGGTTGTTGACTCATTTTTCATGATTTTCCTTCATATCTCTCATTTCTCTTCTCAGTTTTTCCACTACCTCTCTTATATGATTTTCAAAATTCTTTTTGATCACTTCCATAGCCTGAGAAAAATGTTTATTTTTCCTTAGAGGTTTTGTATGTACAGTCTTTGATTTTGTTATTGATTTTATTATCTTCTTCTGAGTGTTTATTTTGATCTTCCTTGTCACCACAGTAATATTGAATGGTAAGAATTTTTTTTTCCTTTTTGCTCATTTTCCTATCCTGTTATTCAACTTTTCACTGTGATAAAGAGGATTCTGTTTCCAAGATGGAGGACACACTGTTCCAAACTTCTGGAGTTTTGTGCAGCTATTTTCAGAGATACTCCTACGGATCTGTAGGTTTTCAGCTCTTTCAAGGTGGTATGATGTAAGGAGAGGTGTGTTTCTATTCTTCTGACCTGTACTCTTATCAGTGAGAGATCACAAACATACTTTTTTTGCCCTGGGACTATGAGGAGGTCTCCATTCCACAGAAGATTCAAGCTCTGATGTTTTAGAGCCTCCTCCTTATCCTGGGATTGATGCCCAGATTTGAATAATAGCAAAACAAGGGAGTTCTGCCTCAGTATTTTTAAGGAGACCCCTGTAATCTCCTTCTGATCAGATGGTTGAGCCCTTTACTATCTGTGGGCTGAGAACTTTAAAACAATAACTGCTGCTTAGGGTCTCACTATTGGCCTGGGGGTGGACATGGGGGTGGAGCTTCAATACTGGTCAGCAATAGGGTCAATGCTGCATTGGAGCCTTGTGCTAGAGAGTGGGTCACTGGACTGGGGTCCTAGCTGTGCCCTATAGACTGCTCACTTGCCTAGGATGCTACTGGTTTGTAGGAGGGCAGATCTTACTGGTGGGTTTCCCCTGGCTAGGAGTCTTGTTGCTATGAGGTCAACTGTTGCTTCTTCCCTGCTTCTAGATCATTCTGAGCTGATTTTTCTAGTTGTTTGGAGGGGCATTCAGGAAATCTTCAGAGGGTTCCTTCCTTACCCTGCCATCTTGTCACTTGAAAGTCATGGAAATTTTCTTCATTCACTATTAGCATATTCAGTGTATAACATAGCTTTTCTTAAACACCTATAACATTTCACTCTTTTTTTTTGTTTTGTTTTTGCAAGGCAATGGATTAAGTGATTGCCCAAGGCAACACAGCTAGGTAATTATTGTCTTTGAACTCAGGTCCTCCTGACTCCAAAGCTGGTGCTCTATCCACTGTGCCATTTTGTTAGATGATGGGGTTATGAAAAAAGGGCAAAAATGTCTATCCTTCTGAAGAGGTCATAGGACAGGTTCTATGGTCCTTTTCAATTCAGAGTTTGTCATATTTCTATGATTTTGAAATAGATTTCCCTTCAACTTCACACTTCTAAATTTTTCTGTTTATCTTTATTGAGTATTATGTACCAAGTAGATAATGTACTTTCATGATTACAGTAAAAACTTCCTTTGCCCTACTTGTAGTAAACAAAATTATTTATAAAACATCATATATGGGTACTTAATTTGTACCAATGAAAATTTCCATTTATCAATCTATATATATCAAATTTGCATTTGCTGCTAAACACTGGATAAATGTAAGCATAAATCTATACATTTGTTAATAATAGGCATTACTTCAGTGATACCTTTTTTAAGGGAAAGGAAAATAAGGAAATCAAAATTGTGTAATTCCACTTTATTTACAGAGGAAATGGTACAGAAAGGCAAATGACAAGATGTTCAGGAGACAGTTATAGTACTTGGAGGATGCATGAAGAGAGCATGAAAGACAAATGAAGCACAGGGGAAAAGAAATTTTAAAAAATTGAAAAAGTGAAAAAAGACTTCAAAGGCCTATTTCAAATTCTACCTCCTATGAATGACCTTTCCTGATTTCTAAGTAACTGGAATTTCTCTGTTTCTACTTTGATTTCTCACTGTTTTTTTTTATGTAATTAACACCGGATGATACAATAGGAAAAAAAAGCATTGGATATGAAGTCAGCATCTCTGATCCCTAATAATTATACATATTACCTACCTGAACAAGGTAGTCACAACTTCTCTAAGCTTCAGTTGCAGCACCTATAACATGGCAAAAATAATATATTTATATAATATGCTTCACAGGGATCTTGGGATATACAAATAGATAATATGTGAAAAGAGTTTTTTTGAATCTTAAAAAGAGGTTACATAAAAAAATTAAATAATTTTTTTTTAAAAAAGAAGCTACATGCTGTAATAGACTTGGAGTGAGTCAGATGTCAGTTCCTATTTCATCTCTGACACTTATTAGCTATGTGATTTCTTTATTAAAACAAAGATGATGTCTGGTACTGTCTATTTCACCTAGCAGTTGTGAGGTTTAAATAAGACAATGTAGAATCAAAGAAGAATTCAAAATTTCCAAAACTTTAAAATACTTAATTTGCCAGTTATTATATGAATGAAAATTGTGATTATTAATCTACATTAAAATTTTTTGCTCATGCCTTCATTTTAATTACCTTATGACATCCTAAGTTCCTTGAGGGCAGAAGTTCAATCTAATTGATCATCGTAGATACCCCACTACTGTCTATCAGCATCTTGCACATAGTAGGCATACTTTAAATGTTTGTCAAATTGAATGATATTACTAAAGAAAAATCCTTTGAGGTAAACCCTGTATTCCTGCCAATCATACTGAAGGAGAGTGAACATACAGGATTAGATGAAGCATTAACTAAACAAAGAGCTTCTAGAAACTAGAAGAAGCAGTCAGAAAATACAATAAAAGATCAGCCCACTGGCAGTGAGCCATAAGATGCCAGTGAGGTTAATCCTCATCAAGAAGTTGTACACTTAAGTAGTTGTTTCTCCTTATTTGTTCTCACTACTAAGCACTAATTTTGAGTGCAGCTTGACCAGGTGCTTCCATCATCCCTACTGTTTTGACATTGTGCCAGATGGTTTCCAAAAAACAAGCCAAGTCAAAGGAAAGATTATTGTAATGTTCAAGTTTTTTCCACCACTGTGCCTTAAGTTTCATCCCAAGTATAGGGAACAAGGATCCTACCTCCACCATGCAGGGAAAAATTATTCATGTGAATCCTCAAATGAACTCATGCCTAGAAATTTCCAGACTGAACAACTTCAAAATTTTTAAAAATAGAAAATCAGGAAGAAGTACACAACATAGCATCTGTCAGGATAATGACTGAATAGTGCATTTACTCATTTGCTTTTCCTGGCTTCAACTGAATTCAATTTCATTAAATCAGGTCTTGCTTTTTGAAATTTTAGTCTATATACAGATATGATTAAAACTAATTTGATAAATTGAATTATTTCTTTTTTAGTAAGAATAAAATTTGAGGGATAAATGAGGAATAGCTTTTAATTTTTTGAAGGTGTATAATCTCTCTCATTAACTTTGGTCAGCTAAGGCCCAAATTCCTCAATCTCCAAGGTGAAAAGGCTTTCAAAGGTTGACTAGTTAAATCTGTATTTGATCTAGCAGCCTCTCAAAATATACCATTAGAATATGAGCTCCCTGAAAGCATTACTTATTTTTATATCCCCCTAGATTTATTTAAGACTTGGCATGATTCTCGTTCATCTTAGTTTCATGTCTGTTGTTCCTTGGGAGAAGAAAGAGAGGTGTTGGGGAAAGAGAAGGGTCTACTCTCTTCACAAATCCTAAGCGAGAAATAAATTTTTTTTTAGGATTTTTTTCCCAAGGCAATGAATGGGGTTAAATGGCTTGCCCAAGGCTACACAGCTATGTAATTATTAAATCTCTGAGGCCAAATTTGAACTCAGGTACTCCTTAGTTCAGGGTCGGTGCTCTATCTACTGTGCCACCTAGCTGCCCCCAGATAGGAATACAGGGTTTACCTCAAAGGATTTTTCTTTAGTAATATCATTCAATTTGACAAACATTTAAAGTATGCCTACTATGTGCAAGATGCTGAAAGACAGTAGTGGGGGACCTAAAATGATCATTTTTTTAATGAATATAACATCCAAGAATACAATTAAAATTTTGATGCCAAATACTCTATGTATTCAATTATTTTAAATTGTAGCTCATGAGCCCCCACTGATGTAGTTTCTAGTCATCCAGAAGACATACTTAATTAAAATAAGAGATTTAATATAAAGCAAAGCAGATTATATGTCCAAGAAGATAGAGGACCAAATATTTTCTCAGTTGCTTACTACTGCTTAAATTTCCCCTAAAAATAGAAATTATGCCCAAGAAAAAGCAAGTTCAGTTGTCTTCATATGTTAGGACCTAAGAATGCAAATAAGGTAATGATATGTAGAACCAACAGTACATATGGCTACTCCTAGACTTCTGACTTTCTATTCTGTACACTTTAAAGCCTACAACACTCTGATAACAGCTACAAAAGCTGACCTTTTCACTGTCAACAGAATTCAACTCTATCCCTCTTTTCTTCTAGTGTTAGAGAAACCAAAAGTGGGGGGTGGGGAAACTTTCTTGAGATGGAACTACAGTAGTTTCACTCTTATGCCAAAGAATTATGTCAGAGAACTGAGGAATAGAAGGAACTAGAGCAGGATATCTGATTAGCACTACACTGAACCTGAGAGAAAGATCCCAAAACTATGTCCAGTTCTATCTTCCTAGAAGTCCTTTGGAGCAGAGATTAGTGAAACATTATTGTTCACTGTGAGAAGAGATTGAAACAACTTTGAAATTCAGTCCCCAGGAAAATTGTCATCAAAGTCAAAAGTGAGCAATATCAGAATAAAGGAAGAAAAAAAGAATTAAATCTCAGGAGAAAGAAAAATAGAAATCCTTCATCCTTAACAGATAAAACAGTAGGGAAGATGTTAGTAACCTCTAGATCAACCAAAAGATTCCAGACCTCTTTGAATAAATATTTAAGACAAAGGAAAATGAATCAATACTTGATTAGGCAGAAGATCTTGTTGGTTGCTAAGAGTACATGAAACTTCTGAAAAATATAAAAGATAAATAGATGTAAATGCAAACTAAAGTTTCAGGAATGAATTTGTAATTACTGAGGAGACAACATCTGGGCCAATGCAGTAGCATTTAAAAAAATAGATCCTCAATAGACAGAGGGTCTACTAAGAGAGATTTTTCAGAGATATTTATTCTGTCAAAGGGAGTGAAAAACAGGATAAAAAAGATGATGTAAAGCTTTGATAACCTGACTTCTTATTGAAAAAAACAATTTGGGGACTTTCCAAAATGGGAGGTGGGGTGACCATCTGATATTTCCAAAATCAAGTAATTACAAGAAAACAAAACATATGTCTGAAAATGGAAGTGGTTCACAAAAATTTAGTCCTTTTAGTTATCACTACCCTTCTCTTTGAGCTTTGAAAGACTTGTCCCCTATGGATGAGTCTGATCCACAAATTTGGATTCCTTTTGTTCATCATTGGCATTACACATCAAGAAAGGACTACTGGGAGGCACCCTTTTGGCTAGTTAATACAACAGCTGAAAACAAAAATGTAAAAACAATAATAAAGATCCAAAATGTAAGTGGGGGTTGGGGGAGGAGAGGGTTGGAGCTTAAATATAGGTCATGAGATATTTCAACTGACAAGTTGGGATACAATTATTAAAGTAGACAAATATCGTTTTCTAAATCAGCAAAGATAATATATATCCGAGAATGGTACAGTTGTTGTTTTTCTCCCCTCTGGGTATATTATAAATTTCTTAGTCAAAATAAAGGAGAAATAGGCCCACAAGTTGAAGGTTCACCATCCCTCCCAATGATCTAAAATCCAGCTCCCACTATCATGATAAGTTTCAGAATGATCTCAGTTTCCTTAATGGGAAGAAACATCCATGGGTCAGCATCCCTCTAATGACTATGATGACAAACCCCAAACCCATAGGGCCTGTAAAACAAGCTATATTTGGCTGAATGCGAAGTCCACGTTTGGTCCAGATGTGAATTCCCTTAGTCGCAGTTATATAACTTGTTTATACCTTATGACTAAAAGAATTCTCAGAATTGAACTCTAGCGGCTTTGTTCTGTTCCTCTATCTATGTCTCTCCCTGTGTGTGGACAGGGAAGTTTTGTTTTGGTATGCTATAATAGTACTACCATTGCAGCTACAAATAAACATAGGAATTTCCCCCTTTTCACTCCACAACTCTTCTTTGATCTGTTTGAATCTCAAATTCAGCCAGGAGAGGAACTCCCAGCATAGAAGATCCAATGACTTTAAGGTGGTACAGAGAGTATGCCCCACATACTAATAACATTAATCCTTTTTCCATTCTTCTTGAGAGGAATGAACTGGGGAGGAGTAGCAAAGGAGTAGGAAGATGAAAAACAAACAAAGCAAAAACATGATGAAATGGTATGGTGACAAGAGTTCTTTTTCTCTAATCTTGATTGTGATTGAGTGGTCAACAATACCTGGAAAAGACCTTCCCTAGACAGTGGAGTTCCTATGGTCTGTTGGAAATTATTGATGTAGATCTATCTTCAGGGTGAAGGTTATATAGTAAAAAAAAAGTCCCTTCCTACTTCCACATCCATGTTGTGTAATTCCTTCAATCCACTTTGTAGTTCCTTTATATAAGAAGTAAGAGAAGTATCTCTACCCAGTAATGATGTATATACTGGAAGCATGATTGCTTCCTTTATAGAAAAATGTATCTACAGAGGAGACAGATTTTATAGAATATGGACAAAAAGCATTTCAAAAGGAGATAATTCCCACTTTGGGAAAGTACATCTAGCCACTTGAGTTATGTTTCAGAACATAATTTTCCAATCAATGTCTTAAACTTTCTGTTTATGCATTCAACTTGACCTAAACTTTGAGTGTGATAAAGGATATAAAACCTAGGAATAACCCCAAGACAAGAATAAATTTGCAATAGAATTGCATCAGTGGGATGAGACCCTCCTGTCTGAATCAGTGGACCAAGTGAAATAAACTTTCTCTAAGAATCATTTTAGCAGCAAAACCTGTTGTGGTCTCAGAGTCAAGAACAACCTCAATCCATTGAATAAGATGATTGATGATAATAAGGCAGACCTTACTTAGACAAATTTAGACATGCAGATTGCTGAAAAGGTATAAAAGCTGGGAGGCAGAGGCAGAGAGTGACAACAAGTAAGGAATGTTGAGTAAAGTCTGGACAAATAGGACAGTAGGCAGAAATACACTTGGTCACAGAGGTAATAACTGGGGCAACCCAGGTTCTTCTAATCATACATGAATCTCCTATGTGTCAACGTGCCCCCCACACACACCATGAATAAACAGACCTACCTGGTAGAAACTCTAAGGAGGGAGGAGTTTTTCTTCTGCAGTCACTCGACTCATTCATCTGCTTAGTCTGGAAATGTGGTTTCCATTTCACAATTTCAAAGTCATTGTAGAATAGAGTGAGATCAACATTATTAGAAAAAGATGAAACAGTGTGGTTTGCTACAGTGTCAGCATGATTGCTTCCTCTTCAAACTCAGTCAGTCCCACTAGCATAGGCAGGACAGTGGGACAATGACCAGGATGCTGGGAAACCATAAGGCAATGATCTCACCAGAAGTCAGAAAACCCCTCAACAACCAATACCTCCCAAAGGCATAATGAGAATGAGTATAGATGATTGCATTCTGTCCACCATGGCAAACTTATATAAACATAATTTATTCAGCAACTTGGATGCTAAAGTTAGAAGGCAGAGAGGCAGTCCAAACAGTATCAGAAATCTATCACAGTAAAACAGTTAGCCTAGAGGGGATCAAGATGAGGACAGTATCAGGGTTGGACACTACTGAGAGTCTAGGCATAACACAAGCATTAATAGTGCATAAGTCCTAAACAAAATGATAAACAGGTTTTCTATCTGGGTCTGGCTTTGGTTTAAATTTTTTAGTAGGGAGTAGAGGAATTTTACAAGGGGATTTACATAAAATAATAATGCCTTGATCCCTCAAAGGGACAATAATGGGTGAAATACCTTCAAGGGCATTCCTGGACAAAGGGTATTGAGGATAGGGTTCTCTCTTAGTTTTGTTTTTTAATGAAAGATTTTATTTATTTTGAGTTTTACAAATTTACTCTTATTCTTGCTTCCCTCCCCCTAACCCCCACAGAAGGCAGTCTGTCAGGCTTTACATTGTCTCCATAGTATGCATTGATCTAAGTTGAATGTGATGAAAGAGAAATCATATCCTTGAGGAAGAAAAATAAAGTATAAGAGATAGTAAAATTACATAATAAGATAACAGGTTTTTTTTTTCTAAATTGAAGGTAATAGACTTTGGTCTTTGTTCAAACTCCACAATTCTTTCTCTGGATACAGATGGTATTCTCCATTGCAGATAACGCAAAATTGTCCCTGATTGTTTCCCTGATGAAATGAGCAAGTCCATCAAGGATGATGATCACCCCCTGTTGCTGTTAGGGTGTGCAATGTTTTTCTGGTTCAGCTCAACTTGCTAAGCATTAGTTCATGCAAATACTTCCATGCTTCCCTGAATTCTCATCCCTCCTGGTTTTGTTTTTGGGTTTTTTTTTGGTTAATATAACTTTATTTATACATTACTAAAATATTCTTCTTTAAGAGTAAACATAGAGGCGGCTAGGTGGCACAGTGGATAAAACACTGGCCCTGGAGTCAGGAGTACCTGAGTTCAAATCTGGCCTCAGACATTTAATAATTACCCAGCTGTGTGGCCTTGTGCAAGCTACTTAAGCCCACTACCTTGCAAAAACCTTAAAAAAAAAAGCCAAAGGGAAAATTGAAATAACAGAGTAGTACCTATTTTGTGCTATTTCTATGGGGAAAAATGTATTATGAACTCAATATATAATTAAAGCTTCAACACATTTATTTTCCCCAAAGATCTCTCTGTAAATCCATACCTATAGTAATTTCCTTTTCTTACTGCATTCTCATTAAAATATTTAAGAAATCCAGAGGGCGGCTAGGTGGTGCAGTGGATAGAGCACTGGCCCTGGAGTTAGGAGTACCTGAGTTCAGATCTGGCCTCAGACACTTAATAATTACCTAGCCAGGGCAAACCACTTAACCCCAATTGCCTTGCAAAATCCTAAAAAAAAAAAAAAAAAAAAAAAAAAAAAAAAACAGAGTAAACATAATACCCCATCCCTCACAAAAATATAGAACCTCATGAAAAATAAAGTAAAAGAAAGAAAAAAAATGTGTTTCAGTCTGTGTTCTGATACCATCGCTCTGTCTTGGGTGGATCACATTCTTTATCATAAGTCCATCACAGAAGTTACTTCCATATTTTTCCACAGTTTCTGTTGCTGATTGTAATTCCCTCCATCCATTCCTCTCCACTACCATATATTATAATTTCTCTCTCCTTTCACTCTGTCCCTCTTCTAAAATGTGCTGTATGGTAGCTGAGAGGTGCAGAGGACAGAGTACCAACCCTGGGGCCAAGAGCCCCCAGTCCCACATACCACCTCAGAGACCCAGCAACCACCTAGCCCCATGGTCCCAGACAGGCCACCCAATCCCAGAATCTTGTAAAAAGTAAGAAAAGAAAAAATGTTATATATGACTATTCTCTCCTATGATCTACCCTCTCCTCTATCACCCATATACCCCTTCCCCCTGTCCCCTTCTCTCCTCTTTACTCTAGATGTCTATACCCTATTGAGTGTATATGCTGTTTCCTCTCTGAGCCATTTCTGATGAGAGTGAAGGTTCCCTCATTCCCCCCTCTCCTTCCCCCTTCCAAATCATTGTAAAAGCTCATTACAAAAAAAAATCTTTTTTTTTAATTTTAAAAAGGTTTTATTTATTTTGAGTTTTACAAATCCCCCCCCAATCTCGCTTCCCTTCCTCCACCCCCCACAGAAGGCAGTTTGCTAGTCTTTACATCATTCCCATAGTATGGACTGATCTAAGTTGAATGTGATGAGAGAGAAATCATATCCTTAAAGAAAAAAACATAAAGTATGAGATATAACAGAATTACATAATAAGACAACATTTTTTTAAAAAATTGAAGGTAATAGTCTTGGTCTTTGTTCAAGCTCCACAATTCTTTCTCAGGATACAGGTGGCATTCTCCATCACAGACACCCCAAAATTGTGCCTATTTGCTGCCCTGTTAGTATGAGCAAGTCCATTAAAGATGATCATCACTCCCATGTTGCTGTTAGCATATGTAATGTTCTTCTGGTTCTCCTCATCTCACTCAGCATCAGTTCATGCAAATCCTTCCAGGATTCCCTAAATTCCTATCCCTCCTGATCTCTAATAGAACAATAGTGTTCCATCACATACATATAACCACAGTTTGTTAAGCTATTCCCCAACTGATGAAATATCTTAGCCTATTCCACCTCTCCTTTCTATTACTCCCAGTAAATTTCCCTTTTAGACACTGACTCCATTATTACAATTTTTATATCGTCAAATTCAGCTCTCTCCTGTGCTCCATCTGTAAAAGCTCCTTCTACCTGCTCTAATAAATGAGAAGGTTCATATGAGTATTATCAGTATCATTTTTCTATGCAGGAATACATGTAGTTCATCATCAGTAAGTCCTTCATATTTTACCCTTCTCCTCCACTCTCTATGCTTCACCTGAGTCTTGTATTTGAAGATCAAACTTTCTGTTCAGCTATGGCCATTTTAACAGGAACATTTGAAATTCTCCTGGTTCATTGAAAGTCCATCTTTTTCCCTAGAAGAGGACATTCAGTTTTGCCAGGTATTTGATTTTTGGTTGCATTCCAACCTCTTCTGTCTTCTGGAATATTATATTCCAAGCCCTATGAGCCTTTAATGTAGTTGGTGCTAAGTCCTGTGTGATCCTGACTGCAGCTCCATGATATTCGAATTGTGTCCTTCTGGCAGTTTGTAATATTTTCTCTTTGACTTAGGAGTTCTGTAACTTGGTTATAATATTTCTGGGGGTTGTTTTTTTCCCTCTTTCCAGGGGAGATTGGTGGATTGTCTCAATTTCTACTTTTCCCTCTGATTCAAGGATATCAGTGCAATTTTCCTGTAGGAATCTTTAAAAATGAGGTCAAGACTCTTTTCCTGATCATGACTTTCAGATATCCCAATAATTTTTCAATTATCTTTTCTGAATCTGTTTTCCAGATCAGTTGCTTTTTCAATGAGATGTTTCACATTTTCTTCTAATTTTTCATTCTTTTGGTATTGAAGTATTCTGACTTGATTTCTCATAAAGTCATCAGCTTCCTTTAGCTCCATTCTACAACTGAAGAATTGTTTCCTCAGAGAGCTTTCTTATCTCCTTTTCCATCTAGCCAGTTCTGCTTTTTAAAGCATTCTTCTCCCCAATAATTTTTGAATTCTTTTATCCGTTTGACCTAAATTGGTTTTTAACATGTTATTTTCTTCAGCATTTTTTGGATCTCCTTGACTAAGCTGCTGAATTTGTTTTCATGTTTTTCCTGCATCTCTTTCATTTCTTATCCCAATTTTTCTTCTTTCTCCCTGACTTGATTTTCAGATTTTCTTTTTGTGCTCTATCATAACCTGAGTCCAACTTCCATTTTTCTTGGAGTCTTTAGATGCAGAAGCTTGTACTTCCTCATCTTCAGATTGAGCATTTTGATCCTTCTTGGGATCACAGATAAAGTATTTGTCAGTGGTCAGGTTCCTTTTTTTCCTGCTTACTTATTTCCCCAGCCTGTGCCTGGTTTGGCAATGCTTCCTGAGCTTTTGAGTTTTACTGGGACACCCCCACAAAGGACCTCAGTGTGTGAGAATCTGACTGCTCTCCTGGTCTGTGAATGACCATAAATGCACCCTTCTGCCACAGAGCTGAGGCAGGGGGATGTCCCTGTTCTATGGGGGGCCTAGACTGCAGTCAGGATCTGAATGTGGTCAGAGCCCCAGAGTCCTGTTCCAGGGACAGAGGACAGACCTTGGAAGTCTCCCTCCACTCTCTTACTTTTGGTGGACTGAGTACTCAGGGTGCAACTGCCCTGAGGAACCTCCTGCTTGCCAGCTTGTGTAGTGCCTGCTTCCATTTCTTGGATCTAGGCTACTGACCCTGCTGCAGCCCTGCTGAGTATGCTGATGCTGTGACCACACTCAGAGCCTGGGCTTTGGGCTCGTTCTGGCCGAGGTTTGTGCTTGGTTCTCCCAGGGGTGAGGGAAACTGGTTCTGCTGCTGGGAGCTATGGCTCCCAGGTGCCCTGGGGCTGTTCCCCAGGTGGCTAAAGTTTCTTCACTCTGGCAGGGTAGCCCCTCTAACCCTGTGTAACAGAGTTTTTCCACTATTTTCCAGGTTTTCTGGGGCTGAAGAAATTCCTCACTAGATCTTTCTGTGGGTTCTGTCTCTTGAAAATTTAGTTAGAGTCATAATTTTAAGATTTTTGAAATATTTTGGAGAGAGCACCTAGGAGAGGCTCTTCTGCCACATTTTGGCACCGCTGCCATCCCTTAGCTTTAATGGTAACATAGAGGACAAATTTTAACAATCCTTCACATAAGAACGAAGTGACCCATAGATAATTAGGGATATCAGAAGAAATTCATGAACTATCCTGTAGGACCTCTTGGGCATCCTGAACAATAAAGGGAATAAAGAAAGGGAGTTCTCAGGGAATCATAAAATCATAAAATCTGTGACTTTAAATTTACAAAGAAAGATCACAACCCAATGGGTTTACAGGAAATTTTGTCAAAAGGCAAAAAAAAGAATGTTCTATTGCAAGAGGGCTAATAGTTACTATATGAGGAACCAATTTTAGTGAAACCAGTATCACTTATAGATCTAATAGAAATACAGTCAAATTCTTATCTGTTCATCAAAACTGAGCTAGAAGCTCTGGTATCTAGCAAGCAATTATAAATTATGTCATCAACTTCCCACCAGTGTGGAAAAAGAAAGAGAATGGAATAAATGGGGCAAGAACAACTGATAGGGAAAAACAAAAAGATCCTCATCAAGAATTATAGTCACTGACTATCCCTTGCATTCTCATGCCATAGAATCTTGGGTCTTTCTAGAGCCATTCACCCCATTTCTTCTTTAAGCTCCATTTCTTCTTTCTGCACTCCTCAGCAATGTGGCCCTTCTTGTAATAAAAAATAAATTGTATAACCCATAATTTCCTGGTTTTACTAGAGTGGGAGGATAGTCTTAGTTTTTGACTTAATCTCTTTTTCATTGTCCTTTCCTGTGTATACATATTGGGCAATGCCCTTGAGCTTGCCTTTGTCCTTCTCATGCCATCCAGGGCAATTCTAATGGAAATATTTCTAAATTTCAAACTGGGATTGATTAGAAATGGATGAATTAATGATTCTGGTATCTCCTGCATTGAAAGGATTTTATCCCACTTACTGCTTTGCACTCAACCTATAATAAAAATTGGAGGTTTCATTTTCTCCTGCAGTTTCTAGTAATTGACTCCAAATTTCAGGGTATATAGTACACACCTGTGTCCCTGTTTAAGGACTCCCTAGCCTATAGTAGCCCATGTAATCAGAAGGCTAGGGTTTTAGTGTGGGTCTTGTAAAAGTCAATTAGGAAGACTTGTGGGACTTAGAAGGTCCTCTCCCCTTACTGGGAATTGTCTATTCACAGTCTGTATAATGTTGGTTTTCTCTCCTGGAGATAGTTTTATTTACTTTAAGTCAAGTACAACTACAAAGAAAAATTAAAACCCCTAAAGATGGCCTGAAATTGATTTATATTAGCCCCATGATCCAAATCAAATTTAGGGATATCTTTTCTCTATGTGAAGAAATCAGAGGGATTTTTAAGGTTGATGATTTCTTATAGTTACAAGATTTACCAAGTTAGTCGGATTGTACACCAATCTTTTTTAGAGAGGAAAGATATCAGTAGCAAGTCCCTCATGTTTGAAAGGGATCCTATTCAAAAATAGCATGTTAGGACCAAAACAAGTTACCAGTTGAATCTTTTGCAGCTTTATACCAAATTTCACATAATTTAGTACTATGATCTTTTTTTTATTTTTTGGTTACTCTTGGTTCAACCAGGAGTTTTTCTTGGTCGCAGGATATAAGAAATTATTCTGGTAGAGAAAAGTTTCCATTTGTATGGTACTATCAGATCCCATTTTTCCTTTAAGGGAGCTTCCACAACTATGTGGGGGCTTACCTTAACTTGGAAGATTTGAGACTGAGAGGGAATCTAAACTCTGGAGCAATCCTCCATGGAAAAGTCCCTCAGTGAAAAGATTAATTGGAGAGTTCTAGGGAGTTCTTCTGGGAAGTCAGTTCCAGTTTCTCTCAACCTCCTGGCAAATTGGACAATAAGTATCAAAAATAGATTTATAATAACTAAGACAAAATTTGAACAATGTTATTAATGAGTATGGTATGTGTTTATATAGCAAATTGATTCCCTGAGTAAGGGATCCCAAATAAAGATTTTTTACACAGATATTTATACAGTATATAAAACTGTATATAAATAGTGTATAAAGCAGAATCAAAACAAACTCAAAGAATATATAAAAATATTTGAAGTTCTTTTTGAGGTGTAAAAGAAAGGGAAATTAAGGAAGCAACCAAAAATTGAGAATGTATGAACCAGTTCCAATAAATAACTGAGAAGGAATACTATAGTACTGAACTCATGAAATTAATGAACATTCAGAATTCGAGAGAACAAATTATGAAACATGGTCCCCATGCCGTGAAAGAGAGGCAAGGGTCTAAAAGCATGGAATGAAACAAATTTGAACCTGGCCATTGCAAAAAACCTGTTTTGATTAATTATATGATTGTGATTGGTATTATTTTCCTTATGATAGGAAGATTTCACAAAGGTGATCTAATCAAACCATTATTTTAAAAAAAATACAGAGCCTGCACGCTGCCAGTCATAGATTTTAAAAAGTAGGGGGGGAAGGGAAAATTCAATGACTTTTCTTCTCAAACTGTGGAGTTAGGAACTGACTGTTTTCCCTTGGCTAAGCTGGAAAGAGTGTTTCTTTATCAGAAGAAGATTTTTCTCCTTTGGCAATAAATTCTTTGAACTTGACTTATCAAGCTTAAGTGTATATTTCAAACACTTTCTGCTCATCAGGTGCAAGTGTTCTGCCAGTAATTTCACTTTTCTTGAGTTAAGAATGGTTTTCTGTTTAATTTCTAATTGTTAAATTATATCCACTCAATATCTATAAAGAAGTAAACTTTGGTTTGCCTTCCAGATGAGTGGGAGAGGAAGAAAAGACATAGAAACAAAAATCAAGCTCAATGGACAACATTGATGTGTTTCACTTACCTGATAAATTGTGAATTAATTGGAATAAGTTGCAAGAAAAAAGATAGCTTTAAAAAAGTAACTACCCAGTTACCTTGCTCTCTCTCCAAAACAGGAAGATTCCAGCAAAGAGGAAACTTGACAGTCTAGAATGAAAATATTTTAATGGTGCATTTTTATCTCATAGAATTGTCAGGTGGACAGAGCATCTGGAATTCTTATAATAGAGGCACACTGTAGTCAGCCAAATAACTGTGCAAACATTCCAGGTGGTAAAGCAAAAGTGGATCCTCATGAGAAGTCATTTGTAATGTAAAAACATCTGCACACTCATTGAAATTTAGTGTGGGTCAGTGTTAGTTCCTACCAAAAGTACCTTATGTTTTATGGAAGGAAGATTCAATATCCCTGGGAATTAACTAGATTGGTGAACTTATTCCTAATATTTGAACATGTGGCCCCACAGACAGATCAACATAAGAAAATATGGCAACACTAAAAAAGAAAAAGAAAACATGACTTCCCAATGCAGCCAATCAATTTTCTATCCACTGGAGATAATATTTATATTCCTACTGTTCATATTATCCCTGCACAGTAATTTTTTACTTTTTTTTCTTTCTCCTGAGACATAGCATCAGCATTTGGCATGTCCCATTCACTGATGAAGAAGCTACAGCTATAGGCAATATTCTAGAAGGAAAAGACATGGGCATGTGAAATGTTTGAAGCTTCTCTGAAAAATGAAGATACTCAAAATGAACTTTAAAAAGCATTCCAATTAAGACCTGGGTTTGGGCCCAAGCTGTATCCTTCTTGAGTTTGTTGAGACTACAGTATTACAAAAGCAAGAGGTTGGTGGAAATGTAAACTTGAAGAATAGGGAAATGCACTTAGTCCTCAGCAGTTGGGGACATTTGTGTCTTGAATTTTAATTTCAATTATACAGCATGCAACTGAGAGCCAGAATGGACTTGTTTTCTTCTCTATTTAGAAATGGAAAGGGTTGGGGAGAGAGAGAGGGAATTACACATGGCAGTGTTGGAAACAGGCCAAGCAGCAGAGTGCTGGGGAAGGAACTGGCAGCTACACAATCTGAAGGATCAAACCCAAGACAACTTTCAATGCTTCTCAGAAAAAGATGTAGCATAATATGTCAAGCAGAAACTTTTTAACAAAAGCTTTGAAAATCATTGCACTTTTTTATATTTGCGATCTGAAAATTATCATTCTAGCCTTCCAAATGTTCCTACATAATTTCAGCTAGCAGTACAGTGCTATTTTGGTTTAAATGTCAAGAAAATCTTAATCACTATCTTTTTTCTAATCTTGAAACATTCCACAACTGCTTTAGAGAAAACAACTCTAACAAACAAAGAAGGTTGGGTGAGGGGGATAACTTCTGCTTCTTTAAAAATGGAAAGTATCAAAGAGAGATTTTCCCCCCAAAATAAACTAGCTATTGAAACTAATGTCATTCTCTGAGTGCCATAACATCTTGTTTCTGGAATAGTTTTACGTACTTTCAATCCTGTTTTTTCCCCCATACTTCTCATTCTTTCCTCCAAAGTAGAAAAGTAACAACTCTTTTCACTGTACTTTCATAGACAAAAAACTCTTAAATTAAGGAAGTTTGGTGACACCTTTAATGGTTAAGAATTAGGTCCCAAGTCTCATGTGCACATGGTCTAATGTTCCACCCATCACTTCAGAAACAAACAGTAACAGATCATTATTTGAGGAAAGGAGAAATCTAAGCATTATACTTTCTAATGGCAATATACCTCAAATACAGATTTGAAAAGTTAATATAAATTATATTTAAAATGGTTTAATAAAGTTTGATTTTTATTTCATTTGGATCACTTTTGTATCTCTCTGTTCTCTGATAATTTTCAAAGGAATAAATTAATTTTGGTGGAATTTCATATACAACCAAGAGATATTAAAACATATCTTTAAGTTTTGTTGACCTATGGTATTAGGAGGGAGGGGAAAAGGAGGGGAAAAAATTCCAACCAATTCAATCCCCAAAATATTTATTAAGTGCATACTTTATATTGTGATTACAAAAACAAAATGATAATTAATCCTTCCCTTCATAGGGCTTATATTCTACTGTAGTAATTACTACATACATAGTATTCTGAGGAGGGAAAGAGCACTAACAACCAAAGGGAACAAAAAACATTTCAGATTGAAGCCTGTAAAAGAGCTAGGTATTAGAGAAAAATAAAAATTCTAAAAGGAGAAAGATACAAGGGAATATAATCTTGTATGTGTTAAATATGAAAACAAAAGAAGAAACATCAAACTGATAGCCAGTTCTCTAATACGATAGAACCAAAACACCAGAAAAATGGCCTCTTGCTCACTGTTTCCACTTAGCACAACAACCAAACCCTTGGCTTAAGACAATGAATATTTGAGAATCATCCCCTAGCCATCTATTTAGAATCTTATAGAACCCAATCATTAATTTAGTCGGTCTATTTATCATCTGTCTATAATCCTTACAACTCATTTCACATCCTTTCAGTATACCTACCATTCATGACCTTCACGAAAGCTCCTCATTTAACATGAGTTCATGCAAGAAAATTCTGTGCATCATATTGTTTTGCATTATAAGCAGACTGAAAAGCTTATGCTTTTCTTTCTTCTTTATACACCTCATAGATTTACAGAATCACCATATCACAGAGTTGAACAGAGTTGTTAAACTCATTCTTTGAATTGATATTCATATTTGGGCATAATTAACTTATCCAATTAATCTCCTGGTTGGGTTTAATCATATGACAGTGTCAGATCTAAGGTATAATATTGTGATTCACAGAATTCAAGCCTAAAATGCAAAGATTGTGGCCCCTTTGTAGTTTGACATGTCTTTATATATGAATGGCAGTTTTCAGAAGTTGAAATTAAAGCTATCTATAGTCATATGGCAAAATGCTCTGAATCACTATTAATTAGAGGATACAAATGAAAACAACACTGAGGTGCCACCTCCTATCTATCCAATTGGCTAATATGACCGAAAAAGAAAATTATAAATGTTGGAGGGGATTTGGAAAACCTGGGACACAATGAACCATTGGTGGAGTTATGACGTGATTCAGCCACTATGAAGAGCAATTTGGAATTATGCCCAAAGGTATATAAAACTGTGCATACCCTTCAATCCAATAATTCCACCACTAGGTCTTTATCCCAAAGAGAGCATAAAAACAGGAAGGGGACCCACACATACAAATATATTTATGGCAGTTCTTTTTGTGGTGACAAAGAATTGGAAATCTCTCATCAATTGGGGAATAGCTGAACAAGCTGTGGCTTATGATTGTAATGTAATACTATTGTTCTATAAGAAATAATGAGCCCACAGATTTCAGAAAAACATGAACTTACATGAACTGATACTGAGTGAGGTGAGCCGACCCAAGAGAACATTGTATACAGTAACAATAGCAATGTGTGATGATCAAATATAAAAGACAGCTCCTCTCAGTAATACAATGATCAAAGACAATTCTAAGGACTTATGATGGAAAATGCCATTCATAGACAAAGAAAGAACTATAGAATCTGAATGCAAATCAAAGCATACCATTTTATCTTTTTAAATATTTTGTTTTTTTCCTTTTTCATGGTTTGTGCCTTTTGTTCTGATTTTTATTTTATGACATGTCTAAGATGGAAATATATTGAACATGCTTGTGTGTGTATAACCTGTATCAAATTTCTTCCTGTCATGGGGAAAGGGGGAGACGGGAGAAAATTTTACAAAATAAATGTTTAAAAAATGCTAGTTGACTGTGAAAAAAATAAAATAAAAAAACAAAAAATAAAAAACTAACCAATTAGGGTGGGGAAAAAGAACATCTTTAGAGTACAGTCAGTAAATGCAATTTATTTGTGATGCGTAACTATCATTTTCTTCAGTAGGGAAAATTTTGCCCTTTTCAGAGTTGTAATAATGGATGAAATGCAATTTTCAGTCTTAAGCTTTAATTGAGATTTTTTATTCCTGAAGGTCTTCTAGTTCCTGAATTCATAATTTAGGTGTTTTTTGCATTTCAAATGAATATGAAATAAGAGAAAATATAGTTACGTTTTGTATGATGGTATGAAAAATATTTAAAGAAGGTTAGCAAGGGATTTGAAACTAGATGATACAATATATATCATCTTACCCAATAACCTCATTATACAGAGGATGATATTAAAAAGTGAGATATGAAGTTATTTCTCCAAGGTCACATAGACCATGAATAGAATATTTTAAATTTGTGATGTAATAAAAACATACATGAAATTCATTATAATTGCACTGTAAATATTCTGATATACTTTCAACTAGTATGTTTTTGAAAAACAAATTTCATGTCAATGACAACCTGCTACCTTTGACTATAATTATAACTTGCATCCTTATCCCCTCACAATAGCAAGAAACCAAGGTTAAGGAAAAGCAAGATTTCTTATGCTCTTTACAAATATGAGTCCATTGTATTGCAAGATTTCAGTTCCTAGGTGTTACCTAATATGCTGTAAATATGTACAGCAGACAATGTTAGAACAAGTGATTTTGTTTCCATGGCAACACAGGAACTACAATGGATGGGTACTGCTTAAAAATGGGTTCTTTTCATTAGGACAGCACAACAGGAGGGGACAATTAAGAGGCTGAATGGTAGGCCTAATGAATTTAGGAAAAACACAATAAAGCTGTCTATTTTTACTGTAAACATTTAGAATGCGATGATACAAATAAAACACTTTGATAGTTGAGCAACTACTTCATGAGGCATTTCTACAATTCTGTCATGTAAATGTTAATTTTAAATATTTTATGACTTCTAAATAAACCTGGGAAGAGGGAAAAATAAATACAATGGTCAAGAATTTTTAAAATAATAATTGAGGTCATTTAAGCTTATTAAATTAAAGGGACTTGAACCATAATTCTTAATCAGAACAAGAAAGCTATAAATTCAAAATGACTAGGTGTTATGTAAACAAGCATATTTCTATGATGAGATGGGAGATTGGTGGGGCGATTAGTGTCAGCAAGGTGTTTCAGTGGATAGAGAGCTAGAAATGAAGTCAGGAAGATCTAAGTTCAGATCTGTCCTCAGATTATTGTTAAGTGCATGACTCTGGGAAAATCACTTAATATTTTTCTCAGTTTCCTCACCTGTAAAATGGAACTATTAAGAGTATTTACCTCACTGGGTGTTTGTAAGGATAATAATTATAAAGTGCTTTGTAATCTTAAAGTGATATATAAATACTAACTATTATCATCATTAATATTAAAATTAAAACAATTCAACCTGCTAGACAAATATTCTTATCTGTTAAAGACTGTAAAGTCATTTAAATAAACATTAGGATTAGTGGACCAGAGGTATCAATTGATCCAAAAGTAGGTTTGGTCCTTTGAGGTAGTCTTAATTTTCAGTCCTTCCACAGTTAAAAAGTAATCATATATGTGTGTGTGTGTGTGTGTGTGTGTGTGTGTGTGTGTGTGTGTGTGTAAGTAATCCTATTATTGGTCAAATATTGATAATCAGCACTATGAATAGAAGTAATGATGAAGTTGAAAGTAGTTGTTCAATCTCAGCTCTGAGGCAGTGGATTTCATCAGAGTTATAGTATCTATATGACATCACCATTGAAGAAAGATATCAGAAATTTGTTAAGGAAGAGAAAGGGCTATAACTGATGCAAGTAATGGAGTTACTAGTCTGATCAACCTTTATACTGTTAAAAGATTTGAATTGTTCAAAAAGCAATACAAACAGCATAGTGAACCTTTAGAGTGGGTCAGACTACATCACTGTCTTGTTTTTCTGAACAGAGATTTAACTTAAAAGATAGGTCATCTATAGATGGCAGAGAAGGGCAGAGAGGTAAGGGCAAAACTAGTTTTTGTTTACACAGATTCTAGTCTGCTTTTGCTAGCAGTGAGAAAGTGAGTTTTACTGAATAGTGGCAATTTATTTGGAAAGCAAAAGACAAATTTAACCTTCATTCAGTGTTTATTGAGTGATGGAAAATATAATCAGAAAATATGTCTTAGATGTTTCTAAAAGCAGAATACTTAGTAAATGTGGGAACAACTTTCCTAAGGAATTTCTAACCAGAACAATAAATTGCTAAATGGATAGTGACTAGTGCAAATGACTGAACTGATATATTAGGACACCTTGCCTATATTTCCATCATCAAAAAATTTAGACTCTGCCCCAACACTAATTCAATTAGGAAGTTGTGATCAACTTAATTACTGATCAACATTTTATCTATGGCACTAGAATTATCTAAAGGAAAAGAAATAATATTGTCTCCAAAAATGCAAAAATTAGATTGACAATTTGTTTTCTTATACTTAAAATGACAAAATACTTGTGGAATATACATGTACATGCATTCACTGCAATTATATATAAAAGATACAACCTCATCCTGGTTGATAATGTGATAGTAAATCTTAACTAAACAACTAAGAAAAAAAGAGTATACATTTTCCATAAATTCCTTTCAGTGTGAGTTTTACACTCATCATATTCTTAGTTTTATAATTTTAATAACCCCTAGGAATAAATGAAAGAAAATAGTTAAGTCCAAAAAGAAAAAAAAATAATGGATAGATGTGTCTGATTGTTTCCATGGTTAGGGCATCCTTCTGAGTGTCAGATAATATATCTTTTGTCCATTCATATTGCCTGAAGATCATTCTGAGCATTGTTATCAGTGAAACCTACACAAATTGAAGGATTTTCAACAGGAAACCAGATGTGATTGGGTCAGCCCTCACATGGGATAGAGACATTGGGGTTAATTATGATTGATGCCATATCACTTTCATAGAGTGAACAGTTGTCACATCAGGTATTTTTACTATCACTTATAAAGACCTTCACTATGGAGTGCTAAGGTCAAGGAGAAAAGGATGGTAGTATAAAATATCCAATTACATTTTGCAAGGGCACATCATAAAAGTGGGTTAAGTATGTTGGATATTTTATAGCCTTCATAAGACAATGGTTTCTGGATGTATCTAATGTAACTGAGAAGTCAGTCATTCACTATGGTTCAGTATCCACAAAATGTTGGTTTTCTTTGATTTTTTCCTATATTTTTAATATTAAGCATAGGCTACATGCAAAGCTATTACTACCTCAGGCACATTATGAAAATTCATTGACTGTGAATGTGAACTGTGAAGATTTTATTTGGTAATTATATACTGTGATATAAAATGGCAAATCACTGATAATTTAAATAATTGCAAACAGAGACAGAGAGCCAGAGCCAGAGATAGAGACAGAGATAGAGATAGAGAGACAGAGACAGAGACAGAGCCAGAGACAAAGATATAGATAGAGATAGACAGAGATAGAGATAGAGATAAAGATAGAGAGACAGACAGAGACAGAGACAGAGAGACAGAGAAAGAGAAAGAGAGACAGAGGTAGAAAGAGAGAGGAGGAAGAGGGGAGGGAGGAAATAGACAAAGTAGGAAGGAGGGAGAGAGATGCCTTAATGTGAACCTTGATGTAGGTACCAGAAGGAGACTAACTCTGAAAATTTTTATAGAGAAAAAAAGTTTTAGGAAAACACTTTTTTTTTTTCATTTTCTGCTTTGTGTTTGCTTTGAAGGCTAATGATTTGTGGCAACTATCCTTAAACAGTCCTCAGAAAAATTAAAAGTTATTAAGTTGATATATTTGTAGGAAGTTAAAAGAAGATTTGACAGAGCTTTGATCAGAAATTGTAAAGTCATCAGCTTTCACAAACTAAACTTACGATTCTGAAACTGCATCAGAAAAGTTAAATGAATAAACAACTTTATGAAGGTAATTTGAGATAATATTAAGTATCCTTAGGATATTCAGGAAATTTGTCAGAAATGGGCCCATGAAAGGAACTTTTATTTATAAATCCCACCATAAACCCTATATAAGGAGACCCAATGGCTGTTTAAATGACAATGACACAAACTCAAAAATATTATCTTCCTCTGATTTTCTCAGAGTGATATTAAAAGTGGAATGTCACACCTGCTAATGCAGTGAATTTCCTTTTCCCTGAGGTCTTCAGAAAGTAGAGATAAGATGACTGCTTGTTGGGTATGTTAAATGAGAATTCTTTTTGAGGATACATAAGTCTCCGTGGCTGCTAAAATCCCTCCCAACTCTAAAATTTGTAATTCCATTTCTACATCATCATCATCATCATCAGATCTTTGCTGACTTAACTGTTAACTATCTAGGTCCTGAATATCAATTATCGTAAAAATTCAGGGTAAATCTCATTGCTAAGGAAAAAGAAGGTTCAGATGGAAATTGCTGACAATGTTTACATTGTTTTTCTTAAGTAATTTAATTTCAGGGTAAATTCTCAAGTATATTCCTATCTATCAAGGTTGTATTTTTGAAGTAATCTGAAACCCTGCAATTTTATCTTAATCAAGACATTTTTCTTTCATGCTCAAGAGCTAGACCACAAAAACACTACTGGCAGTATATAACTAAACTCTTCATTTGAGCTGATTCATCTGAGAGTATAGTTAAGTAATTCATAATATTTTAAGGATTCAGAAAATCCACTTTTTGTTGGAATAAAGTCAGAGAGAAAGAAAGGTACAAAGTTAGAATATTAATAAAAAGCATATAATGCAGAAAGAATCTCTGTGTATGTAGTGGGGTGCTTTGGAATATTGTGAAAAGTAAAATAGTAATGGATAATTGATTATAGCAAGTTGAGAAGGTGATTTCTACTGTTCTGCCTAGAGGCAATGAAATTTCTCATAGGAGAGAAATATTCTCCAATATAGCTTCCCACAGTCCTTTGCTGTAATGTCAAGGTACCCAGAAGCACAACAGAATAAAACAGGCCTAGACTCCTAATTCTATGCTACTTAAAAGAGAAAACTATATAGAGCAAAGTCACATGCTATAGAGAGAAAAAGTAGTGAAATTATAGTTAGAAAAATATAGGTTTGAATTTTAAATATGCCAACTCTGTGGCAGAGGAAAGTTACCTTTGTTCTCTGGGTCTTTGTAAAATGAAAAGGTTAGAGTATATAACCTTTATAATCCTGACCAGTTTTGTGGAAATTTTATATGGGCTTATCTTTGTATATGTTGCCAACCCTAAGTTGAATTTAAATTCCATGAAAGCATGTCCATATCTTCATTTTTGTCTTTGTAATGATGGCACCTAGTCACAATGACCTGCATCAAATAATTGTTGAATGTTTTTCTATCAAATTGAATTTTTTAATATAAATAATCCAAAATGATTATTTCAGAAATATATAAATCTATGTCTTTGATCATGACTATCATACTAGTTAAGTCCCAGCATTCACAAAAAGAAAACATTACATATAGATTGGCATTTCATGTCTGAATGGCATTAAGAAGATCATTATTAACATAATAACTTCCTTGATGGCAAAACTAATGTCACAGCAATATGTGACCATGCCAACATAGTTCAGTGGAAAGAGTGCCAGGTCTGGAGTCAGGAAGAATCATCTTCTTGAATTCAAATCTGACCTCAGGCACTTACTAGCTATGTGACCCTGGGCAAGTCACTTCATCTTGTTTGCCTCAATTTCCTCATCTGAAAAAGGAGCTTGATAAGGAAATCATTAACTCTGACACCTTTGCCAAGAAAATCCCAAATGGAGTCACAAATCATACAACCATGACTTAAAAATGACTGAACAACAAAATTCATTGCCACACATCTCTGATGAGTAGAAAGCAAAGTATGGGGTTTTGTTTTGTATAGTTGTCTTAGAGTAGCAATGATGGGTACCTAGAGGTTTCTGCCAATGGCATGAGATAAATGAGATTTTACTTTCTCATTTTTCAGGGCAAAATTGTTCCAACCTGAAGGTAACCTGAAAAATGGTAGTGAGAGAGGATAGAAAATACAAATTCATGCCAAGAATCTTGCCTTTTTCAATACATTTTCTTTCTCACAATATCTTAGCTGCACTAAAACTGAGTAGCATGTTTGACACTACCACAATCAACATTCATAAAAAGTGTGGATTTGTTTCCCTTGAAACCAAATGTTTTCAGAGATTTTGGTCAGTCTCTGAACAAAGAAGGGCACTCTGTAGCTGTTTGCCAAGTGAAATGGAGTGGTATCAACTATTAGCAAAACACACAGTGCACCATTCCCAATCCATCAAATTTCCCCAACAAGAAGAGAATGTGAAACAAAACCACTCAGTATTTCCAATAATAGAATCTTATGTGTAAAATCTTTAAATGCCACTATGTGATTAGAACTACAGGTGATAAACTCTGAAGATCAAGAAATGAGTATATTTTATTTAATATTTATTATATTATTCATATCAAAACATCTCAGTTTCATGACATCATTCTGGAGATAAGAATATATTCTTTTTATAAATAAGGAAACTGAGGTATGGAGAATGTGCACTATAAAAATCACATAAATTTATGAGTAAAAAAATGTTAAAGATAAACACTACAGATAATTATAGTCAAAAATCAACAAGATAAAATATATGACATTAAAGGAGATACATGTAAGAAAATAATCCCTAAGATAGCTAATACATCAAGCATCAATAAAAAGGAAAAGTTCAAGATACTTTCAACATGACTGGAATTTGCTGCTGAAAAATACTCTCTACAAAACCCTCTTCTAGAAATACAGTGGAATATAAAGGAGCTCTATTTCAATTAATAAGCATTTATTTAAGGCTTCCAGAATGATGCTAGGTACAAGTTCTCAATAAAATATGGTCCCTTGTCTCTTGAAACATATAGATTAGGATGATAAAACACATGGATGGGGATAGGGACTGACCCCATGATTTAATTGATTGAAAATTTCTGGATGAGGAAAATTCTTTTATCGATGTGGACTGGCACCTTCTCTAAGACTTAGAGAACTGCCTACAGCAAAAACAAGGTAAGTACCTTTCCCCTCAGTTGCTTTGCCCATATATGACAAGCAGAAATTAAAGGTTGCTTCTCTGTGCATTTTGCCATGTTACCTCTCATGATACATAAAAGAATCACTAGGCTATTATTATTATTATTAACTTTAAGGAATCATATAAAAAAGGAAGTGGCTCCAGAAAACTAAAATTGTGTAAATAGTATCCTACTTTTCTAAATATGAGAAAACATAGATTCTGAAAAATATAGATTGGTAAGCTCTATTTCTTATAATTCTTTGTACAATTCTAGCATGAATTATTAAACAGAAATTTTGTAAACATTTAGAAAAAGAAAGGAGTAACTGCTAGAAATCATATTAGGAAGTGGATTCATTTAAAACTGTGTCAAAAAAGTTCTTCTTTTTGATATTAATGGTATTAATAATGAACTTTCTTTATTGATACTATTGATAATAGATACTTTTATGAACTTCTTAATAGGTTACATTATAAGTTATAGAAATAATAATAAAATTCTTTTCTTGTTATTAATACTTTTAGGATCTAAAATTTCTTCAGAATGCTGGTTCTTTTTATATAGTATAAATAGTAGTACAAATTATATAGTAGTATAGATTATAACCTCTACATGCTTTAGGAAATGCTAATATGATAGGTAACCTAATGTTTATGAATTTCAATTTACCTTGGCTGATCTGGCCCACAATCAATCAATTAATATTTATTAAATACCTATCATGTGCCAGACACTGTGTTAAACCCTACAAATACAAAAATAAAATGAAATATAATATAACCAATCCCTACCCTCTATGAGCTTGCAATCTAATGAGGGAGACATCATGCAAACAAATATGTACAAGAGAACTATACATAGGATAAATAGGAAATGAAAGAAAGAAGGCACTGGTATTAAGAGGTTAGAGAAAACTTACTATAAAAGGAATTTTAGTTAAGACTTAAAGAAAGTTAGAGAAGTCAGTAGCTGCAGTTGAAGAGGGAGAGCAATCAAGGTGAAGGACTGCCAGAGAAAATAAAGTTCTAGAGATGGAGTGTCTTGTTTATGGAACAGGAAGCCAGTGTCAGTGACTTGAAGAGTATTGGTGAGCTGTATATAAAAAAAGACTGATAATGGAGGTGAGGGCTATGTTTTGAAAGATTTTGAATGCTAAACAGATTATTTTGTATTTGCACCTACAGGCAATAGGAAGCTACTAAAGGGTGACATGATTATACTAACATTTTAGAAAAAAAAATTTCATGGCTTAATTGGGTTAGATTCAAGTGTAAAGGGACTTGAGGAAACCCACAGCAAGTAATTACAATTATTACTGTATGTAGTGTGGCAGTGTCAGAAGAGAGGAGAGGATGAATTCATGAGGTGTTGCAAAGGTGCAGTGGGAAGGCCTGAGAATAATTTATTCAAGGCGAGTAAAAGATAATGAGGAATCAAGGCTGACTTCTAGGTTACAAACTTGGGGGACTGGGAAAATGGTCTTGCCTTCCACAATAATAGAAAAGTGGGGAGGAGTTTGGGAATAGATAAGGAGTTCCATTTTGGATATATTGAGTTTAAGACAGACTTTAAGGGGCAGCTAGGTGGCATAGTGGATAAAGCACAAGCCCTGGAGTCAGGAGTACCTGGGTTCAAATCCGGTCTCAGACACTTAATAATTACCTAGCTGTGTGGCCTTGGGCAAGGCATTTAACCCTGTCTGCCTTGTAAAAACCTAAAAAAAAAAAAGACAGAATTTTAAGACTGGACATTCTTTTGAAAAGTCTAAAAGGATGTTGTACTTGTGAAATTGAAGTCTAGCAGAAAGATTGAGGCAAGATAGATAGATCAGAGAATTATAAATATAGAGACAACAATTAAATCCATGGGCATGGATGTAATCAAGTGAAGTAGTATAGAGGGAGAAGAAAATGGGACCTAGGATAGTATTCTGAGGGATATCTATAGTTAAAGGATATGATCTGGATAAGAATCCATTGAAGGAAATAGAAAAAGATTGGTCAGATAATTAGAAAGAGAACCAGGAGAGAGTGATGTTCTGAAAACCTAAACGAAGGAGTATCAAGGATAAGAGAATGATCAGCTGTACTTCAAAGTCTACAGAAAAGTCAAGGAGTATGAGACTTGGGGAAAAAAAAGACTATTGGATTTGGCAACCAAGAGATTCTTAGTAACTTAAGAGAGAGTAAGATTTTTTTTGGTTTTGGGGGGATTTTTGTGAAATGATAAAGTGAGAAACCAGATTGTAAAGGGTTAAGAAGAGAGGAAGAGGAGAGGAAGTAGAGGTAATCATTTTAGATGACCTTTTTTAAGGAATTTAGCTACAAAGGATTGAAGTGATAAAGAACAATAGTTAGGATAGAAGATCAAGTGAAGGGTTTTTTCAGGAGAGTGAGACATAGACATGTTTGCAGGAAGTAAAAAATTGGTTAGTAGAGGGAGACATTAAAATTGAAAGAGTGGGGGATGGCAAGGGGGTAATCTGCTGGAGGAGATGGAATGGAATGGAATCAGATGAACAAGTAAAGGAGTTAGTCTTGGCAAGGAGTAAGGCTACTTCATCATGTGAAATTGAGATGAAGAAAGGAGAATATGGTAGGAAGCACCCAAGTTATAGGGATGTGGAAAATTTTACTGGAAAATATTCCCTGCAAAGAAAGACAGGAAAAAGGGAGCCACAGAAGATTTAAGGAAGGATGAAAAGGTTCAGAATAACTCCTATGGAGGGAGTTGCAATCAGCGATGGCAACGTTGGAAAAATATGGAAGTAACTTTTGCGATAGACTTACCATAAAGAATGTGATCCACCCATGACAGAGTTGTTGGTGTTGGAACAAAGACTGAAACATATTTTTTATTATTATTATTTGGGGGAGGGTGCAGGGCAAATGGGGCTGGGTGGCCTGCCTGGGGCCACATAGCAGGGTGATCTTTGGGTGTCTGGGGCCGGATTTGGACCCAGGTGCTCCTGGCTCAAGGGCCAATGCTCTGTCTGCCACCCAGCCACCCCTACTATTATTACTATTTTATTTTATTTTGGGTCTTTCTTTTTCTTCTTTTTGGTTTTTGCAGCACAGTGGGGATCCAGTGGCTTGCATATCACTCGGCTGGGTGATTGTTGGGTTTACGAGGCTGGATATGGGCTCGGGTGCTCGTGGCTCCAGGGCTGGTGCTTCGTCCATTGCACCACTTGGTCACACCTACAATTATTACTATCATTTTTTTTATTTTAATTTTTTTCTCTCCCCTTTATAGCTCGAGCAAGTCTATATTTATGGGGGGAGGGGTATTTTGTTTACTCTTAAAGAAGAATATTTTATTAATGTAAAAAACATTTGTACAAAATGAGAATAAAAATAAAATTAAAGAGAATTTAGAGGGAAAACTAAAAAAAAGAATGACTTCTATGAATACTGAGATGAGTTGATAAGAGATATATAAGATGGATTGCCTACAGCAATGAGGGACCAATTAAGGCTACATAACATAAATTTGTGTTGAACCCAGTCAGAATGGGTGCATGTTATTCTCTATTTCATTCAGCTGCACATGTATAGGGGTAAAAAAGTGATAAACGACAGGCGCTATTCAAGACTGAGCTTGACTGGGTTTAATTGTTCATAAAAGAAGAATTCAAGAGAAAAGAACAATGTAGATTTGAATTGGTTCATCAAGGAGTAAAAGATGGAGAGAAGAGAATGTAGCTCGTAGAAAAGAGGTAACCTGGGAGGGAATTTAAGGGATCAAGGGATTGGAAGTCATGATGCAAACAAAGAGTAGGATTATGAAAGGGAAGGCAGAGAATAGCCATCAATTATGGCCAGATTGGGGAATTTCAGAATTCTTGGACATGGAAGTGGTACATTAGTGGGTGATAGCAAGATTGAAGATAAATCCATCTTTCTATATGGTGGGGTAGAGGAGTAGCTTTGTGGGTGGGGTAAGTTTGAAAACTGAGTGGTTAGGCTATTTGAGGGAGATTTAAACAATAGTTCATCAACTGTCTCATATGTAAAGCTTTCAGCCTAAAATCAGCTAGAACTTATTTTACTATAATTACCTTAAGGAATCCATGGATAACTCCATGCTAATATTGAGTCATCAGAAAAAGACCTTTATTGAATTATTGTTGCTACAATGCTTAGAGGATGCTTGATTCTGCCTATAGATAAATAAATGGTTGATAGAGATATCATGACATAAAAATTTGTGCTCATGTGACCATACCATAGTAGCATTAATAACAAAAACAATTCCTTTGCCAGATTAACCTTAATACTTTTACTATTTTCCAAAATTTTTTGATCTCGAGTTAAATGTAATTCAACTGAAAATGCTGGTTATTTTTTGAGTGCTTATGAGTCTTGTGTCTTAATAACATCTTTTGGAGTATAGGGAATAAGCATACTATACCTGATATTTGAACACTAAGCACAATTTTTAAAATATTTTATTTTTTTCCAATTATATACAAACAGAAGTTTCTATCATATTTTGTAATATTTTGAATTTTACACTTTTCCCATCCTCCCTTCCCCCCCCACAGAAGGCAGTCTGATTATCTTTACATTGTTTCCATATTATATACTGGTTGAAATTGAATGTGTTGAGAAAGAAATCATATCTTTGAGGAGGAAATAAAATATTAGAGATGGAAAAATTATGTAGTACATAAGACACTTTTTAAAAAGTGAATGTAATAGACTTTGATCTTTATTTAAACTTTTTAAAATTTGAATGTAATAGACTTTGATCTTTATTTAAACTCCACAGTTCTCTGGATACAGATAGTATTCTCCATCGCAGTTACTCTAAAATTGTCCCTGATTATTGCATTGATGAAATGAACAATTCCATTAAGGTTGATCATCACCCCCATGGTGCTGTTAGGATGCACATTGTTCTTCTGGTTCTGCTTCTATCACCTAATATCAGTTCATGCAAGTCTTTCCAGGTTTCTCTGAAATCCCATCCTTCTTGGGTTCTAATAGAAAAATAATATTCACAATATACATATACCATAATTTGTTCAGCCATTCCCCAATTGATGTCATTCAATCAATTTCTAATTCTTTGCTACCACAAATAGTGCTGCTATGAATATTTTTGTCAAATGAAGTTTTTACCCTTTTTCATGATCTCTTCCAGGAATAGACCCAGTAGATGGATCAAATGGTATGCACATTTCTATTGCTCTTCTATTGCCCTTTGGGCATAATTCCTGATTGCTCTGCCAACACTGTATTAATGTCCCAGATTTCCCACATCCCTTCCTACATTGATCATTGTCCTTTCTGATCATATTAGCCAGGCTGAGAGGTGTGAGGTGGTACCACAAAGATGCTTTAATTTGCATTTCTCTAATCAGTAATGACTTAGAGCAATTTTTGATATGACTATGTATCACTTTGATTTCCTCATCTATAAATTTCCTTTGCATATCCTTTGATAATTTGTCAATTATAGATTAGCTTGTTTTTTTTAATAAATTTGTCTCAGTTCTTTATATATTTTATAAATGAGTCCATTGGCAGAAATACTAGTTGTAAAAATTGTTTCCCAGTTTATTACTTTTATTTTTATCTTGGTTACAGTGTTTTTGTCTGTGCGAAAACTTTTTAATTTAATGTAATGAAAATTATCTAGTTTGTTTTTAATGATGTTCTCCATCTCTTCCTTGGTCATAAACTACTTCCCTTTCCATAGATCTGACAGGTAAAATATTCCTTGATATCCTAGTCTGCTTATAATATTGTCTTTTATGTCTAAATCCTGTGCCCATTTTGATCTTATCTTGCTATAGGGTGTGAGATGTGGGTCTAATCCAAGTTTCTGCCATACTAATTTCCAATTTTCCCAACAGCTTTTATCAAAGAGAGAGTTTTTATTCCAGAAGCTGGACTCTTTGTGTTTATCAAACAGCAGATTACCCATAATCATTTTCTGCTGTCTCTTTTGCCCCTAATCTATTCCACTGATCCACCACTCTGTTTCTTAGCCAATATCAAACATTTTTGAGGACTAATGCTTTATAATAAAATTTAGATCTGGTAGGGTTAAACCACCTTATTTGCACTTTTTTTCATTTTCATTTTTTTTTGTAAGGCAATGAGGTTAAGTGACTTGCCCAAGGCCACACAGCTAGGTAATTATTAAGTGTCTGAGGTCAAATTTGAACTCAGATCCTCTGCCCCTGCACTTTTTTTCATTAAATCCCTGGATATTCTTGACTTTTTTGTTTCTCCATATAAACTTAGTTGCAAATTTTTTTCTAGCTCATTTTGTGGGAGTTTGATTGTTAAGGCACTAAATAATTAGTTTAATTTAGGAAGACTTGTCATTTTTATTATATTAGCTTGGCCTATCTATGAGCAGATGATATTTGCCCAGTTATTTAAATCTGATTTTATTTGTGTGAAAAGTGTTTTATAGTTGTTTTCATAGAGTTTCTGAGTCTGGGCAGTTAGACCCCCAAGTATTTTATATTATCTGAAATTACTTTAAATGGCATTTCTCTTTCTAGCTCTTACTGCTGCATCTTGCTAGTTATATATTATATATATATATATGCATATATATATATATATGCTGAGGATTTTATAAGGGTTTAAATTTATATCCTGCAACTTTGCTAAAGTTGTTAATTGTTTCTAGTAATTTTTGCATGATTTTTGAGGATTCTCTAGGTATACCATCATGTCATCTGCAAAGAGTGAGAGTTTCGTTTCTTTCTTCCCTACTCTAATTCCTTTTATTTCTTTTTTTTCTCTTATTGCTGAAGTTAACATTTCTAATATAATATTGAATAGTAGTGGTGATAACGGGCATCCTTGTATCACCCAGCTCTTATTAGGAATGCCTTTAGCTTATCCCCATTGCATGTAATGCTTCTTGATGGTTTCAGATAGGTACTGCTTATCATTCTAAGTTACAATCCATTTATTCCTACTCTCTCTAGTGTTTTTAGTAGGAATGGGTGCTGTGTTTTGTCAGAGAGTAAGCAAATTATTTAGAAAAATATCTTATTAATCCCTTTTAGGGGAGACTCTAGACATGAGTTGTTCCTTGCTTTAAAGTATTTTTTCTGCATTTTAGGATAATCCATAAAGTCTGATATTTTTTCTTTGGCCCCAGGCAAATAGGGTCTTTTAGGTCAGAATATGATCCTTGGGATTCTAGGGCCAGAAACTTTTCTGCCCCTCTCCAACTCCAGGCTTCAGGTAACAATTAAAATATGACATCTTAAACTGAATGCAAGATTCTGTAGGTCTGACCAAGGCAAAATATTCAAAAATATTACCTTTCTTTTTCTGGGCAAAATGCCTCTCTTGAGGCAGACTAAGATAGTATTAGAAGTTTTGGCTGTCACATCACACTACTGACAATAAAAATATTGACACATTTTGAGTTTGTAGCATCTATAACCAATAATCATTCAGTCTCTTCAATTGTCTGATTGGGAAATTTCACACAGGCATCTGATAGACAATGAGAAAATATAAAAACTGAAACTTAAGTATACTTTACTATAAAAGAAAATTCATTGACTTGATTGTATGAGGCAATTTTTATATGGTTGCTTGGGAATTTGAGCTCACATAAAATGAATGACTCAATAAAACAAGTTCTGTTGTGTCTTGTCACTCAATGAAATTCATATTCAAAATATCCTTCTGCCACAATGTGTATATAGATAAACTATAAATACATTCAATGGGTTCAGGAAAAAATGGTCTCATAAAGACACAAGTGGTTAGCTATCACTTAACAAACCAAATAACTTCTTAAAGCAATATAGTTACATAGAATAGAGGTTAGAAAAAGGATAGCATTATATATTTGGCAATGAAGTCAGTAAGTTGTTTCATAGAATTAGGCCTTTGCCTCTATGAAAGTGTTGGTCTTTGAATGAAGATATTTTTAATTAAACTTTTTTTGTAAAATCAAATTCATGGCACTACTTAGGAAAGTTAGATGTGCTAAAGGTTGCTTAATCACATTTAATCAATCAACTAAAATTTGCAATTGCATATAATGAATGCAGGCAAATTATAATTTATATTAGCTTTGCATGGACAGAAAGTCTCAAACTTTTTAAAAGGCTAAGTTTTCTGTCATTTGTTTTACAATCATTTGGAATGAGGAGTGGAAGCCCCAGGTCAGGGTGGGTGGGAATTCCATGGTCAAAAGTAAAATTATTAGTATCCCATGTACAAGTGGGCACCAGTTCTTTTTGACAGGCACCAAATATTGTCCAGACTTTGATTACCAAATAAAGGGGGGAAAACGAAAGAACAAAACCCTCTGGTGTTAAATTTAATCCAGCCAAGAGGTAAGATCTGAAGAGAGATTCAAAACTGATGCTTACTGATTATAATATGTCAATTTCACAAACAGTTTTTCAATTTTTCACATTTCAAAATAAAAAAAAAGGTTTCAATCTATTCCATTTTCTCTCAATAAATTCATATCGTAATAGTCAATATGCTGTGACTTCCCTGAATGGACTGGGAAATGACTTGTATGATAATACCAAACTCTCTAAAATGATATTGGTCAAATGCTGACTGGAAAAGAAAAGATGAACTGGCCCCTATGTCTAGTACAATTCCCAACCAGGACAAGAGCAAATGGAGCATTTGGGGATTTTGTTTCTTTGTTTTCTTTTTCACTTTATTACTTATATTTACCAAGTACAGCTTAAGCCCAAAAGGCACAGTCATCATTCTTACAGAGACAATGATGCCAATTTTGATAAATGAATTAGAGAAAGTGACCTCTAAAATACTTTCCATCTTGAAACTTAAACCCTACAATCTAGGATCCTAAATGATGCAGATTCATGAATGGATTATGTGTATATGCTGAAGCAATCTGTAGATAGAAAAGGAAAGTCTTCTTAAGTGGGTTAATCAGGGTCTTACCTCCCTGAAGATAATTGAGTTTACTATCTATTTACTGAGAATAATTAGCTAAAAAGAAACAAAATATGGCCTCTTCTTTTCTTTTCTTCATTAGGCAACCACACTTTGAGCCGTTCCTCAAGTATGCCATCCGGACATACCAAAAAATAGACATGCACTTCTAAAAAGTCTGAAAATTACTTATCTAGAGCAATCTTCTGAAGATCTTTGGAATAAATTTCCTGTTTTCCACCACAAACCAACTGAAAAAGTAAGATGAGCAGTAAAATCAAATAGAGATCATCTCTCCAAGACAATGCTGCCCATAGAATTCCAATTATGAATGCAAATTTAACAAATTCTAGCTTCTTTAATCTAGGCATAGTAGATAAGAATGGTAGACCTGGAATCAGGAAGACCTGAGTTTAAATCTGACTTACTAGCTATGATATCATGAGTGAGTCATTTAACCCTATTTGTCTCCATTTTCTCATTTTTAAACAAACCAGAGAAGAAAATAGCAAACTACTTTAGGATCTTTGTCAAGAAAACCCCAAATTGGATCATGCAAAGACAGATATGACTGAAACAAATAAATGACAACAGCTTTGGCAGTCACTTGATCAGAAATACTTAAGCACTAAAGATTGTCCAGAGACATTTTGAGAGAGAGATTACAGTGCCAAAGAGTAGATTAAAACGTTTCAATTTCTTTTCTTCCTAAAATAGTCAATAACCTAAACCTCTGCTGGGGCTACTATTCATGAATATTCTTCTCCACTGAAAGAAAAACTTTTATGGAGAACAAGAGCCTGGTCTGGGTGAGCCCCTTAATATTATAACAAAGCTCTAGAGCTTTGGATCCCCATAATAAACTTATTAGAGGGGATCTAATCTAACACAATCATTTTATAGATGAGGAAACTAAGAATCAAGGTTAAGTCATTTGACTGGTTGCATCAGTGATAAGTAGCAAAGCAGAAATTTAATTTCAGATCTTATGTTCAATAATCTTTACATTGGACCACCCGGCTATGCAACACTAGGTATATGTAACCTATCAAATAACTGACTCTCATCATCACTGCAGTTATCCATCTATAAATACAGAGCAAAATATGCAAGAGAAACACAGCTAAAGACCTAAAGCTAGGGAGAATTCAGAGTTTTATCATGATTCTCTAGTAATATCACAGATGTCTCACTAGCAATAATTCTGGTTATGCCCATTCCAAAGTCTGTGTAATAGGGATCACATGTAGCCATGATTAGTATTGACTAAGAACTATAATAGAATTTTCAAATTGTTAGAATTTTCAAACTGGTTCATATTGCACAAAATGCATAGAGTATATAAAGTATAGGTGTATACCAGAGTAAAGTTTAGGTGAAAAACAGGATCAAATTCAGGATGAAATAACATACAGTATTATTATGGCATAAATGCAGCAGTTTGATCCTTCTAGATTCTCACCAACAAAAAAGAAGATGAGAAGACCATGTTAGAAAAGCCTGGAATGGACAACTCATGTAGTGTTTGGTAGACATCCTTGAAACCTTTAAATGTCAAGAAAATAAAGGAAAGGCCCATGACACTTTAAATGGACCCCCATAATAAACTTATTATATTTGGTACAGATGACTGAGACTCTGGGGAAGGTGATTGAAAGCATATATGGTACACATAGCATGTTCCCTAATGACAAGATTAGTTCTGTAGGCCAATTATTATGCTGTTTAAAATCTGAGACATACTTTTAAAGTCATGCAAAATCAACATTAGCCATGTTGCAAAAGAAAAAAATAAAGTGATAAAATATGCTTCAATCTATATTCAGAGTCTATCAGTTCTCTCTCTCTCTCAGGAAGTGGATAGAATTTTTCATTATAACTCTTTAAGAATTATCTAGAGCAATCTTCTGAAGATCTTTGGAATAAATTTCCTATTTTCCACCTTAAAACAGCTGAAAAAGTAAGATGAACAGTAAAATCAACTAAAGATCATCTCTCTCCAAGATAATGCTGCTTATAGGATTCCAATTTTGAATGCATATTTAACAAATTCTAGTTTCTGTAATCTTGGCACAGTAGATAGAGTGGCAGCTTTGGCAGACCTGTCATAAATCACTGTATTATGGAGTAAATATTTCACAGTTGATTGTCACTACAATATAGTTTTTACTGTGGTCTTTATGGTTCTGATCATTCCTTTTTCAAATTCAGTTCACATAATTCTTCTAAGGGTTTTCTGAAATCACCTACTTTATCATTTCTTAAAGGACAATAGTATTACATATCAATAATATATCTCATCTTGTTAAATCATTGCTCAATTAATGGTATCAGTTTTTAATTCTTTGCCACAAAAAACTGCTTTTTTTTAACACTTCCTTTTTTCTGTTATCTTTTTATGGTTCAGATATACTAGTAGTATTACTAGGTCAAAGGGTATGCACAATTTTATAGCCCTTTGTGCATCATTCCAAATTATTCTCCAAAATGATTGGACCAGTTCACAGTTCCACCAACTGCCCCTTTTGCCACATTTCATTCATCTTGTCATTTTCTTTTTCTGTCACCATGTTATCCAATCTAATATGTGTGAGATGATACCTCAGAATTGTTTTAATTCACATCTCCCTAATTATTAGTGATTAAGAGCATTTTTATATGACTCTTGATAAGTTTGATTTCCGTCTAAAAACTGTTCATTTCCTTTAACCTTTTATCAATTGAGGAATGGCTTTTATTTTTATGAATTTGGCTCAATTTCCTATATATTTAAGAAAAGAGATCATTATGAGAGGTCAGTAATTTCAGAGTCTCCAACTTTCCTTTTTCCATTTTCCAAGATAGCTAAAGGACACTGAACCCCTTTGAGCTCTGAAGGCTGACAACAATTTCTATAGAATGATTTTTCCTGTTTATTTACTCTGTTATTCTGTCCATTTAAAAAGCTGTATTATTTGATTTGTGGTTCTTACTGGTCTGTTAATAGACAAGGGTCTGAATAGGAGTTTAAGCTGTATCAGCATCATTGTGATTACTAATAATATTTCACACTGAAGCTAGGATAAAAAGTATTTGCAGATCCAAGTGAAATCATTGTCACACTAATTTTACAAATAAAGAAATAAGATTTGGAGATACTGAGTTATTTTTTCAGAGTTACACAGTTAATGTACATCAGAGGTGATCTTTTAACCTATCCTAACATGACTCCATGTTTAAGATTTTTCCCATTGATACTTAAGGTATGGGAGCATCAGTAATCAATCAGAAACTATATGAATAATAAAATTAGCTTTGTTTTCTACTGTTTATGATGGTGGAATCATTAGAAATCAGCCTTTGGTGTTATTATGGCAAGATTAGAAGCATTAGAGTAGAAAGGTCTGAATTATTGGCACAAATCAATACTGGCAATAGAAATCTACTTGTGCTCTTGAATTTTTACAGCCCATGCAATAGCTTTCTTTTTCTTTCTTTTGTCAAGTTATCGGGGAATTCACCCCCCTCTCTCCTTTCATTGGAATAATAATAGGTCCCTCATGTAGCTTAATCCCTTAGTATAGATATATCATCTGAAAAGTTAGGCTGTGATTACCTGACTTCTTCCACCTATTGCTGAAGTTGTAACTATGATAATAATAATAAAAATGTCAATAATGGAATACAGACTCGAATCAAAGGATCCGAGGGGTCATTTTGAAGGATAAGTTCATCTATCAAAGCACCTGCAACAATTCAACTGTAGCAAGAAGGAGCACTACAGTCCCTGAACTGTGAATCAGTTACCAGATCTATTTCTGAGCAATTTTAAACTATATTACATGACAAATGAGGACAGGAAATAGAGAACACAGTTCCCACATTAATTCCTCTAAGTCTTCTTAAAAATAAATTCAAGAGGGTAAAAGATTTGATCTGAACCATCACATAAAAATTAAATTGTTATCTAAAACAGTTATTTTTGATAAACAAACGTGATCTCTGACAATTTTTTTCTTCCTTTCTGTTATCTGACGACACTCAGAGATATGAATCATAGAATTCTGAGATGGAAAGAACCTCTGTAAATCATCTGTTAAAACCTCCTCACTCACAACCAAAGAAACCATGGCCTAAAAAGGTGAAGTGACCTGTTGTGGTCATAAAGCTAGTTGGTGGCAGAGCTAGAGTTGGGAGTCAGTTCTTTTGACTTCAATTTCAGTCCTCTTGGCATAATACCAATCTGCTTCACAAAAAAAGAATTACTCAAAAAAATCATTTAAAAATAAAACCAGAGATAAATATCAACCCATCAGCTTGGGGAAAATATAATAAACAACTTTCAAATTAGTTTTAGAGGTATGCAGGAATGAATTACCCACTGTTTTCAGTCCTTCATGAATAATTCAAATCCCCCTGTCAGTAGACCTAATTAGTAATTATCCAAACTATTCCTAAATTATCTAGTTTGAAGCTACCTGCTTTGCAACTAGATTTATTTCTGATATAATTATTAACCCATTTGTGTTGGTGGTACATCTCTTACAGCTGCTCATAATGGAAATACTGTCCCCAGAAATCAAAGATTCTTGCTGCTTAATATATGAACATTCTTTTACCAATTAGCCCCTCCAGTGTTTTGGGAATGGCAGCATATGCCACAGGAGGAGATATTTTTGAAACCCCTCAGAGTATGTGTGTCCTATATTCTTCTGGTTCAACCACCTAGAAACAAATTAACCTGCAGTAAGAGAAGATATGACCTTGAGAGGGAAGAGTAGAGACACTTAGAAAGTCAGAGAGAAAAGGAAGGAAGCAGAAATCAAATGTTCAAAATAGATTGATAAAAATTCAAGTGATCCCTATAGTGGGATACCAAAAGCAGTCCCTAAGACGAAATATACAATTTCTACCTTAAACAGCAACTGAACTACCATGAATATAACATATAACCCAGACATGAAAATTCAACTGAATTATAACTGTGGTAGAATGAACCTCCTCCTGCAAAATAAAAGGGTTGGTATTATTTCCACTTGTATTTGAGAAGGGAAACTTAATCTATTAATGAATGTTTCCTCTGTATTTTTTATTGTATCATATAGGAAAAAATGTATATTTAAAAAAACTTATAATAACTTTTAAAGACAAAAGCAAATTGCCTTCAGGTACACTGTCCCTGTAACATCTTGGTCTCCTAAGTGTTTTCTTTTTCTGTGCCCCAATCTAAACAAACCTGACTTTTTTAAAATGAAAAAGGTGAAACTAACTGTGGTACAATTTCTATTTCATCGATGGTTCAAGCTGTTTTGTGAGCTCTGGAATAGACTCATTTATAAGACATGGATGTTTGGGAGAGAATTCTAATGAATCATATAGTTATTCTTTGATTACATTCTGCTATATTTCCCTTGGAAGGGGAATTTAGGCTAAATATGCCACTATTAATTTCTCAGAATTACTTTTCTGTTCTTCTTAAACATTTTCTTCTCTCTTGGACTTTTGTGAATTGCTTTAAGAGGTTATGACATTCTTCCTGCAGTTTCTTTCAAACTGTCCTGTGTATTTGGTTTTAGACCACAGACTGCCAATTCAGTATTTTGTTTTATCATTCTTGTTCTCCCCAGATTGTAACTTCACCTGTTATTGTCATTAATCATTCCCTAGTTTCCTATACAAGGTTATCAGGTTCCCTCATTATCCTTTGCTTTATCAACATTTATTCACCACAGAAAATCTGTGATTTGAAATGCTGGTGGTCATTCTTGAAGTCTTTGTCTGTTCAACATTTTCACATTATAGTACATTTCCCATTTAGTTCTTTTTTTCCTGGATATATTTATAGAACCTTTTCTTATTTCCTTTGAGTCCCTTAGCTACATTATTTCATTTCACTTTCGTGTTTCTCTTATTATGTGTCTGCATTTCTTGATGACTAGCTTATATCTATTCCTTTCAATCTCCCCACTTTTCCATTTCCTTCACAGTTCTATCTTGTGTTTTGGCTCTTGGAGGAACCCTCCTTTCAACCTCATAGATTTTTTTTTAATCTTCATTTTTTTTAACCTGTAAAAGCACTGTAGCTATTCATTGTTGATATTTGCTCTTCTGAAAGCTTTCTTCTTCCCCTTTTTTCCTCCCCTTTCCCCACTCTTTGTGCTACTGACTGTAGTTTAACAATTTTCATTCCTTTACTCCTTCCCTTCAAAATGCAGTTTGTCCATGTAGATATAGCCTTAGTGTATAAATAGCCACAGGCGCCTGGAACTCTAAAGAGCTAATGATCAAGTATGAACTCAAGCAACATTAGGTCTCTCAGGAAGACAGGGTTGAGGAGACAGCCTTTCATCATTAAGTAACTGGCTGTCTGCTGAAGGAATTTTCCTGTTGGTTGGAGTTCTGGGAATTCTTCACACATGTCTGTAAATATACAATAGATATACTTGATCATGAATAAAAGACAAAAAAAAGACAACTTCTTGTACCACGAGGAAAGGGTAAAACTGAAATGCCATTATCATTAAGGGCCTTTTCCCTTTTTATGGATTTTACATTTTAAACACATATGTCATGACATTTTAATGTAACAGTTCTGGAAAGAAGAAAAATCACATTGATTTTGTGCCCTAAAGAAAAATAAACAATAGCACTTTCTGAAGGAGACTTGTCTGAGACTCTCTTGAACCAAATAGTGAACATTTATCCAAAAAGCAAATGACCTTGGTAATGACGGCAATACTCTTGCTATCATCATTGTTTTCTCTAAATATTTAGGTCTGATTCTCTTTATAAGTTCACCAGCATGCCCAGGTCATAGTATAAAGTCAAGAAATTATCCCAACAAGAGAATTAATAAAATGGGATAGCACCAAATTCAGAATAAACAGCATCACAGTAGGATCAATAAAGAAAAGACAGGCTATTACCTTAAGTGTAAGTGGCCTTGACAACCAGCCGTTGTGACAGGAAATATTATAGGAAGAGACAGGTAGAAAATAAAAGGATTTCAGTCTAAATATATTTGAGTTTCAAAGGTTCCTTCTGATTAAAAAAAAACTTCCCTTTGCCTTTTACAACTTTGTTAGATACAAGTTTTCTGATAGTTTATACCAATCCTGGGGGTAATGAGAAATAAAATAACTTCGCAGCAATCAAATTGAACTTTAAAAGGGTAATATATGTACATATTATATATGTTTAATTTTACCTTAAAGGGATATACACACACATACACACACACACACACACACAAACACTCTTGAATCGGATATAAGTACTTTAAAGAGAATATATAGTTTATATAATATTATAGAAATAGAAATAGAAATATATACATGCATTCATACATATATATTCTTCTTGGTGCAGATATAATCTATTAATATTAATAGTAAAGTATGAACACTGAGTTAAGATAAAATCCTCATGAGTTTTAATTGTTTTCATTTAAATATTTCTTTTGTTGAAGCACACATTATCTATGGTCTATTAAGTAGGGAGAACAGAAAATAATGTATGAAAAGATGCATTTTATTTATATTTTTTAGGGTTTTTTGCAAGGCTAATGGGGTTAAGTGACTTGCACAAGGCCACACAACTAGGTAATTAAGTGTCTGAGGCTAGATTTGAACTCAGGTACTCCTGACTCCAGGGCCAGTGCTCTATCCACTGCGCCATCTAGTTGCCCCTGAAAAGATGCATTTTAAAGTAAGGAAAATTTTACTGACTACTTTGTGAAAAATATGCTCTGGTGACTCACCATAAAACTGTCCCAAGACTACATCCTCCAACATTATAGGAAACAATGTCATGATTTTATTCTTCTGATAACTCCAATAATATCTTCTTATATAGTGAAGTCTACTTCAAAACTTCTTTGGCCTGTACCTTTGTTAGCAAAGTTACCCATTTAAAAGAAATATCATATATATCACACTGAGATCAAACTGGGCATGAATATCATTTTTCAACAGTGGTCCTCAGACAATAAGTATGCAGTCCATCAACAGGGATGTATTTGATGGCTTTCCAGGTTTGAAGTCTAGGTAGTTCATGGTTAAGGTTTTTGATAATCTTATGTTAGATCCATGCCATGAGGAGGCATAAGAATATGAATTTAATGAACAAGGTATAATATAACCAGCTCTAAGTCCATTAATTACTTTTATCTATATAATGATTAATGACTTTATCTATATAATCTATATAATCTGCCATTGATTCCCACTAGTGATACAGTAGAGGGAGTGCAAGACCTGGCCAGTAAAACCTGTTGTGACTGGATAAGTCACTAAACCTTTGTTTGCCTCAGTTTCCTGAACTATAAAATGGAGCTAATAATAACATTCACTTCACAGAGTTGCTTTTTAGGCTCAAATGAGATAATATTTGCAAAAAGCATTTGCCAGAGTGCCTGTCACAATAGGCACTGTGGAAATGCTTATTCCATTCCATTCACTGCATTTTCTCAAGCACAAATGGGAAAAAAAGAGCTTTCTTTTCTTTCTCCCAAATTTTCTCTGTTGGTGAAATTAGACTCCAAATGTGCAGTCTTTATAAGTAATCTCAAAGTCAAATAGAAATAGAGGCTACTAAACCATATAGGAGGATCGTTACAGACCACATATTGGCTTAGAAATCTACAAATTAATGTTATATATGTTGCATTAATTTTTCTCTATTTTGTTAATTATTACCCAATTACATTTGAATATGATCCACACTGTATCATCATTAAGAAGTGTTGTAGGCCACTCTACGTGTTTGATACTTCTGGTCTATATGACCATTTAGAAAAGGTCTTGGAGAAGACTTAAAATAAGCTTCCTCTATATTAAGGGGGACATCAAATTTCTTTTGGATAAGCCTTCCATTCTCAGCATAATATCATAAAACAGAAACCACAGATCAAATAAATTTCTTCCAAGAAACAGGAAATGCCTTTGACCCATTCCCTTTCACTTTCTATTCCTATGAAACTAATTTAACAGAATTAGGCAAGAAAATGCCCTTCATTTTAATAATGATTTTATTTGGCTCCAAATTTACTTCTGCCTTGTCCACATTCACCAGTTACCCTTTACTAATGAACTAAGGTAATTAAAATCCTTAAATTAAGATATCCATCATTTAATAAATCACTTACAAATGGTATCATTGCATATTTGAGTGTCAAAATATTCCAAAGGAGTGCTAAGTTTTTCTCCTTTATTATCATCTATAATACATCATCATTTGGGTATAATCACTTAGAATTTCTAATCTAAATGAAATATAAGAATTCTTCTTTGGGGTACATCTACTTAAATATTTAAAACAATGCATCTAAATTTTATGGGCACTGGAAGACAAACCAAATTTAGCTTATAGACCCTGGATAAACAAACCAGCAGGCTCAAAATATAATAGTACCATTTTTTATTTGACAATTTTGACATGAGTGAATCTGAACAAGTTGAAAGCTTCCATACAAAACTGACACATAAAGCTTGCTATAATTCAGAGATTCTTAGCCTTTTGTGTATCCTGGACCACTTTAGAAATCTGATGAAGTCTATGTACCCCTTCTCAGAATAAAGGTTTTAAATGAATAAAACAAAATACATGCATTTACAAAGAAAAAATTATTATAATAAAATTCAGTTATCAATTTTTTTTTATTTTAAAGACTCAAGGTTAAGAACCCCAACTCTAATTCCTATTTAGTACTATCTTCAGTATCAGACATAAAAAATACAATTCTATCAATTTTATTAAGTTTTAAACTTTATTATCAACTCAAGTAAATGACCAAATAAATATAAGACAAGGATTGAAATTTTCTTATATTTACGATGAAAGGCTAAAATGAATGAACTTACCAAAGAAAAAGCTTTTTTTTCTGTTTCCTTTCTATTGAGTCTGAAGTTCTAGTACTTCTGACCCTCCTTTATCCGTTTTTTCCTCCTCCTCTTCCTTCCCTTTTACCCACCATGTATCTAGTTCTGCTGATTTAATTTTCCATTAGATTGCATATAGTAATTCTGATATCTCCATTCATATTTCACATTTATTTGAATTAAATGGTCAATGAAATTTATCAATCGCCAAATGACATAAATTTTCATTTTTCACTAATATTCCCAAATTTTAAAAGAACAATGGACAGCAATTATATATATATATATAATCAACCTTTCTAACTGTGAGTATTTCCCAAGGAACTATCCTAAGCCTTCTTCTGTCTTCACACTATCTCTCAATGAGTTCCTGACTATAAGCTAAACTTTACATGGGTTGAGTTATCATATTCACCATATTTCCCCATATATAAGAAGATGCACCTTAATTTGGGGGTCTGAAATTGAAAAAAATGTTTTACATAAAGTTATTGAACCCATGTTTTATTCATCATGAAATTAAAGACCTTCTGCTCATCACTTTCAGTTATCTTTTGGGCAAGTCTGGATCATGGATGCATGCTTAATCCATTCCATTCCGTGAACCTGAAACACAAATTGTGTCCTTTGAAATCAGTCACTTCTTTTCATCAATACTTCTTCTGGCCTCTTGCTGAACTATCTTTGTGGACACAGGAATCCCAATGACTCTTTGCTCTTTCATCCCTCTCTTCAGTTCTCTCTCTAACCCAGGCCATTTTGCTGACTTGCCTCTCATGGCCTTCTTCTGCCAGGCATTTTCAGTAGCCAGTCTCAAATTGTTTTTCTCAGTTGAAGGAGGACCAAACTGACATTCAGCAGCACTATTTTCATTCACTTTTGCCAATTAGATCACTTTGAATTTGAATTCAGCACTATACAAAAATCTTTTCTGAGCCATTTCTGGGCGGAACATGGCAAAACATAATCAAATATACTGATAACAAACAGAAAACAATGAGAACAAAGACAGGAAGAATAAAGAAGCAGGACATGAAAGTTAAAAAAATCTATAACCACCGTATAAGATACTCCCAATTTTTAGGACCTAGATTTTTTTTAAAAAGGGTGCATCTTATACATGGGGAAATATTATACATGGGAAAATATGGTATTTTAATGACTCATAGATTCAATCATTGTTCTGAGTATGTTTCCTATCATAAGCTACCTATTGAAAATATCAAACTTAACATGTCCTAAATAGAACTCTATTTCCCCCCCAAAAAAAATTCAGTCCTCTTTCAGACTCCTATTTTTATTAAAAACTCTACCATTATTTCAATCTTGTTGTTGATTCCTCACTTTCCTTCATCTAACATATATACAAACAGTTGCCAAAGTTTGCAGTTTGTAGTCTCTTGCATTTGATCCTTTCTCCTACTTCTGTCCCTTATTACCTTTCATCTAGACTATTGCAATGACCTAATTGTTGTCCCTACCACACCTCTTCCATCTCTAAACCTTCTTGTACAGTGATTTTCCAAAAGCCTAAGTCTTACTATGTCATCCCACTACTCAATCAACTAACTCTCTATTGTTTTTACAAAAAAAATATAAGTCTCTCTGTTAACACCTCGAACAATCTGATTCATCCTATCTTTCCAATCTAATTAAGCATTGTTCTCTTCGCTTTCTATGATCTAGGCTACTCTCTTTTCTCTGGTCTGTACACCTTGTCATTCCTGGCCCTACAAGGCACTCACTCCTCATCTCTCTGCCTCACAGATTCCCTTTCTAATTCTAAAATGCATGAAACACAGTCTTTGATGTGAATTCTTTCCTAACCCTACCTCCTTTCTACTAGAATCTTCCACTTGTAACTTTTTTATCTTTATGTTGAATATATTCTACATGTGTGTGCACCTGTTGCCTCTCCAACAAAATGTAAGCTCCATGAGAGTAAGGACCTTTTCTTTTTGTTGTTCATCCCATTGCCTTAGATGGCGCTGGGTCAAATATATATACTTGGTGATTGAATGATTGAATATAACAGATAATTTAATTATTCACCAGTTCTTAGACATAAATTGTTTTCATTTTTCACATTATAAATAGAGTAGCACTATGCTTTTTTAATATTTCCCCTCTTACTTTTATGATACTCAAAAGGATAAAAACACATGGTCATTTATATTACTTTTTTAACTAGTTCCATATTGCTCTCCAAAATGAACCAGTCTAAAATTCCATAGCTATGAATTAAGTGATATTTCCTCACAGCATGGAAAATAGTAAAGGGGTTTTTGTTTATTTGTTTTTCGTTTTTTGCCATTTTTACAATCCCATTGCAAACATACAAGAATCTTAAAGAAAACTTGATTTATATTTCTGTAGTTATTGCAGAAATTATACACATTCTCAAGTTGTTATTAAAGTTTAAATTTCTTCCTTTACAAGTGGATTTTATCCTGTCACCAGTGTTTCTTAAGGAGTGGATATTATTAATCTTACATTCAAAATTAGTCACTTAGAAATTTTGAATATTTTATTTTTGCCATATTTTATGCAAATGATTTAAATTTTATTAATTTTTGGTTTATTGATTTTTTGTTCTATAGGATCTTTACTCAAACCTATTAATTTTTTAATATTCTTCTTATTTCAAATTGATAAAATGCCCTTATTCAATGTTTTGGGGAAATAGTTACTATCCCTTTTTCTTACAGTTTTTAAATTATTTTAAAATTACTAATCAAGTAAAAGTGAAATGTGGTATACTATAGTATGAAAAATGGATTCAAAATCACTTTTAAACTATAAAACTAGCTAGTTTCACAAAATTTTTTAATTGAGTAGTGACTCCATTCCCTGGTGTTTATTCAACTAGTCATAAATAGAAAAACAGATGGATGATAGCTAGATAGACAGACAAACAGACAGATAGATATACAGATGACAGACAGAAATAGATTTTATACATAGAGAGAAATTAGATTATAGACTATATAGGTATAGAGGATAATTCCCATTACCACAGTCTTTATCTTTAAGTGATTAATTCCTCTATTTTTTGCAGTATGAGATACTCTTTAAATATTTATTTTTAGATTTTATAGTCTATGAACACTTTTTTTTTCTTATTTCTTCCTAATATTTCCATATATCTCCTATTTTCATATTAATTCTATTAAATTATGGAAAAATTCTATTGACATTTTGATTTTTTGCATTAAATTCATAAGTTAATTTGGAAAGAACTATATTTTATTATATTTTCTTGATCTAAATGTGAGCATGAAATTTTTCTCAATTTGTTTAGTTCTTTCTTTTTTTGATTTCTATCAAAAAATCTTTTGAAGTTATTTTTTTCAAATTTGCATTAAATTATATGCTCTAAATTACTCACCAGAAATTTTATACATTTTATCATTATTTATAAGGATTTATATTTCTATCTGCACTTGGTTATTGTTGTTAGTTTAACAATAAAAAATTGGTATTTGTGTGGTGCTGACTCTTTTTTGAATGTTTAAATATTGTACAAGAGGTTAGAAATGATCCTTGGATCATTTTCCTTTCTATAGTTTAATCAAAGGAATAAAAAACAAGACTGAAAATAACTATAAAAATAAATTATTTTTCATAGAACAATGAAATGTTCTATGAAATGTTAGAACATGAAAATTTCTGTATAATAAACCACAAGGAAGGAAGCATTTTTCTTTTACATACATGGCTAAATAACTAAAGCATAAAAAGTAACTAATTGAACTCATGAATTCCCCTTCTGTTTGCATTTCAATTATAGAAACTAACTTTTAGCCAAGAAGCTGCACCTTATTTATAGGTCATCTATAGACTTAATAAATCAAATTGTGTTTGAATTTTAAAATATTTTTAAATTTGATGCATTTTACATTCCCACCAAGTTCACCCATCAATTTTATGAAGTAAACCTCTAACTGAGGTATGAGCTCACTTTTTTACCAAAAAGCTCTCAAAATTCAAGTCAGAATTATAATTCATGAATTTGCTAATTATCTTCTCTTTTTGAGGGACAATAGCTTATATCCTATCTCTAGCCAGAACACATATTGCATACAGTAAGTCTGTGAATAAATCATAGCTTAAAAGAATCTGTATATACATATACACAATCTGGTGTTTATAAAAACTAAAGACACATTTACATTTTTAGTGTATCCATTCTTGCCAAATACTACAAAATTGGTTCACAGACAGCTTAAATTTCTTATAAGTACTAAGTGATAGTTCATTCATTCATTCAACAAACATCTTAAGCACCAATTCTGTGCAGTGCAATATGGTAGATCCGGAGAAGGATTTAAACATAAATTAGACAGGGCATTTAAATTCTAGTAAAGCTGATAAAACTAATACACAGAAAAATGCAATATCTATATGAAATGAGTATAAAATGCTATGAGATTGGATAAAATAGAGATCTCTTCCAACTGAAAGCAGCAGAGATTTCCTGAAAGTGATATTATTTGATCCAGGTCTTAGAGGATGGACTGAATATCATTAAAAAGAGATACTATAGGGAAAGAGCATTTCAGACAAGAGGATTAGCATGTCTAAATTTGGAAATTGGAAAGCCTAGTATATATTTGAAAGACAGTGAATAGTCCAGTTTAGCTACTATCAAGTAAAGAAAGAGAATAGAATGAAATAAACCTGGAAAGATTCTGTAGGCAATGGAGATACACTGAGCAAAGAACATAATCAGACCAGTGATTATTCTGACAGCAAAACAAAGTATGGATTGAAAGGGGAGAATCAGAAGGTAAGAAAATTAATTCATGTGGCTATTACAATTGAACAGAATAAATTATACATAAAGCCTCTTATCAGAGTTGTAGCAGAATTATGAGATGTATTAGATGAATCACAGGCTTTATAGATGTAAAGTTCATTGATCATCATCTTGTTCAACTCCATTTTCAGAGGAAGAAACTTAAACCCAGAGAATTCAATTCATATTGAAAAGAAAAATAATGATAATAGTGTCAGAAAAAGAAACTGAAGGAGAAATTTTCCTTTCTTTAAACTATCAATACAACTGAGAGACAACTAGAATATGTACTCTGTGCCTTAAATGTTAGTGGGACTCTCCACTCTAGAGAATATATAAATATATACCTTCTAAACATTTAGCTAATTTGGGGTACTCTATTCTACTGTTATTACCTATTATTTGTTAGTCCCGTGAGATATTATAAAACAATAATCAACAATAACATATAAATAGAAATTTTCTCTTTTCTCCCTTCCTTTTTTCTGAGTTAAAGGAGATAGCTACTGTCAAATATCCAAGACAATGAGTCAGGACAACAGCAAGGAATAGCACACTATTCTCATGAATGTCCATCCATGATCATTCAGTAAATATTTATAAAACACCTGCTATGTGGTAGTTAACAATTTAACATTGGTGAGGTCATAAGTTAACAAATAAGCCATTTAAAAATTTACTAAGGAAAATCAGTGAGGATTTTTTTAGGTTGTTTTTTCTGAATCATAAAATGGAGATTGTCTCTCCTGTTGGCATAGGAACCTTTGGCATATCTGAAACTTGACAATTTAACTCTGGGTTTTCATATGACAGCAATCTGTGGGAAAGCCACCCCTGGGCAAGTCTCAATTGTTGGCCTTTAGTCACCATGCCTGCTGATTATAGAAAAACACAGTTGGCATAGATAGTAAGCTGACTCCAGACAGCTGAAGCAATCCAACTCACTGTTTAATACTTGGATTGTATCTTTACTAAAGAACAAGAAGATCCTAGTTTGACTAAGTCAGTTCTTAATAGCAGAAATCATATTGAAGAAATTTTCTAGATTCCGTAATTAATATATAAGATTACTACTTTGCGGAAAACTAATATTCATACGGCAAACAAGATTTTGCAGTTTTTTCCTCACAACTCTGTAAAAATAGAAAACCTAGGTGTTATTATCCAAGTATATTACTGAAAAAGTTAAGAACTAGAGACCCACAAAATTTGAAAGACTTGTCCAGCCTTACAGTGTCTAGTATATATTGAAGCCTGAATTCAAAGACAGTCTTATGACTCCAAAGACCAAGTGTTCTTTCCACTTATTGTGAAAATGATATCCTGAACTTAAGTAATGTCATTAATATATTCATTTATACATTCAGAATTTTTCAAACTCTTTTTTCCAAGATCATGTGCTGGGCAATAAAAGGAATCAAAGACTAAATTTAGTTCCTATTCTCTAGATAATTTTTACCTGTAGTTGTAGTACAGTGTTAGGGGACTCTTTTCAAAGTGTTATAAGTTGTTGTTTTCTTTTCTGGGTGGATTTTCCAATGCACAAAACTTGTAGCCACAGAAGAAGAAGAAGACAATATTCTTTTAGTAAGTTCAACAAATGGCTCAACCATCAAGGACACACCCAATTAAAATGATTCCATTTTTATCCTGACTGTAATGAGAAATCTAAACTAGGATCATGAGAATTGCTTCAGGGTAACAATAATTGTATAATCTGCCAATTAGTCTAGTCCTAATGATTTTTCCACACTTTTGAACAGTGAGAGGAGAAAGTAGGGAAGACATTAGCGGAGGTCAAAGGGAAGGGTAAACATAATAACCTGAAGTAAGACCACAGGTACACCCTTCTAAACCAATAAAAGCACTTTTGGAAGCCAGGCAGCAAGGACTGGAGAGTTCAAGAAAATGATAAATAGCAAGTTTCCTTTTGGCTACTTTATAAAGTGGTATTGACAAAAGACAATTCTTTCCTTGAGAATATATATATATATATATAACAGTGTTTTCCAATAAGGTATTCTTTAATATGCAATGAAGCTAGCTTAATTAGCTAAAAAGACTCATCTATAAGGAAAATAGACTTTTATAATTGGAAGTTTTAGAGATCATTTAAAGGTGGGAAGGAGAAAAGGGATTAGAGATGAGATAATTTTGAGTAGGAAACAATTTAAATGGCATCCAGACCAAGCCCTTCATTTTATGATGAAGAAACTTAAATGATCTCTAAAACATCAAGACTAGAATAGAACACCAAGCTTTCATGATATTGAACTCATAGCCCTCCATTGCCCAATAGAATTCCACCTTGAATCATAAATTCACATTATCCTAGAAATTAAGTGACCTAAGCTTTCAACTAGTCCTAGTTTTGATCTACCATTTTGTGTCATAGACCCCTTTGGCAGTCTGGTGAAACCTATGGATCTCTTCTCAGAATAATCTTTTCAGATGTATAAAATAAAACATAACAAATCATATTGGAAGTCAATTATGCCAAAACACAGTTATCTATCTACAAACATTCATTTAAATGTATATACATATATATTTTTATATACACATACATGCATATTTTAAATGTGTGTATGTACACACATATACATGTATGTATATACATACTTATAATTTCATAGATTCATGTTAAAAGCCTCTGTTGAAGGCCAAAGTAGAGAAGTGTTCCATGTGGACAGTAGTTGAACATGGGTCAATCAGTCCTGGAGACAGGTGAACATCATTCTGAAGGAACAGCAATGGCCTCCTTTGCCTTCAACCAGTCAAAAGGGATTCAGGTTCAGATACCCCAAATCTGAAGTGACTCGGGCACCATGAGGGGGTAATTCAGCAAATCCAAAAGAAATTGGTGGGAGCCTTGGAAGAGTTCTCTACTCTTTATGAGTGACAGGGTTCTGGAATGGGTCCCCCTGAGAGAGGAACCCAGACTTTGAATAGCATTAAAATCATTGAGCTCAAGTTCTGGAGAACATACTAACAAAGCAGAGCAGCCTAGACCTATGAATGACAAACTGACATTCTCTTAATGTTAAAGCTACTGCCAGTGGTATCATACTGATGAGTAATTTGAAGATATAAGATTTTGGAGGAAAGACTGTATTGATGATTAGTCCATCTAGAGACAGGCTAGTATATATCAGGTTGCTATGGTCTGTTACCAGGAGTGGTGCTTACCTCGTGCTGGTGGTACTCCATGGTGCCTTGCTGATATGGGAGGAAGAGAAACCAGTTCAAGGACAAGAGACTCCCACAATAGCCAGACTATCATCAATAGTCCTGTTTCCTCTCAATCAGGCCATAATTTTCATTCAGAGAGTAGAATAGTTCTGGTAAAAGGAAGTTAGAAGGATGCCTTAATCACTTGCTTGGTTGTCATAGTCCTCTTCAATCCAGAAGGATGACTAGTAAGCTATATCAGGTTGTTGCATTCTGTTGCCTGTTCAATATATGAATTAATTCTTCAGCAGCACTATAGGTTATTAGTTAAATAGATCCAGAGGGTTGGGAACCTTGGTACCCAAGGTAATTCATTTTATTTTAGACTATTTTAAAGATTTCTTCTTTATATTGAGCCAAGTTCCACTTTTCTTTCTATTTAGAGTGAGGATTTTTAATCTGGGGTCCAATGACCCCCAAGAAATCTATTAATAGATTTGAAAGACTTTTTCAATATGGAAGAAAATGTATATTTTCATTATATATTTGAAATTTAGCACTCCTTTAAATTATATATATATATATATATATATATATATATTAAAAAAACATTCTGAATGGGGGGGGCATTAGACTATCAAAAGAATACAACATGCAAAAAAATCTTAATAAGTTCTCACCTAATAAACCAAATTATATATATGATATGATGATCTTTTAAATAATTTCAGAAAGTTATATATCCATTCTAAATCTCCTTTTAGCCAGGCTAAACATAGCTATTTCTTTCAACTGTTTCCCCTCATGATATGTATCCTAGAGGAGTATATTTAGACCAACACAGATACCATCAAATCACAGCTTTTACAAAAAGAGATGGACACATATTCATGTTGAATTCAGCCCCTTAGGTCTAGGACCATTTCAGAAGCACATGGCAAACCCAGAACTCACCTCAGTATACACAAAGTCTGAGAGTCAGAAGGAACTTCAGGTATCATCTGGTCCAATTGATACACCAAGGAAATCTCTATTATAATAGTCAGAAAAGCCAACTTTAATTCTCTTCTTAAAGAACTGCAAGTAGGCAGCTCATTCCACCTTTAGTCAAATAGTCAGCTCTAATTGTGAGCAAGTTTTATTTTTTTCTGACAGTGAATCAAACTTGCCTCATTAGAACTTCTACCTTAAATAGATCACATGGGACTAAATGGAAAAAAGCCTCTGTATTAAAGTCTACCAAATACATGAAGACAGTTACCATGTACCCTCTGAATCTTCTTTACTCCAAATTAACCATACCTATTTCCTTTAAGTGACACTTATGTTGTGGACTCAGTCCTCTAATGGATTATTCTGATTATCCTCTCTGGACCCTCTCTTCCTTAGACCAGAGGATCCATTGTTGACCATAATACTGCAGATAAGGTGTAATGAGAGCAAAATGTTGTTATATAGAAGCTATGCCCCTTACATAGTTCTTTTAGATGTTAATATCTTCCTCTTTCATATTATTTTGATATATAAATGTACCTGGATATTTTCATATAGTCTACCATTCGAATATGCCCTCTTGAATTCAGGGTCTTCTTTTTTGCCTTCTTTGTGTTCTTAGTGCTTAATCCAGTGCTTGGCAAATAATAATTACTTAATAAATGCTTATCAACTAGGTAAATCTTAATGCAACCCATGATCTTATTAGCTTGTTTTGCTGGAACATCACCCTATTGACTAATATTGAGTTTGCAATCCAATGAAACTCCCAGATCAGTATTCATTTAGACTTAGAGTAACTCCTCTGGGCTTTTTTTGCACACTATGGTTAAAATGTACAGAAAGCCAAGAAACCAATTCTGATGTGTGCTGAACTAGATTTTAATAAGTATTCTTGATATAATTTTGAGTGGCTAGTGATGCATCAGAAAATTCTAGGACATCATCTAATTTGACAGAAAATATTTTGCAAAACAGAAAACATTTTATAAAACCAATTTGTAAAGTAGAAAATATTTTATAAAACCATTTTGGAAGAGTTCATCTCCAATAAAATATTTAAATCAGGCTCCATATGACCTTTTAATATCTGGTATTTTTAGCATGCCTCAAACTGGAAGAAATTGGAAGATAACCATACCGTCACTCATGTTTAACAATTTAGGGAGAAGTAAAAGTGTTTTCCTCCCTACAAAATTTTCAAATCAGGAAAGGTAGAGAATAAATCAAGAAATCAGCTGAAAATTGCTAATAAATTGTCCTTGTTGAAATGAAGTAGAAGGCACTTTGGCCTATCACACCAAGGCATTGTTTTGTTAGGGTCTCCATTCTAATCCCAAAGAATACAAACCATCACAATCCACCTTTAATACTTTGATGAAAATATAGACACTGATTAAAATGGAAAGCTTATGCTAAGATATTTAAAGAATCTTACCAAGAAGAGGAAAGACTTGGAAGAGGAGTCAGAAACCCAGGTTTCAATTTGTGGTTTTATTATTAATCAAGTAGATGAACTTCAGAAAGTGGATTGGATTCATCATATATAAGATGAGAATAATATTGTCTTCCCTACCTACTTCAAAGGATTTTCATGAGGATAAGATGGATATAGATTACTAAACACATTGAAAACAGTATAAAGGATTAATCATGTATAAATATATATATATATATGTGTGTGTGTGTGTATGTGTGTGCTGAAATACACAGATATTGTGTATATATAAATATATACTCATACATGCACATTTATGATCCTTGGGGATGAGGTAGAAATTATATATATATATATATATATATATATATACATATGTTGTATGCATATACATATATGTATGCATGTATGTATATTATATAGATGCATTTATATACATATATATGCTTCATTTCCAAGGACTGAACTAAATTAGAAATCACTGAAAGTTAGACATCAAGTGGTGAATTTTTTTGATCATAAGAATTCATTAAACTGTCTACTTATATACTGAGGAGCTTACACTGATGAAATGAAATCATAGATCCTTGAACTATAGCCTTAAGTATTGGTTTACTTTTCACAACTCTCATTAATACCTGGTACTATTCTTTAAATGTACTTTCTTTGTCAAAGTGCCTGAACAAAAAAGATTGACCATTTTCCTTTGTTCACTTTTATTATCTATCTAAGAAAAAGGCATTTCTCAAAGATGTCATTTAACCAGTGCCAAGAAAAATTATTATTTTGAAAGTGAAACAGAGATGAAAGTATAGTTGAGTAGACAGAGCAATAAAGGAAGTATAAAATGTTGGAGATAGCAAATAATGGGGGTGGGGGGAATCTAATCCTAGCACAAATTATGGGGATGTGGTGAGGAACTTTTAGTGGAATGTTGTCAGGTAGAAGACATGATAGATAGGGAAGAATCTATAGGAGTTAAGAAAGTAAAAAAGCATAGATCCCTTCCATAGCTGAACAAATGAAAATGATTGTATATCATCAGTTCAATCTATTCATGGCACAACAACAGGACACAAGAAGAAGCCAGTGATGTGAATAACTAAGCTCTGTCATAAGAAATAAATATTCACATTCACCCATTACAGAAGGGAATCCATTAGCATGTAACCTTCCATTGACAAATGCATATGGGAGCCCTGCCAATAGGACTCTAGGACAATGAGGATGATTAAATCTGCAAAACACACAGAAGAGCAAAAAAGAGGCTACTCAAATGAACTGACTGCAAGTGCCAAATTTACCGGAAGGCAAAGCCTAAAACTTCTAGTCATCAGCTCTCTGTTGGTGACAGGGAAGTTTGGGTTGATAAGCAGAAGAAAAATAGGATCTGGCATTCAATTAGTAGTCAGCTTTGTCTTAGACACATAGCTTCCATTGCACCTGTAATGATGGAAATTTGAAGCCAGCCCTCTGGTCATATACAGAAGGAAGGAGATAGGCCATCACCCTTCTCCCTTCAATTTCATGATAATAATATTTTGCTACTAACATTTACCATTCTAAACAAACTTAATAACTGTGGAAGAGGAATCCAGTGATTTGTCACCAAGGTTTTATTCTTCACCAAATCGAAAAATTAGGTGATTTGATAGCAGTGCTGCTAAAAGAATACTCCACTACTTTCCAGTTCACCAAAGTTCCTTCTTCCTATATTAAGTGGAACTAAATCCACTAAAAGGGCAAGGAATGCAAATTAAAATTTTCTTTGGGCCCTGCAAAAGTACCATGGATCTTGAAAGAGTTCAACAAATAGTTTTTGACTAAGTTTTTTTTTTTCAGAGGACTCTAGGAAATGCCATACTAAATTATTGTTAATAAAATTTGATTGTTAAAGTAAATACATAGCCTAAATATTTTAAAGATAACATTTTAAAGGGTGAAAACTGATAGTATTACAATTCTAAAAAAACAAACACTGATTTCATTTGCTCTGTGCAATGCTAACAGATGCTTTAAAGCTTTAAAGGTGGTATTTTGAAGATCATTTTGGACTTAAACTTATATGACTGAATTATTGTCCTCAAAAATAAATAAAATAATTTGATTACAATGCTTTCATATCTCAGATTTCTAAGTATTTTAAATTAATGAATGTCATTCATTTATTAAACTTTTGTTTTCAATATTTGTCTTCTGAAAATTTTGCAATACTTTTTGAGACAGTGGAGGTAAGTCTGCCTTGTCCCCAAACTGATACAGGGAATTATTATCCCATTTTGGAGGGATTTACAATATAAAATAGATAGCACTAAAAGAAAGAGAAAATGACAGACAAACAGAGAGAGGTAAAGACAAAAACTTTGAAAGATAGTTTGGTACTGACATGGCAAATAAAGCAAGTAAAAGCACACTAATAATGAATTCAAAAAATTATATATGATCATGTCTCTTTGCTATACAGAATTTTTTCAAGGCTCCCAATTGCTTCTGGTGTCACACAAATATGCATATAGACATACACAGATATACACACAGAAAACAAATACACATACACTTCCTTAGAGTTTGAAGCCTTCCTTATTTATTTTCATAATATTCACTTTCATTAATTCTATATTTCATACAACTTAGCCTATTAGCTGTTCCCTAAACATATATATTATATCTATATCTTGGTTTAAACCATCCCTCATGCCTAAACTATATAAAGATAGATAGATAGATAGATAGATAGATAGATAGATAGATAGAGATTTATATATATATATATATATATATATATATTCCTCCATTATCAACATCTCTAAGAATTTTTACACTTAAGAATACCTTATGTTTTCTATCTAATGCAAAAACTTTCTTGATTTTCCTGCTCTTTGAGCTCTCTCCCTTCTTATTTGCATTTATTTATCTAATTGGTTGTTTTTTCTTCTAAAAACAATGTAAAGTCATTGAAGATAAGAGGGGTTGCTTTGTTTTGTTTTTATTTGTTTTGTCTTCATAACTCTAGCTTTTAATAAATATTTATTGAAGTGAGTTGAATGTGCTACAGGGCAAATGGAACTAGGGTGACATTTGTTTGGATCAGAAAGATATACTGTGTTTCCAGACTTACTTGATTCTCAGAAAGATTAATTAAGTTTCCTCCTTTTCCATAATGTACCTTTCCCCAATAAAATTTAAACTACTGGTATACACAGTGGATAGAGTATCCAACCTCAAGTCAGGAAGTTTTGGCTTCATGAGTTTAAATCTTGTCTCAGATACTCACTAGCTCTGTAACTCTGGGAAAGTTATTTATCCCTTTTAGTCTCAATCTTCATCTGCAAATGAGCTGAGGAAGAAAATGACTCACGATTCCAGTATCTCTGCCAAGAGAACCCCAAATGGGATCATGGAGAATCTGATTTGACTGAACAATGACAACAAAAAACAAAAAAAATCTAAGAATCTTGAAATTTATCCTTTGTCCTGTTATATATCAAATGATGGTCACGTGCTCCTTCCAGCTTACTTTTTTTTATTCTAGCACAGTGGTTCCTAAATTAAGAGGCATTGCATGAAACCAAAGGTTCATTGAAGAGCAACACAATTGGTCACATCTCATCCTCCTAATAATTGTCCAAAACAACCACTTATATTCCCTCCCATGCTTCAAAAATGCCCCTCCTTCATTAGCAATATCTGACCACCTCTCTCTTTCTCAGTGAAGGCAATTATAATTTAATCATATCACCTGTTGCACTGGGAACCCTCCCCCCCCAAGCTTACATACATCCTTTCTAGAAAATCACCTCATGACTTTGGCCGGTTCCAGGGCAGTGGCATTAAAAGCCACCTCCCTTTTTCATACTATCTGGGATAGTAAGTTTCAGGATGATCAGAGACTAATGAATTTTGATCTACATCATAGATTCTGTTGCATAATCTTTCTTTCCTAAGCCAACCACTTCACCCAGAGAACCCTATTTCTATTAAAGGAAACTTTTTAGTCACCCAGGTTTACAAGCTGTTTCATCTTTTACTCCTCATTTTTACTTTTCCTACTCATTCAGCAGCTACTTTCACAATGTCTTTCTACCTTCACAATGTCTTCATCATACTTAGCCTCTTCTCTCTATTAAGTCAGCATTTCAATTTAGAACCTCATCCCCTCTTACCTCAACTATGTATCAGGCTCTAATTTGCTCAATCCACTTCATCATTCTTCCCACACCAATTTACTTATCACATAACTTGCCAAAGTGTTTCTCCTAAAACATTTATGTCCCCCTTACCAATTTACTCTCTCCTCCTCAAATAAACTCCATTCTAGGATCCAACATAAACTTCTCTGTTTTATACTTAGTTATTCATAATCTAACACCAACTTATTTTCTCGGTCTTATTAATTCCCTTTCTGTATTCAATAGTTCACTCAAATATACTTTCTGGTTATTTTTCATATTCAAATGAGTCGAAGGAAGGAAGGAAGGAAGGAAGGAAGGAAGGAAGGAAGGAAGGAAGGAAGGAAGGAAGGAAGATTGAAAATTTTCTACTGAGTTGAAATGAGAAGCTATTCCAGTTTATCTATTCGTTTTTGCATTGTGCAGAACTGAAAAGATTGCACTAAAAAAACATAATTCCTGTTTAAAAGCTTGTTTGTGAACTATTATCATCTGATTGAATTATTGTATTTTATTCAATTTTTTAAAAGTATATTTTTAAAAATCCACCTGCTTAGTTAGCCACATTAGAGACTAGTCAAGTCAAAAAGTAGTTTAAGTACTTACTATTTATCAGATACTGTGTTGAGTTGAGATTTTCAGTTAATTTCTTCAATTACTAATAAACAATTATTTTTTCAAGTTTTAAAATTTTTCAAAAAATGGAGCATTTTAAATTTCATTACTCTTAAGATCAAAGGGAGTATTTTAAACCATTAATTTACAAAATATAAATAAAATTTATTTCATCTTTAGATTATGTTTTAAATTTTTATTCTATTTGTAATACACAAAAGATATAAGTATAAAATGTATTTATAAGTTTATTTTTAAATATTCATATAGAAGGTAGATACACACAAAAAATGTATGAAATGCTTGATCAAATATGCTAGAGACCATAACTTTAGCAAGCCATCTGTCTGTTCTGTTCTCTTAGCAGTATTCATATTTTTATATAGATGTTAAGCTGCAATGTATTATCTATAATGTATATAGAAGAGAGGGAAATATATCTTTAATTTGAAAAACATAATAGTAATCATAATTTTTTCTGGAAATTAATAGTGCTTTGTAAATCCCAGGAATTGTTACTCATGTATCAGAAACTGAGACACCCAGTCTTAGAAAAATATAATCTGAAACAAAAATGTTCTTACTTTGAGAATTTACAGGCATTTGACTTTCTCATCTTTGAAAAAAGAAAATTAAAAAAAGGAAAAAGAAAATCTATAATTAGACCTAATTTCTATGACTTACAGATAGAAAAATGAGGCTTTTGTTAATTGTATCTGGTGAAGAGTCAATTATTAAAGCTTTCTATAGAAAATGTTTCCTTCATGCCTAACCCTAGAAATAAATTCTAATGGTATGATATACGAATTGCTGACTGCAAGATAGTAGAACAAATCAATAGCATCTTACTACAAAAAAATTATCCTACTGTGAATCAGGATTAGATCTGATGCTGAGAATCAGTCCACTCTTATCTGCTGTGCTAAGAGTACATGAGAAAACTCCCTGCAAAGAGAGAAGCTATCAACCTGAGAAATGGAGGACACAATTATGACCCCTATGTTATTATAATTTATTTGTTTGAAGTGCTTATGATAGTCATGAACAGATAATATATATAGCAATATTGAAACATGCAGTGCATCATCATTCTTTGCATTATTTAGCAGTCATTATTTATTTTATTCTCATTACAAAGTTCCATAAGATGTGACTTATTTGAATAAAAAATAATATATTCATCATTTGAAAAGCTGGATCCAAGACAAGGATTAGCAAAAGATGTTTCATTTTTAAATAAGTTACATAAGCTGTAATGTACTTAAAATAAGAACTACCATATGCTTCAGGAAGTAAGGTAGCTCTAGCTCATTCTATAAGGAAAGAACCAGGGTGAAAGATCCTTGATGATTTTTTCATTCCTAACCCTCTAATTCACCAAGCTCCATTTTGAAAGGGCTCAAAAACTATGGTCATATGATGAGTTGGTAATAGTAAGACTATTCACCATTCCCATCATCATAGTATTTTATTTGGCTAAAAAAGAACAAGAGGTCCAGAGAGAGGAGACCCCAGCAGGGCATTTCTGAAAGAAAGGTCAGAATTAGGGGGCACAAGGAGCCAGGATAAGGAGAAAGACAATTCCTCTATGCTTCCATTTTTGCAATTCTCTTCAAAATTATCTATCAAATAAAAGTGGATCCTGCATCCTTAGCACTTATATCCCACTGTCTCCACCTGACAGTTCCTGCCAAGTATGGCTCAGTAAGACAGCAGTGAGTAAACCTGCTCCTGCTGTGAGAGAAATATACTCCCCATGGAATTGAGAGAAGCATTCTGGCTTTGCAAAGAGAAGCCTAAATAAGTGAATTTGGAGGATATATGTTATTGAATAAAGGAATGTATGATAAAGTTAAGAAATTAATAAACAGAATGCTTTATACACAAAACTTTCTGAGATTTAACCAATATTTGATACTTGTATCATCACTGTGGATTATTTCCTTCATAGTGAATGTTACAATTCATTCATGGATTCTTAATCTGTCTGACAATTACTAATGTTTCCCCATGGCTTTTGGTTATTCATGGTTTATCCTGCTTGCTCTCATAGTAAAACTAACTTAACACTCCTCCAAATCTTATGTATCTCTCTAATAGTATAATTTATACTGTTTTTACTGAGTAATTTTTTATAAAGAAACATATTTATACATTCTCTAAAATATTATTTTAGTTTTGTCAGATTGTTATATGGCACTGTGAAAAGAATATAGCTGAAGATTATGAGCAAAAGCAAAATATACTACAATATATCAAACTGACCAAAATATCTCAAGCTCAGGTACTGTATATCTTGTGTATGGGAATGACACAGAGCATAAAGTTGGCTTTGAGAGAGTCTTATTCAGAATTGCCATTAACTATAAGCAAGAATTAATATCTTGCTAATGAAGTTCACAGGCAAGTTATTATTCATAAATTTTATTTATTAAAAGTTTAAAAGTATTTAATATTTATTTATACTATGTATTTATAGACTATATATTTATAAATTCATATATTTATTTAAATTTTTATTCATAAATTTTATTTATTAAAAGTACAAAAGTACTTAATTACCAAAAATAAAATAATACAAGGACAAAGAAATTCCACAAATTAAATCTAGCATATACTTTTCTTCTGCCTGTAAAGGAATTTGCAAAATTTCTTTCTTCAATGGTCCTATATTCACAATGGCATCAATAATTGCCTCAAAAGATAGATAGATAGATAGATAGATAGATAGATAGATAGATAGATAGATAGATAGATAGATGATAGATAGACAAGATAGATAGATGATAGATTCTATATATTTGCTCAATCTGTGTGACTCTAGTTAATATGTTTCCCCCATGCTAGACACAAATAAAAAGGAAATAAAAAATAGAGCTAAAGCATTAGGAATGTAGGTAGGAAACAATGAGATAAAAAAATCACTTGAGAAAGGAAAAAATAATAGGGTAAATCCAATCAGAGAAAATCATTGGGAAGAGGATTTCCAACAGGAGGAAAAAAATGTGAAAAGTACCTATGTCTCAAAAGACTTTTTATGTGTTCCTTAAATCACAAATTTCAGTTCTGTCTTTCTCAAATAAAACATGTGTCATTTTAAACATGATTGACTTTTTCCAGGTGTTTTCAACCAAATCAGCATAGACCATAAAAAACTATATAATATTAAACTATAATAATAAAACAGATGAAATATTGATGGGTTCCAGCAAACTCTATTGATATTTTACTATCAAGTCATTTCTTCCATTATTCTTCTTGTAATTGGAATCAACGAGTCATTTTTTTACTTCAGCCAATCACTGGAAATTCATGTGGACAAGTTACACAAGATTTTTTCCTAACTACTGGCAGAATGTCTCAAAATTCAATCCTACTCCTTTTACATTCCCATTTCAAAAGTGTAGTAATTCACTAACTGTATTTTCTTTCCCCTCCCATCATTTTTTTTTATTTCACAAATCCGAATGAGGATTGTTTGTAGCCTTTGCTTTCTGAGAGTATAATAATTCTGTCTTTCTGGCACACAACCATGAATTATTCGTATTAATATTACTTATTTATAATATTGTTTATGGATATTCAAGTATATATTTAATATAGAATTGTAAGTATAATACACATTTATATTTATTTATACTATGTATTTATATACTATATATTTATAATTTCATGTATTTATTTAAATTATTGTTCATAAATATTATTTATTAAAAGTTTAAAAGTACTTAATTACCAAAAAGAGAATGATACAAGGACAAAGAAATTCCACAAATTAAATCTAGCACGTACTTTTCTTCTACCTGTAAAGAAATTTGCAAAATAATTTCTGCTTCTGTTTTAATTATGGCAGTGAAAAATTAAAACTACATAATATATAGATGTAAGTCAATTGTATGAAGAATCAGATATAGGGTGCAAATGTACAAAAAAAAAAAAGAAATATCTCCAAAATTTTTCATTCATGTGAAGCCTTCTATTCTCATTCACTTTACCTTCTCAGATATTGGTCAAAAAACAGAACACAGGTAGCAAGAGAGATAAGGGTAGTATTAACATTCTGGGAATTTCTTTCTTCAATGGTCCTATGTTCACAATGGCATCAATAATTGCCTCAATGTTGATAGCTAGCTAGCTTGCTAGAAAGATAGATAGATAGATAGATAGATAGATAGATAGATAGATAGATAGATAGATAGATAGATAGATAGATAGATAGATAGATAGATAGATAGATAGATAGATAGATAGATAGATAGATAGATAGATAGATAGATAGATAGATAGATAGATAGATAGATGATAGATAGATTCTGTATATTTATTTCCTCAACCTGTGTGACTCTAGGCAACATGCTCCCCCGACCTTCCTTACCTAGAGTTCTACTCATTATGTTAGGGGATTTCTGATATTGCACAGATGCTAATGGAGAATGTAAACCATTAATTAATTATAGCTTGCTTTCAATATGTTCCATCCCAAAAGTCGATATTGCTTTATAAACATTTAGAAAATGTAAACTGATAAATGGTCAAAGAATATGAACAGTCAGTTTTAGAGGAACAAATCAAAACCCTCTACTGTAATGAGAAAAAAATTTCCTAAATCACTACTGATGAGAGAAATGAAAATTTAGGCAACTCTGAGATGCCACCTCACACCTATCAGATTGATTAATATAACAGCAAAGGGAAGTGATAAATTTTGTTAGGAATGTGGAAAATGTGGAATGAGGAAATTTGAAAATGAGGAATGTGGGACACTAAAACAATGTGGATAGAGTTATAAGCTCTAAAAATGTGAAGAGAAAGGATTGTACATCAGTTGTCTGTTTATTAACATAATTTTGATGATAGTTAATAAAGATAGATAGATAGATATTGCAAATGAGATTATTTATTTTGCCCATATAGTCATTGCCATTAATGAGGAAACAGGTTGTGTTAATCTGATGTAACATGTAAATTAGACAAAATAGTTGATTTTTTTTTTGCCAGGTGTTATTTGTCCACCCACTTCTCTTTATTTTAATATTCCTGAGGTCTGAAATTATTCACTTCAAAGAGAATATATGGTATAGTTCCTTTGTAGTGCTTCACATTCACAAATAGTTTATTTCTGAGTTAAGTCTGCTCAGAGTTCTAAGAGAGTTACTTTGACTCATTTTATGGAGATTTTTTTGTTATTGGGTTGTTTTTCAGTCATGTTTGACTCTCCATGACCCTACTTGGAATTTTCTTGGCAAGAATACAGGAGTGATTTCTCATTTCCATCTCCATTTTCTTGAGATAGATGTTCATAATTTTTTTGACTTTAAACATGGAAATTTATATAATGCCAGAGACATAAAGATATCAAAAACCTTTCTACAATTAGGGAACAAAAATAATTAATCTGATTGTTGACAGACTATGAGAATTTGGTTACTACCATAAGCTAAAATGGAATGGTTTACAGAGAATATATTGAGTCTGAACATAAAAAGAAGTAGGGAGAGATAAAAGAAAAGACTTCAGAACAGCATTAGCTCAGTTTGAATCTAGATGCTCTGGATACTGCATATAATATTGGAGAATAATTTCATCTAAGCTATAGCTTAGAAGCAGAAAACCAAATGGATTGACTAGTTGGCAGAAATTTCATGTCCAGTGAGAAACTAGTTAAGCAGAGAGTTGATTCAACAGTTTAGCAGTAAAGGTATCTGTTCCACACAGAAGTTATATCCATCAGAAACTGCTGTACATTGTCCCTAAGTGAAAAAAAAGACAATGATATAGTGTTCTGAAGTAGTTGATTTCCCTGGGAACAATATTTTCCCTCCCTCATATGCTATGTCTCCCCTCATGAATATCAAGTAGAAGGAATTGATTGAAGAATGCAACCCCATTTTATATACAGACTGTGATATATTCATTATTTCTGCATTTGTTTTAATAAAGGAGTACTTATGATATTATTTCTTCTGCCCCAGTGTTAAGTAATGGTTATGTTAATGATATAAGAGCTTCATTATCGTGAATGGCTGGCTTTGTGAAAATAGAAGATCATTGGAGCTGAAATGATGAGTAGGGAAAATTTATATCCCCCCCTCCATAGGGTTACTCCTACAGCCCTGAGATAATTCAAGTGTAAATACATGATGAGAGTTCTTATCTGGCAACCTAGACCTACCATTTTGAAATTAGGTTAAGGAGAACAATACCTCTCAGAGAGTGAGGTAGGAGAGGTATAAGATACTTCAGTATGGGTGGCCACTCACTTATCCATTACACAGGGTAAAGAGTGATATGATCAAAGAAGAGATTTAGACAAAGTCCACCATCAAAATTTGAAGAGGATGAGGATGCTTCTGAATTTGATGGGCTGGAAGGGTGCAGGTGAGGAGAGAAGAAGGGAAGACTTCATTTTGGAGTTAAGCCTTAAAGAATAAGGTACAACTGAAGAGTTAAATGAATGATAGACATAGTTGATATAGGACCCTGAAGGTCCTCTTTCTAATATCTTTATTTTAAATATTAGGGAACTGAGATCTAAAAATATTGCCCAAAGTCCTATAGTGGGGGAGTTAGAGGATGGAGCATCCAAATGTACCAAAATATTAAATAGCATATTGAGATCAGAAATTATCAAACAATTCAGTTTGATTGTGAAGGGAAATAATACAAAATGAGGCTGCAACATTTATGAAGGACTTTAAATTAAAGCTAAGGAGTTATATTAGAAGAGCCAGCAGGACACTCAGCTGGAAATGTATATCAGCCAGTTGGCGGTACAAGATGAGTTCAGGAAAGTACTAGAATTATATGCATAGATTTGGCAGGATATCAGAAAATTTTATCCCTGTAACTGAACCAAAAATATATGATAAGGGTTCTTTTGAAAAAAAATTATATAGCAGGAACTATTATAGAGGTATTTAAATGGCAAAATAGATGGGGCTTGACCTGGAATGAGGAAGACCTCAATTCAAATAGGACCTCAGATGCTTGTCATTTCTGTAAGCCTGGCCAAGTCAATTTAGCTCTTCCTTTCTTGTATACTAAAGTGCAAAATGAGTATGATTGTACCTATATTACAGGATTACTGTGAGGATAAATGAGATTTGCAAAATGCTTAGGACCATGTCTAGGATACCATAGGCACTTAATAAATGTTTGCTCCAAATAATAACAAAAGCAGAGTCAAGATGGCAGAGTGAAGGCAAGAACTTCTGCAAGTTCTCTTCCATGCCACTCCAATTACATTTAAAATGATTCTAACCAAATTCTAGAGTGGCAAAACCCACAAAAAGACCGAGTGAAACAATTTTCCAACCCAGAACAACTTGGAACATCAGAAGGAAAAGTTACACTGGAGTTAGAGAGGACTCACAGAGCAGCTTGGACCATGCTAGCCAGGGTGGAGCAAACTGGTTCCAACTATCCAGGAAGACTATGGGGTTCCTGGATCCCTGGGTAGGAGGAGTGTCTGGGTCTGTGGCTGTGGCTGTGGTTTCCAGACCTCTCATCCCAGAAAACTGCAGCACCAGAATGAAAGGGGAGCCAAATCCAGTGCAGACTCAATCCCTAGGAATCAGGAGCAGGCCTGGGGAACCACCCTGCAGGGAGCCACCAGGCAGCTCCTTCCAGAACACTCAATCTACAGATAAAGGGGATCAGTCATCTGCAGAGTTCTTTTTTTGCTATCTCTAAGGTAGGATTCTGTGGCTTTGTCCCTACTCAAATCCAGGTTGCAGGCTGCATGGATCTCAGTCTCAGGAAAAGGAGCTTTACTGCCAGAGTGGAGCAGGGACTCTCCTCACAGTTCCCAGGCATAGTGGAGTGTTTGTGGTCATCCACAGACCAAACACAGATCAGAGACTCTCATAAGAGGAATTGAGATCTGGGGTGGGGCGGGGGGCACGGTCCAGAAAGACAGTTTCAAAAAATCCTCAAAAGCTTGGGACACTGCATCTTCAACCCTGAAAACAGAGCCCCACCTTAACAAAAAACTTAAAACCAAATCATAGGCTAGAGAAATGGACAGAAGAGAAAAACCTGACCATGGACAATTATTTTGGCCCCATGAAGGATCAAAATACACACTCAGAAAGATAACAAATTCAAAGCTTCTTTATCCAAAGCTTTCAAGAAAAATATAAATTGGCCTCAAACTATGGAAGAGTTCAAAAAAGATTTTGAAAATCAAGTAAGGGAGGTAGAGGAAAAATTGGAAAGAGAAATAAGACTAATGCAAGAAAATTGTGAAAACCAAGTCAGCAGTTTGGTGAGACACAAAAAATACCTTAAATAACATCTTACAAATAAATTTAAGTCAAATGGAAAAATCAGACCAAAAGATCACTAAGGAGAATGATGCCTCAAAAAGTAGAATTGACCAGATAGAAAATACTTCCTTTAAGTGTAGAATGGAGCTAAGGGTAGGTGATGATGTTGCGAGAAATCAAGAAACAATAGAACAAAACCAAAAGAATGAAAAACTAGAAGAAAATGTGAAGTATCTCACTGGGAAAACATCTGATCTGGAAAACAGATGCAGGAGAGATAATTTAAAAGTTATTGGGGGGTGGCTAGGTGGCACAGTGGATAAAGCACCAGCCCTGGAGTCAGGAGTACCTGGGCTCAAATCCGGTCTCAGACACTTAATAATTACCTAGATGTATGGCCTTGGGCAAGCCACTTAACTCCATTTGCCTTGCAAAAACCTAAAAAAATTATTGGGTTACCTGAAAGTCATGAACAGGGAAAAAAGTCTAGACTTCATTGTTCAAAAAATAATCCAGAAAAATTGCCCTGATACCTTAGGAGCAGAAGGTAAAATAGATATTGAGAGAATCCACCAAACACCTCCTGAAAGAGATCCCAAAATGAAAATTCTCAGGAATAATATAGTCAAATTCCAGAGCTCCCAGGTCAAGGTGAAAATATTACAAGCAGCCAGAAAGAAGCAATTCAAATATCATGGAACTATAATCAGAATAACACAAGATTTAGCAGCTTTCTATGTGAAGGGAGGGTAGGGCTTGGAATATGATATTCCAGAAGGCAAAAGAGCTTGGGTTACAACCAAGAATCAACTACCCAGCAAAACTGAACATTATCTTTCAAGGAAAAGATGAACTTTCAATGATATTTGGGACTTTCATTTCTGTGAAGTGACCAGAACTGAACAGAAAGTTGGAGCTTTAAGTACAGGACTCAGGTGAAGCAAAAAGAGGGTAGATGGGAAGGACAAGTTATGAGGAATTTAATGATATTGACTACCAGTATTCCTGCATGGGAAGATTATACTGGTAACTCTTATGACCCTTCTCATTTATTAGGGCAGTTAAAAGGAGCATGTATAGACCAGGCACAGGAGGGAGCTTAAATATGAAGGTATAATATATTGTATAGATGGAGTTAATGGACAAGAAAGGAATGTACTAGGAGGAGAGGGAAAGGAGAAATAGAATGGACTAAGTTATTTCATATAAAAGAGGCAAGAAAAAATTTTGTAATGGAATAGAAAGGGGGGAGGTGAGGAGGTGAGAGAGAAAATAACATATACACTCAAATGGATACAGAAATCTATCTTACCCTAGAGTAAAATAGAAAAGGAAAGGGATGGGAGAAAGGGAATGAAGAAGGAGAGGGAAGTAGAGGGGATAAAAGAGAGGGAAGATCTTGGGTGAAGGTAGTCAGAGGAAATACTCTTCTGAGGAAGGAATGGAATAAATAGAAATGGGGAGGAATAGGATGGAGGGAAATACAGCTAGCAATAACTGTTGTGGGAAAAATATTGAAGCAATTTCTCTGATGGACTTACAATTAAAAAATGCTATCCATTCCAAAGACAGAGTTGATAGTGTCAGAATACAGACTGAAGCACACTTTTTTTTCCTAAAAGAACTTGGGAATGGTAGTAGAAAACATACCAACACAATAAAAAGCAGTTATTAAATGCAAGTGCAATAACTAAAACTGCCCAAATCAGAATACTGCAGAGACATACCTATAGAACCATGTAAGATGCTGGTGATAGGTTTAATCAAGACTTCAGTAAGTAAATGGAAGCAACTGAACTCCTCACTAATTCCACACTCATCTTGAGCAGCCTTTACTATAGTCCCAGGCCAAGAATGATACAGGAGATAATAAAATTCAGTTAAGATATTCTACCTTGGGAGGGAAGATTTCCTCAATTAGAAGGATCCCATTCTATTGAAATCACATGTCCATTTCTTATATTCCAAACACCATTCTGGGGGTATAAAGGCACTCACATGCTAAGGGATTGGGGGAAGACATGATTTATCTACCCTATGACCAAGAAATGGTGTGGTTCCATCTTCAAGCACCAACAGCTGCTAAGGAATGAGCAGGATCTTGGGGGGGGTGCATTACATCAAAGAATCAAAGAATCAGAAGTTGGACCTCAAGAAGAGGGGTGAAGTTAGTTTTAAGAAGGAGGTTAGTTTCCTACTTCTGAATCCATGCTCATTTTTAAAATTCTTCCTTGGCAGTAACCCTACCCCATGGTAAGCCTCTGAGTTATCATCTGTGGTCTTAAAACTTTGGGGAACCAGGAGGACTTCCTGTAGCTATTGTTACATAAAAACTTAAAAGATTATAGAGCTATAGCTAGAAGGGACCTCAGAGACCATCTAGTTCAACTTCTTTATCTTAAAAATGAGGAAACAAAAGCCCAGAAAGGTAAAGAAATTTGCCCAAGATCACACAGGTCTTAAGTGACATAGGTGAAATTTTAATCCAGCTCTTTTAATTCTAGAACCATTGTTCTTTCCCCAAAGATTTCTACTGAATTTCTTCAGTAAATTAATTACTGCCTTTTCTGGATTTTATTTAATCCATGTTTATGTGCTTTTGTGAAATTCTCTTTAGAGATCTCACATCTTAAGATGATATTCTTAATATTTTTTTATTTTCTCTGTCTATTCATATCTCTTTCATACATAGGACTCATTTATTTCTTTACAATTTGTCAGAAGATTTGAATTAGACACTGGGCAGAACATTTATTAGATAATACAGTTTTACAATTGTAGGTACCTATTTCTTCATTTGCATTTTGACTAGTATGATCATTAGAGTGTGATCTGAAATACTGAAGCCTGAAACTGGCTATTCAAGGAAGTAGATTAAAATTTAACTTACCTTGTCCATAGCTAAATCTGCTTTTAGGCGGAGAGTTGAGAGCTCAGGTAGATCTCTCAGGTCTTATTAAAAATTATAAAGCATTTTATACAAATTATGTTACTTGCTCATTCCAACATCTTGCCATTTTAAGTATTTTTTCTTTTAGTCAGTATGTTAATTATTTAGTAAGTTCTTCTACCACCACCACTGTTGTCAATAAAAAACTACTTTGTAGTCTATAGTGTTAGAGAATTGAATTCAACAATGAAAATTAAGAAATTTGTACAGAGTCAAATAGTCAGTTTAAATCCAGGTTTAAAACCATTGGCTTAAAACAAAATATGGTTTTAAACCCTTGACTGATCTCACCACTGTGCTGCCTGCCATTAAAATTAAGGAGTATAAGCTTTACTATTCTATTTTACAGATGAGAAAGTAGAGAGAGATTGTTTTGTTTGTGGTCACTCAGTTAAGTATTAGCAGCAGAATTTCAACCAAAATGTCTCATTTCCAAGTGCAGAATTCTTACCACTGGGTCAAGACACTTCTCAAAATGAGGTAGTATTTCCACAATTCTACAATTTTAGTATTCTTTAATAGATGACTATGAGCACTCATTTTATTTATACTTAAAAGGATTGTTATACATTCATCTTGGTCACAGAGCTGGTTTCAGGTTCTGACTTTGACATATAATGATTTTGTGACCCCAGACAAATAACTTGATTTCTAAATTCTCTAGGCAACTCTGTGGGACTATAGATTACCAAGAAAGTGCCAATCCTGCAATGACAGAGGGAGTTTTCTCATCTTAGAAATTCATATATCTATGAAATTAACTTTAGTCTTGAAATGCTCATAAAGACCAACACAATAAGGCTCCATACTCATACTCAGACCTTAGCATATAGTACACACAGGAATTAAGGGTTTTCAATGTTCTACTGTAAACTGAACCATCTGAGTTTCAAACGGTGGACTGCTACCATATTATTTTTATAAGCTTTATCATGAATGAAGTGGCTACCCTTCCATACTATTTCTTTGAGGTAAAATTTTCACTTCTACCACTAAAGTAAGTCACTCTTATTCCTGATTATAGGGTCATAAATTAAAGCTGAGGTCATCTGAATCAACTCTCTCATTTTCTATGTCCTAACAAAGTTCCATTAAGCAAGCAAAATTCCAAATATGCTTGATTTGAGAAACTATTCAAATAGTCTCAGTCTTCTCAAATTGACCTTAACAATGGCCAATCTTTCTCCCATTTTCACGCTAAGCAATGTAATCCTTTTGTAGAGTATTCAGACTTAGAACCAGTTTTCAGACACTTACTCCCCTGATGATCTTGGACTAAGTCTCAGTTTCCTCATCTCTAAAATGGAGATTGAAATATCTATTCCACTAGTGTTATTTTGATACCTTGATACCTACACTTTGTAGATCTTAAAGTGCCGTGTAAATGTCAGATATCATTTTAGAACAATTAGTTACATCATCACTGAATGTATATTTTATAGCAGATGAAAATAAAGTTCTTCATGCTGAAGAGAACAGAAAAGTAAACTTGCTCACATTATATCCTTCACTAGACTGACTCTTCAAAGGCAGTCCTCAATTTCAAGGTTTGTTTTCTTGTTATTTTAATGAATATGCAAACATTCTCTCCCTGAGCCAGTGTCTTTTCCATTTCCTTGCCCTCATCTTTTGTCAGTGTTTGGGTTTAGGAACTCATAGTTATCAAATGCTTTTCCTAATAATAAGAAGTGAAATTATTTCATTAGCATACAAACTCTTACACACACGTCATGGAGACTTGGATTCTGACAGAAAATATCAATTTTTATTAAAGAATATTAAGAGCATTCCATTTAGAGAATATAGCGATATTAAAGTTTTTCATAAATGGTTCTTCAAATCTCTGCCTAGCCCAAATTTCTACTAAAGGAGACATCTTCATTTATTGTAATCTGAACTAGATTCAGATCCCAACTTGGATTATCACAGTTGTATGACCTTAAGCATGAAACTTAAATGCTCAGAAATTCAATTTCTTTATCTATAAAATGGATATAATAAAAGCTCAGGTACTTACATCACATAGTGTGGTAACCAAATGAAAGGTAAAGCATTTATTTTGGAAATCTTAAGATGATATGTAAATATCCTTATTAGTTTTAATAAAGGTGATAATAATGAAAATTACTTCTTCTGCAGGAATAAATCCTGGAAATTTGTAAAAAGTTGTCTCAAGAAAAGTATCATTCTATCAAGGTGGAATGAAAGTTACGTCCAAAGAGGTAGTATTAGTCAAAACTATTCAACACTATTAAGTTCATGGTTTTAAGACATGAAGAAATATTCACTCATTAATATGGATATATTTTCTTAAATATTTTAACCTAGGGGAAAAATCATATCCAAATAAAACTTCTGCAGGACTTAGCACCAAAGATTAGAATTGAATAGAAAGTTAAATGACATCTCATGTACTCCCTATACCATCACAGTCCCATTTTACAAGATGAGGAAATGCAGCTCCAAATGTTTAAGTGACTTATTTAAGGCCACATAGGGAAATAAGTGGTTTCTGAAAACTACTAGGAAAGCCATGAGGAATTATGTAAATAAATTGCTTGAGCCATCTAGATCATTCATATACTTGGATTTCAAACTGAGCACTGAATCTCTTCAGTTTGGGGGTATGTACATATTTAAGTGTTAGTTCTTAATTTGTTGAGGCATTGACTTAGTCATTGGCAATAAAAACAACAAAAAGTGAAACAATCTGCCTACTTAAAGGCTACTCAAATATATGATGACTCAAAAATTTTAGTGTCATTTCAAGTGATGGCTTAAAAAAGGCACTAAGATTTTGAGATACCTTGTACTTGAAATCAGGTCCTCTAGAGGCCTGTAGGTGGCTCAATGGATATAGCAGAGGGTCTGGAATCCAGAAGACCTAAATTTACATTCGACCTCAGAAACACACTAGCTATGTGATCTTGGGAAAATCACTTAACTTCTGTTTGCCTTGATCTACCCAAGAAGGAAATGGCAAATCACTCCTTGTCAAGAAAATCATATTCAGGGTAACAGAGTTGAACTTGACTGAGTAAATAAACAACAATCCCTGCTTTGGGCTCTATTTTTTCTAATTCTCCAATGGTGCTGTCTCTTAATCAATGAGTGTGTAAGAATAGTTTCAGGAGGAATCCTAAAATGAAAACATCAAGGAATATTGTGAGCAAATTGCAGAACTATCAGATAAAAGAGAAAATCTTGCAAGCAGTCAGAAAGAAATAATTTAGATACCAAGGAGCCACAGTAAGGATTACACAGCACCTGGCTGAATTAAGGGATTGAATGGCCTGGAATGCAATACTCTGAAGATCAAGGGAGTTTGGAATGCAGCAAAGAATCCACTATCTGGCAAAACAAAACCTTCTCTTCCAGGGGAAAATATGGACATTTAATGAAATAGGAGACATCCAACTTTTCTGATGAAAAGACTAGAGCTAAATAGAAAATTTGGACATCAAATAGGAGACTTAAGAGACACATGAAAAGGTTTAAAAAAGGGTAAAGAAAACCACTGTCCAATAAGATGAAACTGGCTATATCCCCACATGGGAGAAAGATTCTCATAGCTCTCAAGAATTGTAACTCAATTAGAGAAAATATACTTAAGCAGAAGTAATGGACATACAGGACTTATCTTGACTCTGATAAAATGATTTATAAACAGTATCTCCTTAAAAAGGGGGGGGACAGTAAAGACAAAAGAGAATGGAAGAGATTGAATGGGGATAAATCACATTACATAAAGGGGTACAAAGGACTTATTACAATAGAGAGGAAGAAGAGAGGAGGTAAGAACCACCTGAATGTTACTCTCATCAGTTTAGGCCTAAAATTAACAAACACACACTCAGTTGAGAAACTTATCTTACTTTTCAAGTATCAAAAGGGGAAAGGGGGAGGAGGAAAGAAAAGAGGAACTAAAAAGAAGGAAGAAGGGACAAAGAGAAAGGGAGAAGAAAGGGAGGATTGGATACAAGAGGGAAAGCACACTGAAGGTGTGATATTCAGAAACAAAATATTGCAGAATATGGATAAAGTGAAAAAAGGGGGGAAATAATAAACAGAGGGAAAATAGCATAGAGGACAATAAAGAGTAATTATAACTTGAAGGTGAATGGGATGAACTCTCCCATAAAAGATAAATAAATAGCAAGCTGGATTAAAAACCAGAATCCTACAAAATGCTGCTTACAAGAAACTCATTTGAAGCAGAGAGATACATACAGAGTAAAGGTAAAAGGATAGCTATGCTTATCTCAAATGAAGCAAATGCAAAAAATAGAACTCATTAAAAAAGATAAGGAAGGAAACTATGTCTTCCCAAAAGGTACCATAGACAATGAAACAATTAAAATACTAAATATGTATATATCAAGTAGTATAGCATCCAAATTCTTAGAAGAGAAGTTGAATGAGCTACAGGAAGACACAAACAGCAAAACTCTACTGGTGGGAGATCTCATCCTCCTGCTCTCAGATTCAGATAAATCTAACCATAAAATAAACAAGAAGGAAGTTAAGGAAGTAAATAGAATGTTAGAAAACCTAGACACGATAGATGTTTGGAGAAAGTTGAATGGGGATAGAAAGGATTACACTATTTTTTTTCTGCAGTACATTCCACTTACACAAATATTGACCATGTACTAGGGCATAAAAACTTAATAATAATCAAATGGACAAAGGCAGAAATAGTGAATACCTCCCTCTTAGATCATAAAGCAGTAAAAATAGCATGCAATAATAGGACAGGGAGAGATAGACCTAAAACTAATTGGAAACTAAATAATCTCTTTTCAAAAAATGAATGGACCAAACAACAAATTATAGAAAGAATTAATGATATCAGCCTATATAATAACAACAACAACAAGGCAATATATCAAAACTTATGGGACACATCCAAGGCAGTTGTCAGGGAATATATTATATCATTAAATGCATACATGAATAAATTAGAGAAAGAGGAAATCAATGAACTAAACATGCAACTAAAAAATTAGAGAAAGAACAAATTAAAAAACCTCCAATTAAATATCAAATTAGAAATTCTAGAAATTAGAGAAATAAAATCGAAAGCAAGAAAACTATTGAACTAATAAATAAAATCAAGAGTTTGTTTATGAAAAAGCCAATAAATTGATAAACCTCTGGTTAATTTGATTAAAAAAATAAAATAGAAAACCAAGTTGCCAGTATCATAAATGAAAAAGGTGAACTCACTACCAATGAAGAGGAAAATTAAAGTAACAATTCAGAATTATTTTGCCCAATTGTATGCTAATAAATTTGATAATCTGAGTGAAATAGATGAATATTTACAAAAATATAAGTTGCCCAGGTTAAATAAAGAGGAAATTAAATACTTATATAACCCTGTCTCAAAAAGAGTAATTCAACAAGCATTATTGAACTCCCTAAGAAAAAATCTCCAGGGCCAAATGAATTCAAAAGTGAATTCCTAAACTCTTTGGCAAAATAGGACAGAACTCAACCTGACTCTTTCTATGACACCAATATGGTGCTTATACCTAAATCAGGAAGAGACAAAACAGAGAAAGAAAATTATAGACCTATCTCCCTAATGAATATAGATGCAAAAATCTTAAATAAAATCTTAGCAAAGTGATTACAGAAAGTTATCACTAGGATAATACACTATGACCAAGCAGGATTAATATACTATGACCAAGCAAGATTTATCCCAGGAATGCAGGGTTGGCTATGTCAATAACAAACCTATCAGAAATGATATTAATTTATCAATAGATGCTGAAAAATCATATGACAAAATACAGCACACATTTACTGAAAATACTAGAAAGCCTAGGAATAAATGGATCGTTCCTTAGAATGATAAGCAATATCTATCTGAAACCATCAACAAGCACTATATGCAATGGAGATAAGATGGAAGCATTCCCAATAAGATCAGGGGTGAAACAAGGATGCCCTTTATCACCACTATTATTCAATATTGAGTTAGAAATGTTAGCTTCAGTAATAAGAGAAGAAAAAGAAATTGAAGGAATTAGAATTGGGAAGAAAGAAACAAAACTCTCACACTATCTTTTTGCAGATAGCATGATGTATACCTAGTGAATCCTAAAAAATCAACTAAAAAAAACTACTAGAAACAATTAGTAACTTTAGCAAAGTTGCAAGATATAAAATAAACATTCATAAATCCTCAGCATTTCTATATATTACTAGCAAGATACAGCAGCAAGAGCTAGAAAGAGAAATCCCATTCAAAGTAGCTTCAAACAATATAAAATGGTCGGGAGTCTACGTGCCAAGGCAGACTCAAACTCCATGAAAACAACTACAAAACACTTCTCACACAAAGGAAATCAGATTGAAATAACCGGGCAAGTATCAACTGCTCATAAATCGGTCACTAGTATAATAAAAATGGCAATTCTATCTAAATTAAACTACTTACTTAGTGCCCTACCAAACAAATTCCAAAAAATCATTTTAATGAGCCACAAAAAAATATAAGTAAATTCATATGGAGAAATAAAAAGTCAAGAATTTCCAGGGATTTAATAAAAACAGTGAAAAGAAAGTAGCTTAGCCCTACCAGATGTAAAATTATAATCAGTCATCAAACTATCTGGTATTGGCTAAAAAAAAAATAGAATGGTGGATCAGTGGAATAGATTAGGGGCAAAAGAGGCAGCTGGAAATGATTATAGTAATCTGATGTTTCATAAAACCAAAGAGGCGGGCGTCGGATAAGATGGCAAGCCGGCGCGGGGCTCGGCCCGGGGACGCGAAGCACGGCCGGGCCTTGCCTTTAGCAAGCCGGGGCTCCCTCCGGCCGCCCGGAGGAGATTGGCGGCGCCCCGCAGCGGCGGGGCTCGGGCTGCTCCGCGCCCGGCGTGCAGCGGACCCTGGACGAGATGGACTCCGAGAGAGGGATCTGGTCAGCAGCACTGAATGGAGACCTGGGACGGGTGAAACATTTCATTCAGAAGGAAACAGACCCTAGTCAGCCTGACCCTTCTGGATACACTGCCCTGCACTATGCCAGTCGAAATGGGCACTATGCCGTATGCCAGTTCCTCTTGGAGAGTGGAGCCAGGCGTGATGCTCAGACATATGGGGGGGTGCAACAGCTTCGCACCGAGCCAGCTATTGTGGGCATACTGAAGTGGTTCGACTATTGCTTTCCCATGGAGCTAATCAGGGTGTGGCAGATGATGACTGAATGACCAGCCTACATAAGGCTGCTGAGAGAGGTCACTTGGATTTGTGTTGCCTCCTCCTGCAACATAGCCCAGCTTTGAAAGCCGTTGGAGACCGAAAGGCTCGGTTAGCCTGTGATTTACTGCCCTGCATCAGGGACCTTCGACACCTTCTTGCAAGCTGAATAACCAGATTTCTGGCTCAGCAAATGTTCTGGAATCTGGGTCCTCAAGTACCTTCTTCTACTCCTGCATTCCACAGAGTGGGGAAACAAACTCAGGGCTTGTGAGACTGAACAAGAGAGGACCGTTAGGGGAGGTCACTACCTAGGCCAAGAAGGGAATTTGGTGTAGGCACTCAAACCTGAAAGGCGAGCCTATTCTAAATGAGCACATAAGGAGTTTCCTGTCCAGACTATTTCCCTAGTTCAGAGTCAATACCAAAGACCAGATAATTCTTAAGGGGGGGGGGGGGGAGCTTATTTTGGCCTGCATCCCTAAAGAACCTTTCTTTTTTTTTTTTTTGAAGTAAAATATTCTCTTCCCCTGATACTCTGATAACCATGAACTAATCTCACTTTTATGGGGCAGATAATGAAAATTAGGGTCAGACTTATTTTTACATTAGTGTTTTGCTGACAGTCATCAATAACTCTTAAGAGCTCTTAAAACTGAAGGCAGGGGCAGCTAGGTGGTGCAGTGGATAGAGCATCAGCCTTGGAGTCAGGAGGACCTGAGTTCAAATCCGACCTCAGACACTTGATAATTACCTAGCCATGTGGCCTTTGGGCAAGCCACTTCACCCCATTGCCTTGAAAAATCTAAAAAAACAAAACAAAAAAATTGAAGGCAAAAACATCATCTAAAATCTGTCAAAACTACTAGGAAGTAAAGTGTTACTAGATTAAAGAATTCCAGGGCATGGGCTACTTGGCCATTCCCACAAAGCATTAAAGCACTTACAAGGAAAATAGTTCTGGTCGTGTTGCTCATTTTGGACTATTTAACTTAGGTGAAAATTCAAGAAGTGATTTGGTATAGTGGAGAGAGTGCTGGATTTGGAGTCAGAATCTGGATTTAAATCCCAACCCCATTCCCTATTTGTCATTTGTAGATAAGCTGGTTAGACAAGATACCAAAGATCTCTTCCAGTTCCAAATCCATCTTTTAACTCCTTGCTCAGTGAATGTAGCCCTTTTGAACTCCATCTGAGTCTAGGAGAGTAATTTGTTGCTCCCACTGAATCTTTAGGAACTTTTAAAAACCCATCCTCTGTTCTGCTTATGGAATCATCTTTCATTAGCATCTAATTTTCCATTGAAGGTCAAGATTTTAACTATTTGGATAAAGAGTGAGACTATTCCTAAGTAAAATACACTCAGCTTACTTCAGGAGAATCAGGGAAAATTATAGAATTGAATTTTGCAATTGGGAAGAGGGAAAAGGACTGGGTTCATTGAGCTTTGCTCTGGGACTTGGAAAAGGGGACAGTCCAATTATAAGAAAAAAAGGTTCTTATTCATGGACAAAGACCTATATTGAATTGGTTGGGGAGCTTTGATTCTTATTTCCTATTGCTAGGAATATAGATTTAACATTTTTAATAAAGGAAAACAATGCTTATGAAAAAAAAACAAAGAGTCCAGCTTCTGAGATTAAAAACTCTCTCTTCAATAAAAACTGTTGGGAAAATTTGAAGTTAGTATGGTAGAAACTTGGATTAGACCAACATCTCACACCTTATACAAAGTTAAGATCACAATGGGTACAGAATTTAGACATAAAAGACAATATTATAAGCAAACTAGGAGCTCAAGGAGTATTTTATTTGTCAGATCTATGGAAAGGGAAGCAGTTTATGATCAAGAAAGAGATGGAGAATATCATTAAAAGCAAACTAGATAATTCTGATTACATTAAATTAAAAAACTTTTGCACAAACAAAACCACTGTAACCAAGATCAAAAGAAATGTAGTAAATTGGGAAACAATTTTTACAACTAGTATTTTTAACAAAGGACTCATTTCTAAAATATATAGAGAAATCAGTCAAGCCATTCCCCAATTGACAGATGGTCAAAGGATATGCAGAGGCAATTTACAGATGAGGAAATCAAAGCAATCCATAGTCATATAAAAAAATACTCTAAATCATTATTGATTAGAAAAATTCAAATTAAAGCATCTTAGCCTGGCCAATATAGCCAGAAAGGACAATGATCAATGTTGGAAGGAATGTGGGAAATCTGGAATATTAATGTGTTGATGATGGCGCTATGAACTCATTCAACATTTCTGGAGAGCAATTTGGAATTGTGCCCAAAGGGCAATAAAAATGTGCATACCCGTTGATCCAGCAATACCACTAGGGGGTCTATACTTTGAAGAGATCATGGGGAAAAAAAGGTAAAAACATCACTTGTACAAAAATATTCATAGCAATCCTGTTTGTGCTGGCAAAGGATTGGAAATTGAGTAAATGTCCATCAATTGGGAAATGACTGAACAAATTGTAGCATGTTTATGTTATGGAACACTATTGTTCTATTAGAAACCAGAATGGATGAGAATTCAGAGAAGCCTGAAAGGATTTGTATGAACTGATGCTGAGCAAGATGAGCAGAACCAAACGAACACTGTACACCCTTACAGCAACATATGGGTGATGATCAGCTTTAATGGACTAGCTCATTTCATTAATGCAACAATAAGGGACAATTTTAGAATATCTGCAATGAAGAATACAATCTATATCCAAAGAAAGAATTGTGGATTTTGAACAAAGGCTAAAGACTATTACCTTTAATTTAAATTAAGGTATCTTATTTTGTAATTTTTCTATCTCTTATATTTTATTTTTTTATTTTTTTTTTCCTTAAGGATATGATTTCTCCCTCAACACATTCATTTTGATCAATGTATACCATGGAAACCATGTAAAGACTATCAGACTGCCTTCTGTGGGAGGTGGAGGGGAGGGAAGGGAGATTGTGGGAAAATTATAAAATTCTAAAAACAAAAAAAGAATAATTTCAGGAGTGCTAAAGGTTACAGTGAACCATGGTTGTTAGAGAAAACTGAGGATAACAAAAAAGTGGCTCTTTGGTTATAACATAGAAAAGAGAAGAATCAAAGAGGAATAATAGTACCACAACTCCAGGTCTATGGGTCACTGGTAACTAACCACAGAAAAGTGTCAGACCTGAATTGACTGAATATAACAAGATGAAATTTAACAGGAAAATAAAGTTATACACAGTTTCAAAAGATCAACATAATAAACACAGATAGAGATGGTGGAGTTATATAATTTAACTAAAAAATTCTGTGGATTTTTGTGGACTGCAATCCTGAGCTATGAAATGGTATCCAAAAAGCTAGCATAATGCTAGATGATTTTTTAAAAAAAGAACCATAGTGTTTAAGGCTAAGAAATTGACTCTGTATTCTGCCTGGTTAAACCACAACTAAAGCGTTGTGGTCATTTTAAGGATATCATATTTCAAAATGGATAATGACAAGAGAGAGAACATTTAAAAGAAGATTAACAAAAGAGCAAAGAGTCTTAGGATCATGCCTTAAGAACATCATTTGCAAACACTAACAGTTAACCTAAGGAATAGAAGTTTGGGAGATGTTGAGATCAAGTTCATTCCAGGTATGGAGGACCAAAGATGCAATAAAATATGTGAGGAAGAACAAGTAAACTTTTGACTTGAAAGCAGAGTGCATGAAGGAGAGTAATGAAAAAGTAGGTTAGTGCCAAGTAATGAAATGTTTTTAATGGAAAATTGAAAGGTTTTTATATTATTCTATATAAAAAATAAATATTCCCTGGAGCTTTTTGAACAAATGATTGACACAGTAAGATCTATGTTTTCAAAATCTCAGTCAATAAATAAACATTCATTAAGTACTTACTATGTGCTAAGTGAAGGGAATACAAAAAGAAAAACACAGTCCCTGCACTCATGGAGTTTGCAGTATAATAGCTTTTATGTTGTCCTTTCTGTTCTGAATATGATCTCCTTCTTCCTTGGACATCACCCCCTTACTGAATCTTTAGATTCCTTAGAACTCAGGATAATAACATGAGTTCCTTGAACTTTATCTCCATACCATCCATTCTCCCATTTAATAAGGCCCTCTACCCAGAAATTATGTTGCATTTATATTGTATACTCTTTGTTGAAATTATTGAGGAAGAAAAAGACTGGAAGAAGGGAGAGTAATTAAGAGGTTATTACATGAAAATGAATACAAATGAAAGGTGATATGGTCCTGAAATAACATTTCACTAGATAGGACTGGGAAAAAGAGGATGAATTTGAGAGATACTGATTTATAGTTGACAAGGCTTAACAGATTATATTTAGAGTGAAGGAGAAAGAAGAATTGGGGATGATTCTGAGTCTGCAAAAATCAATGAATGGAGTAATAGTTTTCTCCTCAACAGAAATAAGAATGGTGGGAAAGGGGGAAGATTTTGAGAAAATAATAAGACAACCATATTAATAGATTATTGGTGGAGCTATGAATTGGTCTAGTCATTTTGAAACTAAATTTGTAATTGTAACCCAAACTTTTACTAAACCAGATATATTCTTTAACTATATTAATTTAAGGCCTATATTATAAAGATGTAGGATCAGATCAAAGATCAAAGAAAGAAGACAATAATTATATAATAAAAGGCTGACTATCTTTGAGGAAACTTAAGCAAATTTTGACATTTGAATTAGTGAAATATTATTGAATATCTTCAGATAAAACTGGAAAGACAACAATGACCTCATATTTATTGCTGTGAGAACAATAAAGAAAAAAATTTACATAATGGCAACAACATTATAGAAGAAAATACCTTTGAAAGATTTCATAAATCTGATTAATGTCATAATAAACTCAGGATTCAGAGAGATTAAGATGAATCACACAACCCATCTATTACCATATTGTCTTAAAATATAAAATGAGATGTGTATTTTTGCTTATGGATGAATTTATTTTGATGGAATGTGTTTGGATGCTGTATTTTTCCCCTTTAAATTATTCAGTAGATTATGAGAAAGAGATGATTTTTTAAAAATGTATTCTATTTGAGTAGAGTGAGTTCCAGATTCCTAAAAGTCTTCCAGGTGAATATGTCTATTAGGCCAAGAAAAAGAGAGAGAGAGAGAGAGAGAGAGAGAGAGAGAGAGAGAGAGAGAGAATTTGGATATATATATAGATCTATAAACCCCAATCAACAAGAATTTATTAAGTGCCTACTCTTTCTTAGGCCTTATGTTAGACACAAGGAATAAAAATTTAAAAATGAAATGTCCTTATCTTTAAGAAGCTTTACATTCTATTAAGGTAGACAATATGTACACAAATATAAATACATTTAAACATATACAAAGTAAGGTCAAGAAAAGCCTAATATAGAAAGTAGTAGTTTTGAGCTATATATGTCTGTCTGTGTGTGTGTGTGTATGTGTGTGTACTCACACATGTAACAAACATATTGAACATAATAAACATAATGAATTCTTAGTGACTGATTAGGGGTAAGGATGCAGAGCACTGGATGCAGAGCACAATTTTCAAGGACAAATGTCACATATGAGGAATAGAAAGGCCATATACTTGGATTGTAGATTATGTAGGCAGGAAGGTGGTGCAATGGATCTAGTACTGACCCTGGAGTCACATAGACTCATCTTCCTGAGTACAAAACAGTGAAGAAAGTATAGAAAGAAAAGAGGAGGAAACAGGAGAGAACCCAAGGATATTTTCAAATATAGAGATTTTTTTTTCTTCCCTATTAGGTCTCACATTCAGTTCTGGCACAGTGCCAATGAGAGCCCTGTTTTAGATTTTCAAAGGTTTGTTCTTTCTTTCATCCTTCAGAAGTTTCTTATGATCCCTAGATTCAGAGACTAAAGGTTGAAAACAAAACAAACAAACAAAAAGTCCATCATGGCTGCCTGTTCATTGACATATGGAAAAAGGAAAAAGAACTTTCCCCTATGCAATTCATGGAAATTGTATGTCCCTGTTATTAATATTTCTGACACCACAAAACAAGACCCTTCTCAATGTTTTCTACAATATTCAAAGCACAAAACACATATGAAATACAGCACTAGTTCAATGTTTCTCCCTTATCATCACCTTCATTTTTCCAACCAATAATCATCTCAAAATTTTAAGTTAAAAAAACTTTAATTAATCTACCATTATTTTTCATGCTTCCTCTCCTACTCCATACTGAGGTTGTGACCTTTTGACTGGTTCAGATTTTCCTCAAAAGATGAGACCCTGGAGATTGGACCCTGTAGGAATCCTTAGTGGTCACTCGGTCTCTAAATCTTACCTCCCTTTTTTTCAGATTGTTCATTTTATAAGCCAAAGAGAAGGGACAAGATGAAAGTGAGCAAGATGAAAGAGGATAATAAAAGAAAAGAAACTGAAAAAAAGTGGCTCCTGGCACTCCTGTGAACAATAAGAGGGCTTCATTCATAATAAGGAGGCATTTTGCTGGAAGCATTCTTTCAAGAATGCAATAAGGTGCATCACCTTGGAAAGAAAAGGTGAACTCAAGCTACTGCAGAGACATAACATTTTCCTTCAAGCTCAGTAGATGTGATTGTTAAACTTTTTTTCCCTCTCAAGCAAAACTAAGTGGTGAAGTGGCAACATATAATCCTTACCTCAAAATGTTATCTAGATAGATGTACTCTGGGTAAACAGCAGGAAACAAATAAAACTATGATCATCATCCACATTGATATTATCAAGAAAAAAAATCTTTTTAACAAGATAAAAATTTCAACAGGAAATCATTTGAATACATACATACTACCCTCTTCTCCCAAACAGCAACACATAAATTACAACCAAGATTTTCCAGTGGGGTTTGCACTTATTAAATCCTTTTATTAAAATTAATAGCAAGCAAACTGGCCATGTGAGGCTTGACAGAATCAGTACAGTCTGTGATCAAAAAAACAGAAACCACCTAAAGAGTAAAAAAAGACTAAACTCTATAAAGAAGAGATTAAACCTTTTGGCAAGACTTTTTGTTGTTGTTGTTTTTTTAATCAGTCCCTCTGATAATTATTTTCCTCATCCTTTCTAATAAAGTCCACATTATGTACTTGCTTTCATATAATTTATAGTGATTTTAGCTTAAGTTTATACTTACAAATGTCCTAAAAGCCATTAGAGACTATACTCTACTGACATGCCTTAAAAACTGTCTCAAAGCTAGTCTCCATTCTATGATGAGGCATCAAAGTAAAACTCTGTGATGGAAAAGCTTTAGGTAGAGTTCTAACATTTACTAAATCCAAATGAGACTAGTCAAACTAAATACAGAATTTGACTATGTGATGATGAATTATTTAACCTTAGCAATCTATGAAACTAAGAAAATGACAAAATGGCCATGAGTCTTACACAGACCTATCTTGTTTTGTAGCAATGGAGGATGATGAAACCAGAAGAAGGAAGCTTCAGCTAAATGGAAGACAGAATTGGTTTAAGATGCTTCAGTGGCATCAGGAAACATAATTTCATAGAACATTTGGTCACCTTATAATGCACATTTCACATAAGTACTTGTAAAAAAAGAGATTGTGATGAAAATAGTTTATGCACCAGAGGATAGCCAGAGAAATTATACAAAGAATAAAGAAGGGGCGGCTAGGTGGCGTAGTGGATAAAGCACCAGCCTTGAAATCAGGAGTAACTGGGTTCAAATCTGGTCTCAGACACTGAATAATTAACTAGCTGTGTGGCCTTGGTCAAGCGACTTAACCCCATTTGCCTTGCAAAAACCTAAAAAAAAAAAAAGAATAAAGTAAGACTTTCCAAATTGAATTAATATAACCTCTGATGCATAGCAACTTCAATATAAGGTGAAAATAGTCAAGAATGTTGAGTAAAATATAGGAAAGTGTGACTGAAAAAGAAAGTAGAGAATCATTGAAGAATACACACGAAATCTCATTTCATATATTTTTCCTGAATATTTTCTTTGAGAAACCCATAAACATAAAACCATAAAACATAAAAAGTTTATGCTAGATATTTTGAGCACCAGAAAATATTACAAAATGGGAAACTAGTTGCCAATGATGTAGGAGTCATCCCTAAATCAGCTGACTATGTAGTCTGATCATATAATGCATACTCATAGTCAACCACATACTCAGAAGGAAGGAAGGAAGGAAGGATGGAAGGATGGAAGGAAGGAAGGAAGGAAGGAAGGAAGGAAGGAAGGAAGGAAGGAAGGAAGGAAGGAAGGAAGGAAGGAAGGAAGGAAGGAAGGAAGGAAGGAAATAGCAAAATTAAGAATTAGGTTGAGGAAAAAGAGAAAAAAGACATAAGAAAACATAATGAAAAACTATGTAACAAGATATTCAAACTCTATCTTGAACTGTGAGAAATTGAAATAGAAAAGTTGGTTAAATAATGATATTATAATAATATAATTATATATATAATTATAATTATATAATATAATAATTTATATAGAAACTAACTCAATAGACATAGCCCAACTCTTGTCCTTTTCCAAATCTCAACTCCTTATTGAAGTAGTTAAATTCTGCCATTCTAATTCATCTAGCATCATTGCTTTTTTAATTTTTTTTATTTTTTTAATTTTTAAAATTCATTTATTTATTTTTCCAACTCATAAAAAGATTGTTTTCAACTATCATTTTTGTAAGGTTTTGAGTTTCACATTCTTTGCCCTCCTTCTCTTCCCCCCTCCCTCCCTCCTGACAGAGAATAATCTAATATATAGCTTATCCATATATAACTATCTTAAATATATTTCCATATTAACCATGTTGTGAAAGAAGAATCAGAACAAAGAGAAAAAATGAGAAGAAAAAAAGCAAAAAAAAAAGCATTGAACAAATTTTATACATGGAAAATAATATGCTTTGGTGTGCATTCAGACCAAATGTGGATAGTGTTTTCCATCACAAGACCAGTGGAATTGTCTTTGGTTAGGGGCAGATAGGTGTTGCAGTGGAGAGAGCACTGGTCATGAAGTCAGGAGAATCTGATTTCAAATCACTCCTCAAACAATACTTACTTAATTATGTGACCTTGGGCAAATCATTTAACCGCATTACCTTGCAAAATCCAAAAAGAAAATTGTCTTTGATTACTATAATGCTGAGATGAGCAAGTCTATCATAGTTGATCACACAATGTTTCTGTTAATGTGTAGAATGTTCTGATCCTGCTCACTTCACCCAACATCAGTTCATATAAGTCTTTTCAGGCTTTTCTGAAGTCCAGATGCTCATGATTTCTTACAGAACAATAGTACTCCATCATAGTCATATACCACAATATGTTCAGCCATTCCCCAGTTGATGGGCATCCCTCAATTTCCAATTCTTTGCCACTAGAAAAAAATAACTGCTATAGATATTATTTTAAATGTGGGGTTTTTACCCTTTCTTATGATCTCTTTAGGATATAGACCTAGCAGTGGTATTGCCTAATCAAAGGGTATGCACAGTTTTATTGACCTTTGGACATAGTTCTAAATTGCTCTCGTGAGTGATAGGTTCAAAGGCGAGCCAAGATGGCAGAGTAAAGACCAGAATTTCAACAGTCTCCCCACCCCCAAGACAATGCTAAATGCCTTAAAATTATGATTCAATTCAAGTTAGTAGTAATAGTGGAACCCACAGAAAGAGTGAGTGAAACAATTTCCTGATCCAAGACAACTTAAAAATCTGTGGGAAGGATCTGTTCCACTGGGGTTGGAAAGTGCCACAGCATAGACCTCATACCATACTGGAGAAAACCAGCTCCAATGATCCAAGAACAGCCTGTTGGGTGCAGGGTGCTGGGTCCATGGCACTAGGGGATGGCTTCCAGATCTCTCAGCCCAGGGATTGCTAAGGACAACTTGGAAGATCAGCAGGAAAACTGTCAGACCAGTGTGGGTGCAGAGCTCAACCCAGCTCAGCCAGGCCCAGGAACCAGAAGCAGGCCTAGAGAGCTGCCCAGCATTTGCTTCCAGAACACTCAGCCCACAACCAGTAAGGAAGTAAGAGGAGACTGCAAAGGTCTCTCCACTATCCCTGGGACAGGACTCTATTGCTTTGCCCATCCTCAGATCTAGGGGTCCCATACTACCATAGTGGAGCAGAGACCCTCCTCACAGTTCCAGGGCAGAGAGAAGTACTGGCGGTCCTCCACAGACCAGAGCACAGGTAAGGAGAGCAGTCAGAGCCTCTCATAAGACCCTGAAGGAACAGAGGTTCCTGAGGGTGGGGGTGTCCCAAAAACCCCTTACAAATTTGAAAAAGTGTGTCCTCCACCCTGAAATCAGAACTCCATTTTGACAGAGTTAAAATCAAGGCATAGGCAGGAAAAATGAGCAAATAAAAGAAGAAAAAGAATCTGACCACAGAAAAGTACTTTGGTCCCATAGAAGATCAAAATACACATTCAGAAGATGCAAAGTAAAAGCTTCTGTATAAAAAGTCTCCAAGAAAAATATGAATTGATCTCAGGCTATTGAGCTCAAAAAAGATTTTGAAAATCAAGTAAGGGAGGTACAGGAAAAATTGGGAAGAAAAATGAGAACAATGCAGAAAAATCATTAAAACCAATTCAGCAGTTTGGTGAAGGAGACACAAAAAATACTGAAGAAAATAGCATCTTAACAACCAGTTTAGGTCAAATGGAAAAATCAGTCCAAATGGTCAATTAAGTGAAGAATGTCTTAAAAAGCAGAATTAGTCAGATAGAAAAGGAAATTTTAAAAAAGCTCTCTGAAGAAAATAATTTCTTCAAATGTAGAAAGGAGCTAAGGGAAGCTGATGCCTTTGTGAAAAATCAAGAAACAATGAAACAAAACCTTTTAGTGAAAAACTAGAAGAAAATGTGAAACATTTAACTGTAAAAACAACTGACCTAGAAAACAGATCCAGAAGAGATAATTTAAAAATTATTGGGCTACCTGAAAGTCATGACCAGCAAAAAGAACCTAGACTTCATTTTTTAAAAAATAATCTAGCAAAATTTCTCTGATATACTAGAAGAAGAAGGTAAAATAGAAATTGAGGGAAATACACTGAGAATGGTTGAATCAGTTCAGAACTCCAATAGTGCATTAGTGTTCCAGTTTTCCCACATCCCCACCAACACTAATCATTTTCCTTTTTTGTCATATTGGTCAATCTGAGGTGTTATCTCAGAATTTTTTAAATTTTCATTTCTCTAATCAATAATGATTTAAAGAATTTTTCTTATGATTATAGATAGCTTTAATCTCTTCATTTGAGAACTGCCTGTTCATATTTTTCATATTTTTTCAATTGGGGAATGACTTTCATTCATTTGTGTTTGATTCAGTTCTCTATATATTGTAGAAACAAATCTTTTACAAGAAAATCTAATTGAAAAATTGTTTCCCAACTTACTGTATTCCTTTTCATCTTAGTTACATTGATTATATTTGTGCAAAACCTTTTTAATTTAACATAATCAAAATTATCCATTTTGCATTTTATAATGTTTTCTAGCTCTTCTTAACCACTGCCCTTCCCTTAGATCAGACAGATAAACTTATTCCTTGTTCTCCTAATGGCTTCTTATATCATCTTTTATCTCTAAATCCTGTATCCATTTGAACCATAACTTATCTTAGGATATGAGATTTTAGTCTATGCCTAGTTACTGACATCCTATTTTATCAGTTTTCCCAGCAGTTTTTGTTAGAGTGAGCTCTTATCCCAGAAGCTGGAGTCTATAAGTTTATCAAACAGTACATTACTATGGTCACTTACTACTATTTCTTTTGTATCTGATCTATTCCACTGATCCACCACTCTTCTTAATACCAAACAGATTTGATGATTGATGTTTTATGTTATAAATTTAGATCTGTGATGACGAGACCAACTTCCTTTGAATTCTTTTCATTAATTCCCTTGATAACCTTTACTTTTGGTTTCTGCATATTAATTTTGTTACTATTTTTTCTAGCATAATAAAATATTTTTGGTAGTTTGATGGTATGGCACTGAAGAAGTAATTTAATTTAGATAGAATTATCATTTTTGTAATATTAGGCCAGCCTATCTGTCAACAATTGATATTTGTCCAATTATTTAGATCTGATTTTATTTGTGTGAAAAATATTTTGTAATTTGCTTTCATATAGTTTCTGAGTTTGTCTTGGCAGGGAGACACTCAAGTATTTTATGCTGTTTATAGTTATTTTTAAATGCAATTGTATTTTCTATCTAGTCACTGTGCTTTGTTTTTTTGGTAATATATAGAAAGGTTGTTAATCAATGTGAGTTTATTTTATATCTTACAACTTTGCTAAAGTTTCTAATTGTTTCAAATAGGTTTTAGCTTATCTAGGATTCTCTAAGAACACTATAAAGTGTCATGTTCAAAGACCGAAAGTTTTGTTTTGTTTTTTGTTTTGTTTTGCTTCCTCATTGTCTAGTTCAATTCTTTCCCTTTATTCTTCTCTTATTGCTAAAGCTAACATGTCTAATAGAAAAGTGAATACCAGTGTTTGTAAGGGTCATCTTGTTTCATCCTTATCTTACTAGGAATGTTTCTAGATTATTTCTTTCTTTTAAATTTGAAGGGATAAAATATTTTATTTTGTTTTATTTTATTTTATTTTAGATCCTGGAGTAGTTTGCCACACCCTTTTCCAGATTCTTTCTTTTGCTTTCTTTATTATATATTATTACAATAATTTTGTTATAAGAGTAAACATAAACCCACCCTCCCCCCCCAAGAAGATGTGAAACTTCAAGAATAGTGAGAGAGAGAAAAACATATACTTCAGACTGTGTCCAGATTCCAACAGCTCTGTCTCTGTGGTGAGTTGACTTCTTTTTCATAAGTCCACCAGAGAAGCTGCTTCAATATTTTTCCCACAGTTGCTACTACTAGCTACATTTCCCTACATTCTATTCCTCCCCACTTGCATTTATTCTATTGTCTCTCCTTTCATCCTGGCTCTGTCCAAAAGTGTGTTGTATCTGAGTACCCTCTCCCTTGATCTTCCCTCTCTTCTATCACATATTTCCCCCTTCCCTCACCCCATTCCCACTTTTCCCATCTTTCTTCCCATTTTTTCTCTAGGTTAAGATAGATTTCTACACCCTATTAAATGTGTATGTTATTTCCTCTCTGAGTCATTTCTGATGAGAATTGAAGGCTCACTCTCTCTGACTCATCTTCCCCCATTCCATTCCATTGAAAAAACTTTTTCTTGACTCTTATGTGAAATATCTTAGCTCCTTCATCCTCTCCTTTCTCCTTCTCCCAGTACTTACCATTATCATCCATAGACTCCATCTTTTTACTATATTATACCATTATATTCCACTCCTTCCCATGCTCTATCTATATATGCTCCTTCTAACAGCTCTTATAAATGAGAAAGTTATGTGAATTATCTGTATCTTCTTCCCATGCAGGAATACAAGCAGCTAAACATCATTAAGTTCTTCATAGTTAGTCCTTCTCATTCACCCCCTCTATGGCTCACCAGCATCCTGTACTTGGAGAGCAAACTTTCTGTTCATCTCTAGTTGTTTCAGTAGGAAAGTTTGAAAGTCCCATGTTTCATTGGAAGTCCATCTTTTCCCCTGAAAGAGGATATTCAGTTTGTTGGGTAGTTGATTCTCAGTTGTAAACCAAGATCTTTTGCCTTCCAGAATATCATATTTCAATCCCTATTAGCCCTTAATGTAGATGCTGCCAGATCCTGTGTAATCCTGACTATAGAGACATGATAGTAGAATTGTTTGTTTCTGGCAGGCTTTAGTATTATCTCTTTGACTTGGGAGTTTGGGAATTTGGCTCTAATTTTCCTGGAAATTTTTCTTTTGGGATTTCTTTCAGGAGGTGACCAGTAAATTCCCACAATTTCTATTTTACCCTTCTAGGATCTCAGGGCAATTTTGCTGGATTATTTCTTGAAAAAATGAAGTCTAGGCTCTTTTCCTAGTCATGATTTACAGGTAGCCCAATAATTTTTAAATTATTTTTTCTGGATCTGTTTTCAAGGTTGGTTGTTTTTCCCAATGAAATATTTCACATTTTCTTCTAATTTTTGGCTTTTTTGGAAGAGTTTTATTTCTTACTGATTTCTCTCAAAGTCATTGGCTTCCTTTAATTCCATTCTGCATTTGAAAAAGTTATTTTCTTCAAAGAATTTTTTTAATATCCTTTTCCAGATGACCAATTCTGCTTTTTAAGGCATTCATCTCCTCATTTGCCTTTTGTGTTATTTTTTTTTTTATTTGGCCTAAACTGGTTTTTAACACATTATTTTTTGTATTTCTTTCATCAAGCTGCTGATTTGGTTTTCATGATTTTTCTATATCGCTCTCATTTCTCCTCCCAATTTTTCCTCCATCTCCCTTAATTGCTTTTCAAAGTCTTTTTTTAGCTCATCCATAATAGTTTGAGCCCATTTTCTATTTCTCTTGGAGCATTTAGATATGGAAGCTTCGATTTTTATCATAATTTGAATATGTGTTTTGATCTTCCATGGGACTACAGTAATTCTCTATGTTCAGATCTTCTTTTATGGTTGTTTGCTCATTTCGTCAGGCCAAGACTAATTTACAGCACTTCCAAGCTCTGGGGGGCGGGGGTAGGATATCCCTCTGGGACCTTTATTCTTCCAAGGTCTTATTCTCTCTTCCCTGTGCTTTGATATGTAGATGATCATAGGGCTCCCCTCTGCCCTGGAGCTGTGAGGAGGATCCCTGCTATCTTAGTATGGAAAGCCAAACTGAACCCTGGGTCTGAGAGTGGGCAAACAGCAAAATCCTGCCTAAGGAGAGATGAGAGATTTCTGCAGTCACCCCCTTACTGTCTATAGGCTGTGCTCTGGAAGTGCAGGCTGGTTTCCCACTGCAGGTCCTTGCCACAGGGCTTCTCTGAGGCTTGTTTTACTCCACACTCATTCAGCAGAGTTCTCTCACCACCCCTTCAAGCTGTTCCCAGCCATCCCTGGGCTGGGCTGAGCCATGCAACAGCTGAGGCTTTTTTCCAATCCCCTGTTCCCAGTGAAACACACCTTTCCAGAGGAACTTCTAAGTCATCTTGGACTGGGAAAATGTATCACTGAGTCTTTCTGTGGATTCTGCCCCTCTAAATTTTGACTAGAGTCATAATTTGACAGCTTTTGGAGTTATGGCGGGAAGAAGTTTCCGGGAAATGTTGCCTTCACACTGTTATCTAGGCTCGGCCCCCCCAATTATTTCTATTACATATAATTATTGCTGATGATTTTAGATAGATAATGCTTATCATTTTGGGGAAAACTACTTTGATTCCTATGTATGCTAGAGTTTTTAATAGAAAGGGGTGTTATATTTTTTCAAAAGCTTTTACAGGATCTAATAAAATAATAATTTGCTTTTGTTAGCTGTGTTATTGATATTATCAATTATTCTGATAGTTTTCCTAATACTGAACAAACCCTTAATTTCTGGTATAAATACTACCTGATTTTAGAGTATTATCCTATTGAGAAATTCCTATAATTACTTAGCTAATATTTTATTTAAAATTTTTGTATCCATATTTCATTAAAAAATTGGTGTATAAATTTCTTTCTCTGTTTTGGCTCCCCTAATTTAGGTATCAACACCATATTGTTAACATAGAAGGAATTTAGCAGAATTCCTTCTTCAGCTATTTTTTTTTCAAATAGTTTATATAAAATTAAAACTAATTATTCCCTAAATGTTTTGTAGAATTAATTTGTGAATCTGTCTGACCCTGTAGAATCTTTCTTAAGGAGTTCATTGGTAACTTATTCAATTTCTTTTTCTGAAATGGGACTATTTAAGTATTCAACTCACTAATATTGTGGTCTTCTTCAAAAATGAAAGACAAACATTATTATTAATTTTTAGAAAATATATATTTTTGTAAGTATTCAGTCATTTAACTTACAGGTGTACAGTTGTATAGCTCCAAATAATTAATTTAACTTCCTCCACATTGGTGGTGCATTCACTCATTTCATTTTTGATATTGATGATTTGGTTTTCTTCTTCTTTCCTTTTTTTTAAAACAAATTAAGCAAAGGTGTACTTATTTACTGGATTTTTTTTCATAAAACTAACTCTTAGTTTTATTGATTAGTTCAATAATCTTTGAACTTTCAATTTTACTTATCTTTTCTCTGATCTTCAGAATTTCTAATTTTGTATTTAATTGAGGATATTTAATTTGTTCTTTTTCCTAGCTTTTTTTAGTTGTATATATATATATATATATATATATATAGCCATTTTTGATCTCCCCTTTCTTATTAAATATATGCATTTAGAGATGTAAAATTTCCCCTAATGATTACTTTGCCTATATCCCACAAGTTTTGGTTTGCTGTTTCATTATTGTCACTCTCTTGGGTGAACTATGACTTCTGTGATTTCTTGTTTGATCCATTCATTCTTTAAAGTTAGGTTACTTAGGACCTTTATTACATGTGATTTTTATTGCATCATAATCTGAAAAAATGTATTTAATATTTCTGCTTTTCTGCATTTGGTTGTGAGATTTTTATACCCTAATATATGGTCACTTTTTTGTGTAAGTGCCATATTTTGCTGAGAAAAAGGGTATATCCCTTTCTATCTCCATTCAGTTTTCTCCAGAAGTCTATCACATTTAACTTTTCTAAATTTCTATTCATTTCCTTAATTTCCTTCTTGTATTATTGGGGTTAGATTTGTCTAATTCTGGGAGATGGAGGTTCAGGTAATCCACCAGTGTAGTTTGGCTATCTACATCTTCCTATAATTCTAAGAATTTGGGTGCTTTATCACTTGGTGCATGTATATTTAGTACTGAAATTGGTTCATTATCTATGGTACCTTTTAGGAAGATGTAGTTTCCTTCCTTATCCTTTTAATGTAATCTATTTTTTCTTTGTCTGAGATAAGGATTGCTACCCTTTTTTTTTACTTCAGCTTAAACAATGTATTATGCTCCAATCTTTTATCTTTACTTTGTTTTATCTCTCTGCTTCAGATGTATTTCTTTTTTTTTTTTTTTTTAGTTTTTTTTTGCAAGGCAAATGGGGTTAAGAGGCTTGCCCAAGCCACACAGCTAGGTAATTATTAAGTGTCTGAGACCGGATTTCAACCCAGGTACTCCTGACTCCAGAGCCAGTGCTTTATCCACTGCACCACCTAACAGCTCCTTCAGATGTATTTCTTGCAAACTGTGCTATCCACTTTAATTTTATGGGAGAATTCATCCCATCATGTAATGTAATTTATCCCATTCTATCTCCCCCTTCCTTCCATCCCACTAAAATAACTTTTTAATGTCTTAATTTTTGAATCATTCCATCAAAATCAATTTATGTCCATATATTCAGTGTAAGTATAATCCCTCTAGTAAAGTTGCATTTCTTGAGAATTAGGAATATCTTTTCCTTGATTTCTCTCTCATCACACTTTTATTTCTATCTCATCACACTCAGTTTGGATCAATGTACAACGTGGAAACAATGTAAAGACTGACAAATTGCTTTCTGTGGGGAGTTGGGGGAGGGAAGTAAGATTAGAGGAAAAATTGTAAAACTCAAAATAAATAAAATCTTTAATAAAAATTTAATTTAATTTAATAAATGAATATCTTTTCCTCAATTTTTCTTACTTAATCTTATTGAATAACAAGCCTTTTATTTTCCTCTGTTTACCTTTTATGTATCCCTATATGTATCTGTTTGAAGATCCAGTTTTCTGTTCAGCTATGTTTTTTTAGGTTTTGGGGGATTAAGTAGCTTGCCCAAGGTCACACAGCTAGGTAAGTGTTTGAGACCAGATTTGAACTCAGGTACTCCTGACTCCAGGGCCAGAGTATCCACTGAGCCACCTAGTCAACCCCTTCAGCTATGTTTTTTTAACCAGGAAAATTTGGAAGTCAACTATTTCATTAAATGGCCTTCTTTTCCCCTGAAAGTATATGCTCAATTTTGCTAAGTAGTTTATTCTCGGTTGTAATGCAAGCTCCTTTGTCCTCTAGAACATCATATTCCAGGATCTTCAGTTCTTACTGCTGGTGTTGCCAAGTCCTGCATAATCCTGACTGGAGCTCCTTGGTATTTGAATTTCTTCTTCCTAGCTACCTACAGAATTTTCTCCTTGATATCATAATTCTGGAATATGGCTAGAATATACCTTGGCCTTTTTTCATTTTGGGATCCCTTTCAGGAGGTGATTGGTGTATTTTTTCAATTACTATTTTTCACTCTGGTTCTAGGATAACAGGACAGTTTTCTTTGATTTCTTGAAAGACATTGTTTGGGTTCTTTTTCTGATCTTCAATTCTCTCTCCTGGATGTATTTTCCATGTCACTTCTTTTACATTTTCCTTCCATTTTTTCCACTTTTCAAATTTTGCTTAATTGTTTCTTGATGTCTCATATCTTTTTTCTTAGGTTTTTGCAAGGCAAATGGGATTAAGTGGCTTGCCTAAGGCCATACAGCTAGGTAATTATTAAGTGTCTGACACCGAATTTGAACCCAGGTACCCCTGACCCCAGGGTTGGTGCTTTATCCACTTGATGTGACAGCCTAGTCACATCAAAAATTTGGGGTATCTATGTCCCAGATATCCTTCTGTACCTGTGGGCTTTGGAGTCCATTTGCTGCAGATCTCTCCTGTAGCTGAAAACCTCTGACTGGTCCCCTCCATGTCCCACTGCCCTCATGCTAGGTTAGTTCCCTGCTGTGAGAACACTTTTACTCCATGTAAGACAAGTTTTGTTGGAAAATATTTTTCTCTTTTCTTTTGTAGGTTCTATTGCTCTAGAATCCATTTAAAGGCTTTATTAATGTTGTTTCTGAGAGAAACCAGGAAGAACTTAAGGAAATTCTTCACTTCTCTCAACCATCTTGGACTCTGCTCCACTCCTACTCTCTCTAAATCAATTAATAAATATTTATTAATTTTTTACTATTAGTTATTGTGCTAATAAGAAACATTCTACTCATTCTCTTTTTATTGGGTTCTTCTCTGTTGCCTACATATCACAATAATACTTTTCCTCATCTTAAAAAAAAAAAAAACAGCCCTTACTGGAACCCACCATCCCTGATAACTATTGGCCAAACCCTCTTTTCTGTTTCCCATTCAAACTCTTCAAAAATCCCTATACATTTATATTCTATACTTCTCTCCCTCTTTTCTTGATGTGTTTAATACTTAACTTTTTCGAAATGTGATTAATCCTCAATTGAAAATTCTCACTCCAAAATAATCTAGAGTCCAAGGGCAGCTAGGTGGCACACTGGATAAAGCACCGGCCCTGGAGTCAGGAGTACCTGGGTTCAAATCCTGTCTCAAAAATTTAATAATTACCCAGCTGTGTGGCCTTGGGCCACTTAACCCCATTTACCTTGCAAAAACCTAAAAAAAAATATTCTAAAAATATTCTAATAGAGTCCTACTTCTAAATTTATTATTTTTTCCACCACAACACAGAACAGAAGTGTAAAGCACAAACTTTGTAACATGCTAACTCAGAGGTTTTTCATCTTTAATGACTTATATCATTTCAACACTTCAATGGATACAAATTGATTTGCTGGCGGAAACACAGATTTCAGACTCCTCAAGTAGTAAATTTTGTTCTTCTTGCCCTTGAAAGTATAGCCTAATTCTTCCAATATCTGCCAAGTCATTCTTTCAGATTCAGTTCTTTGCATAGGTAATTATAATTTCTGGTGTCTTCAAGATATAAATATAGGTAGATTGACTCAGGATGAAAAATGCCCCTGATAATATGTATAAAAATATTTTCAGTTCTATATAAATGAGTAGTATATGGATAGGTATTATCTCTCTTGATATCACTTTTTTCTGGTATTAATACTATCAATGATTTTTTTTCCCATTTGATATCTTCTCCTTTTTCAAATACTTGAAAATTTTTTCCATATCATCTGTAAACATTTGTGTAATGAAAAATTATAGAAATTCCCTCACAGGGGTACTTTGGGATGCAAAGTATTCAAGATACTTTGTCTAATTCTATAAAAGCAGGGCCTATTATTGTATGCTATAAATATCTGGTTAGCTCAGTTAATGATTTAAGTGAATAGACTCTCATAATTCCATCATGTATCTTACACACATCCTAATAGTTATCATATACTTTCTTTCCCCACCTCTGATCTTTAACTTTCATTTAAGCTATGTCAACATTTCGAAATAAGTAATATTTATACAGTCAAATACTCTTACTTAACTTGATTCCGTTGGTTTTACATCTAGTGCTTTATCTTCCATTTAAGTCCTCCACAGTTCTTCATTGTGGCATCCTGGGTTCTCAAAGGTTTTGCCAGAAAAGACTGAAAGGGCTCTAGTAGGTTCTATTCAAGCTATGCAGGATTTAAATGTGAGCCTAGTTGCAAACTACTTTCTGAAAACCAACCTTATACAAAAGCTCAGATATTAAGTAGATTTTTTTTGCACACAAATTATTAAATTTTCTATTAAGGCATGGAAGAGTTGCAATCTTTTTAAATAGAAGACAGGCCCATCTTGATAAAATAGTAGATCATTATAAGTATGCGCACTCTTTGTACCATGTATACATGTGTACCTGAAATGAATATTATATGTGTCTGTGTGTGTGTGTGTGTGTGTGTGTGTGTGTGTGTGGCATTATAGTAATTTAGATGATATATTTAGAAAGTTTACCTTCAGGGACCAAAGTCTGAGGCTTCCTTAAAATTATCTACCAGGAGTAATAACATTTATGCATTGATTAGGTATGCTCTCATAGTCATGATAATCAAATTTCCTTCTTCAAGACTAAGTTTATTACTGCAGGGCAAGAATCCATACCTTTTCAACTCTTTGCATAAATTTGAAAAACTTGCTAGGCAGGATATGATTCTGTCATTTCTATCAATGTCTCTTCTCCATCAAAGACATTCTATAATGGCCACTCCCACAGGGAGAGAAATAACATACTAGACTGAAAAAGACAGCATAAAAAAAATCATCCATCTAATAGACTGACACAAAGTGCCTGCCCAACAACAATTAAAAAGACCTAATGATTACTTTGATGCATGTTAAGAAAAGTTCTGGAAAGGATAATACTTGAAAATCTCAAAATAAAATAAAAATATTTACCACATGACTATTTCCATATTCTAAGGGTCATCTACTTTTTAAATTTTCTAATTCCAGATCAAAATATATACATCCTCAAACTAACTTCTACTTCCTAAGAAATTTTCAAACTGACCAATTTATCACATTTAAGTTAATTTCTTTTTGATAAGATGAAGGTGAAATTCTCACTTGTGTTTTCTCTATGTGGACAAAAATTTAGAAGGGGAGAACTAAAACAGAATAACAATGGAAACATAATCCAGGAACTATCTTCGATAAATGTTAACCAGATGCCAGCCCATCACCTTCTCAGCTGGTATCACCAAGCAGAACATCACCTGTGTGTTCACGGAAGAGCACCATGTCAGTGACAAGAAGGGTTGGGCACCCCGAGAGGGAAGTTACTGTCCAATGGGAGGCAGTGGAGCAGCAAACCTTTGCAAATCAATTTCACTCTCTTGGATGTGGAGCATAAAGTGATATTTCATAGCAATCTCCAGAGACAGGCTTAGATAGCAGCAGGGGATCTCAAGCTATCATTCCCTTGGTTCATGTGATCCAGAACTCAAATATTCACATTAGAGTATCACGTAGTTTTCAGAGAACAAAGATATAATGATTGTTCAAAAGACAAATCAACTCTCATGATCAGGACAATTTTTCAGTCCTTTCCAATCATTATCCACTTCATACACACCCTACAACTACAGTCCTCAGTCAGAAAATTTCCACCAAGTTACTGGTAAGGGGTATGACTGTGTAAATGTTGTCTACATATAAAGTCAAATGTGTTAAATTCTATTAAGCTATGTTAAATATTCATTTGTTAATAACTAAACAAATGACATCTTTCTACTAGGGGAGATCAAGTAGTTATAAGATTAGATATTAAGCTCCATTGAGTTTTGAGGAAACTTTTTTTCCTGTCTCGCCTTTTCTCTTTTGTTTTTAATTTCACAGAAATCAAATAATCAGGTCTTTTACAAACAGGCAAAAAAACTGGGGTAGAATTTGGGTACCAAAAGAAACAGTCATCTCCAATAGTCATAAAAGCAAAATTTAACTGCATGAAGAAAAGGAAAGTCAAATTGTTTCTCTTGAAACTGAAGTGATGGGGTGGGGGGGTTAAGAGACATAAGCAAAGGGACTAGTCACTCAAAAAAGGAATTCAATTCATTTCAGTTAATATTTTTCCAACATTTTCTACTCTACTCAAGTCATGGAAATGCAAAGATAAAAAAAAATCCTGATTTCAAGAAGCTTACATGCTATTACAGGAATAAAATAGAGCTTTTAAAGAGGTCCTGTTTGATTTGTAGCTGATCCAGGCTGCATGAGAAAGTCAGGAATTTAGAATTAAAACCTTGATAGATTAATATGTCCTCCCAGTTTACCCATCTCTCTTTTTCTTTTCTTTGCTTACTTTCACCTATACATTTGCATGACAAATAATTGTATCTTCTGATTGATCAGTAGATAGAAATAGATCCATAGAAAGTTGTAGAGCTTTGAGGTAGATGAGAATTCATGGATTATCTTGAATCAAAAAAAATCATATATAAGAAGGACTGCCCCAGGTGGTAACATAAATATCCATTTATATAACTGAGGAGTATGAATCATACTTGTCTTGCAAGCCAAGCCAAGTTAGTGTCTGCTATTTTAAGATGTCCAACTCCACAGAACATCCAATCCCCACTCTCCGTACCCATCCTTCCTTCCTAACTTTCCTATTTCTGTCAAGCAACTGTCATCCTTCCAATTATCCAATTTGGCACAGTCATATCATTGACGTTTTAGCCTCTCCTATCCCACATAAACAATTAGTTGCCATATCTTGTCAATTCTTTCTCTACATCTCTCACAACCACCTCTACACTTATCAACTTAGTTCCTCTCCTTCAACATCTTTCATTTAGACTGTTGTAAAAGGCTCTTATTTGATCTCTTCTACCAAGTTTTTCCTCTCCAACTTGCACACAGTTGCTAAAAAAAATGATATGTAAAGCATAATTCCATTATGTCACTCCCATGCTCAGTAAAATCCAGTGGCTCCCTATTACCCCTAAAATCAAATATAATCTCTGTTTAACCATGACTCCAACCTACCCTTTAAGTTTCCTTATGTTATAGTTCTATTATTAAACTTCCTTTCATATACTCTCCAATTTAGTTAAATTTTTTTGTTCCTCCCCCTAACCCTGAATCCCTCTCCCCTTGCCTGGAATGGTCTCATCCTCACATCCTTTTCCAAAACACTTAATTTCCTTTAAATCCCTGCTCAAGTTCTACCTCTTATAGGATGCTTGTCCTGATTTCCAGATCTGTCAGTGACTCCTCCCTTGAAAATTACCTTATTTTAATATATTTAAAGAATGTAAGAATTCTGACACCAAGCCCTATTTCACTTTTGTCTCTCTAGTACCTGTGCCTATTATAATGAAAAACATGAGTAGATACTTAGATGCTTGCTAATGGATCTCCTCAAAATATCTGTATCTTACCCTTAAAATAGAAATTAAAGCTCACTTTCAAGTTTTATATACTTTCATTCTACATATAGTTTGTATCCTTAATTTCATTATCCATACTAAGGTAGTTTCTTTTTACTGAAAAATGGTCTAAAATATGTTGAATAATTACAAATAGTACTCTATTATGGAAAGAGAGAGCTACTGTACTATGGATAAAGAAGTAAAGTGATTATTGAAAACAGGACTGCCCTTAAAAGACTTGAAATCTTGGATGACTCCCAGCTCCATCACTTACTTGCTATGTCTAGACAAATCACTTGACTTTAAGTTTTGGTTTTCCTTCTGTAGAGATCATCATAGCATCAAAGAATTGGAAATTTAAGGGATCTTTGAGTTCATCCCATCTGGGCTCTTAATTCTACAGCTGAAGTCCTGTGTTCCAGAGGAAATGAAGTAATGTTCCCCAAGTTACATAACAAGTAGTAAGCCAAGGCAGGATTTGATTTCAAATTCTCTAGCTCAACTTTAAGGTTATTGTGAGGTAAGCATTTCATATATCATAAAACTATTAACAAGAACATATACTGTGTCTTTTGTTATTGTTTCTGCAAGATTAAAACTGCCTTATGACCTTATCACGACAAAATCAGATTTAGTAGTCACCACAATCTACCAAGCCTTTCTGCACCCTTGTTGGCTGTAGTAAAGAGAAGTCATAAGGGTCATGAGGCACAAGTACAGTCAAGTTGTGAGCTAGGAAAGTACTGGAGCTAAATCGAACCAGTTCAGGAGAGCCAATTAAAACTTTTCATTTTGACTATTTACACTACAAAAAATCAGGACACAATACAAATAAGGTTTTGATTTCTTTTTTTTTCTTTTCTTTTCTTTGCTCTTAAATCTATATTGGCTGGCATCAGCCTATTTCTGAAGGGTCTGTGAGCTAAAATTTTATTTACATGCAAATATGCAAAAAAAATAAAGCAAAATATTTTATTTAAAATATTTTAAAATATATTCTTTATAGCTCTCTGACTTTCCAAAAGCAGACAACTGTCCAGATCTGTTCCAATGAGCCAAACTCAAATGTGCATACATTTCATTGAGACTTAAAAAAGTGTTGAAAAAGATGTGTCGACTTCCAGCCAAGATGGCACAGAGAAGACAGGCACAGTTTTAAAATCTCCTGATCTTCCCCCATATATGATATGAAACAAACCTCTGAACAGAAATCCAATAAATAAAACCCAGAAAGAAAAACCAGGAGAGAGAACATCTACCTCAGGATGTGTCTTCCACAATTGTGGGTGAGTCCAGGTGCAGAAGGCAGACTCTGTGGGGAGCACAGGACTGGATAGAGCATGGGAGCCTGGATTAGATGGTGGATTAGCCTGATTAGCAAAGGGGCTGGAGCCCAGGAGACTGAGGGTCCCAGAACCTGATCCGTTTGATCAGCAGTGGGGCTAGAGCCTGATCCACGCAGGGTCTTGGGTCAACTAGGGAGCAGAGGCATTGGTGTTGATGCTGACCCTCTGGAGTTTGTCTGCAGGGCTAGAGGGAGAGTTCTAGTTCAGGAGAACTGCAGACATCATCCCTGGGCTCCTCTGGTCAGGGGGAACTCAGAATTCAGGCCTCCATTTCAGTTGAAGCCTTTTGCCAGAAGAAACACAATTATAAACTACCTACCAGGCTATGACTATGAATTAGAAAGAGAAATCCTATTCAAAGTAATCTCAGACAATATAAAATACCTGGGAGACTATTTGCTAAGGCAGACTCAGAAACTTTTTGAAAACAATTACAAAACACTTCTCATACAAATAAAATCAGATTTAAATAACTAGGCAAACATAAATTGCTCATGGATAGGTCAAGTAAATATAATAAAAACAACAATTCTACCAAATCTAAACTACCTGTTTAGTGCCCTACCAATCAAAATTCCAAAAAATTACTTTAATGAGTTAGAAAAAGTTTTAAGTAAATTCATACAGAGAAATAAAAAGTCAAAAATTTCCAGGAATTCAATGAAAAAGAATGCAAAAGAAGGTGGCTTAGCTTTAACATATCTAAAATTATATTATAAAGTATCAGTCATCAAAACTGTCTGGTATTGGCTAAGAGACAGAATGTTGGACCAGTGGAATAGACTAGGTGCAATAGCAGGAAACAATTATAGTAATCTGCTATTTGATAAACCCAAAGAGTCCAGCTATTGGGATAAAAACTCTCACTTCAATAAAAACTGCTGGGAAAACTGAAATTTAGTATAGAAGAAACTTAGATTAGACCAACACCTTACACCCTATACCAAGATAAGATCCAAATGGATACAGGATTTAGACATAAAAAACATTATTATAAGCAAACTTGAAGATCAAGGAATAGTTTACCTGTCAGATCTATTGTTAGGGATGCAGTTTATGACTAAGGAAGAGATGGAGGACATCACTAAAAACAAACTGGATGATTTTGATTACATTAAATTAAAAAAGCTTTGCACAGACAAAACCACTGTAACCAAGATCAAAATAAATGTAGTAAGCTTGGAAACAATCTTTATAACTAATGTTTCTTACATTTCTAAAATATACAGAGAACTGAGTCAATTTTTTTAAAAAAAGCCATTTCCCAATAGCCAAATGGTCAAAGGATATGCAAAGGCAATTTACAGATGAGGAGATCAAAGCAATCCATAGTCATATGAAAAATTGTTCTAAATCATTACTTATTAGAGAAATGCAAATTTAACCTTCTCTGAGGTAACACCTCACACCTCTCAGACTGGCCAATATGACCAGAAAGGACAATGATCATTGTTGGAAGAGTTGTGGGAAATCTGGGACACTATTGCATTGTTGGTGGAGCTGTGAACTCATCCAACCTTTCTGGAGAGAAATTTGGAACTACACCCAAAGGGCAACAAAAATGTGTATACCCTTTGACCCAGCAATACCTCTACTGGGGCTATACCCTGAAGAGATGATGAAAAAGGTTTAAAACATCATTTGTACAAAAATATTCATAGCAGCCCTGTTTGTGGTGACAAAGAACTGGAAATAAAGTAAATGTCCTTCAATTGGGAAATGGCTTAACAAACTGTGGTATATGTATGTCATGGAACATTATTGTTCTATTAGAAACCAGGAGGGATGAGAATTCAAGGAAGCCTGGAAGGATTTGCATGAACTGATGCTGAGAGAGATGAGCAGAACCAGAATAACATTATACCCTTTAACAGCAACATGGGGGTGATGATCAACCTTGATGGACTTGCTCATCCCATCAATGTGCAACAAGGAGGGACAATTCTGGGCTATCTGCAATGGAGAATTCCATCTGTATCCAGAGAAAGAATTATGGACTTTGAACAAACCATTAGGAAAAAACCATAATATTATTATGTAATTTTACTATCTCATACTTCATTTTTCTTCATTAAGGATTTGATTTCTCTGTCATCACATTTAAATGAGATCAATATATAACAGGGAATCAATGTAAAGACTAACAGAATGTGTTCTATGGGGGGATTGTAAAACTCAAAATAAATAAAATCTCTTTTAAAAGAAGGTAAAGGGGAAGTGTAAAGACAGATAGGCTTGAACCTTTGAATTTCTGTGAGTTTCTGTGGGAAAGACAATAAGTATTTGTTGTAAAAAAAAAAGGAAAGAAAAAGATGTGTCAAGGGTGATTTCTTTTTCCCTAAAGGGCCAGTTGTTAAGGAGTAACCAGCATACTCCAAAAAAACTTAAGAAATAGCAGGGACAAAATATCCTTTGTGCTTGAAATTTTTCATTTCACAGGTTAAAAAAGCACTCATCTCCCCATATCTTTGTTTTATACAAATCAAGGTTCAAAGAGATTTTGACTTCCCAAGACCTCATATGTAGTAAATAGAAAAAACAGAATTCCAGACCAGATTCCCTTGCTCCAAAGCTGGTGCTATTTCTACTAGAGCATTATATATTTCTACTAGAGCATTTTATATATAGATATACACACACACACACATAATGACATATAATAGCACTTTTATTACTATGTTACCTATCCATAAATACACACACACATGTGTGTGTGTGTATTTATGGATAGGTAACATAGTAATAAAAGTGCTATTATATGTCATTATGCCATTTTTCATATTAAAGATAATTTTTAATGATAAATTTAATTTTTTTACTAGGCACATATGTATTGCCTCTATCTTGTCAACAGGAATCTATAACCCTGAAAAATGAAGTGATGTGTCTAAGGTTAAAGAGCTTCAAATAAAACTCACATTCCCTGAAACATACTCTAAATATCTTACCATCAGGCCAAGCCTTCACTTATTAATAACTCACTCAGTAATAACATACTTTAAATAACATTTTAAAAATCAGACCTTTCAAGAAATTCAAGCTAACACCATATGGACCAAAAAAAAAATTAAAGTTGATTAGCATTACTATTAATTATATGCTATTAAATTTCTAGGAAAATTGCAAATTAGAAGTGTTCATTCCCCTCAAAATAGCATGCACATTGTGGAGTCTCTTCATTTCATTCTAATTATTCTCTCTATTTTCTGACGGATGTCACAAAATAAGGCAGATGCTGAATCCTGGAGTTGAAAGTCTAATACTGAGATTTTTTTAAGGAGAGAAAGGAGTGATTGAGGAAACTCCTTCAGTTATATATAGCACATCCATGCTTCATTATACTATGAATAAAGTCATTCACAGAAAGGGTCAACTATTCCATTGCCCCCATCCAAGATAACATAAGAGCATTTCAGCTAGAAATTCTTTTAGGATCCTTGCAATTTATTTAATTGTTTGAATGAATGAAAAGATGAAATGAAAGCAAGTTCCTTGGACAAGCATTTAATTTTCAAATTATATACATATATATATATATATATATATACATATATACATACATATATAATGTATAATATATTTTACTGCTTTTGATCACCATTAGTAATGCCACCCAATTCTGTATCAGATAGAGAAGCCATCATCTCTATCTTTAAGTGTTTCCAGTCTAGTTAAAATAGGCAAAACAATTAAAACAAAAATGCTAACTGAGAATATTAAATCTCAAAATTGTTCAAGTGTATATGTAGCATTGTTAACCATAATGTCACATAAAAGTCAATTAAGCAGAGTACACTTCGCTTTTGCTAACATTGACAATTCATATAGAGAGGCCAGTATTTAATTTAAGTCTACCGTCACCTTGATTTGCTCATGATTTTCCCCAACTTACAATACTTTGCATCAGCAATTCAAATAAATTAAAATAACTTGATTAACAGATTGCCATTTATTTGGTTACTTGATGTTTCAGGACTAAGATACATGGAGCAAGTGTGGCAAAATGCCAAGTCACTCACTAGAATAAGTATCATGGAGGACAGCTAGGTGGCACAGTGGATAGAACACCAGTCCTGGAGGCAGGAGGACCTTAGTTCAAATCTGACCTCAGACACTTATTACCTAGCTATGTGATCTTGAGCAAGTCATTTAACCCGATTGCCTTAAATTAATAAAATTTTAGAAAAAGAATAAATTTCATGGCATAATATTCCCTCCAGGTTTGATATACTCACCTGGTATATGGATTCCTACATAGGCTCAGACTTTCAAGCAAATTTATGAGAAATAGTCTGGCCAATATAAAACATCAGGTTGTACAATGGCATTAGATTCATCCCGGGGGGGGGGGGGGCAGAGCCAAGATGACAACAGGAGAAGAGCCTCTCTTAGGTGCTCTCTCCCAAAACCTATAAAAATAAGGACTCCAACTAAATTTTCAAGAGACAGAACCCACAGAGGGATCCAGTGAGGCAGTTCTCCAGCCCATGGTAACATGGAAAATACCAGAAAGGCTTGGCTCCATGGAGTTAGAGGGGTGGCCCACCTTAGCAAAGGAACTTCAATCTCCTGGAAGCAGTTCCAGGATGTCCTGGCAGCAGGGGCAGTTTCCTAACTTACACCCTGGGGAGCACCAAGGACAACTTGGAAGATGGGGGGGGGGGCAGCTTTGCCAGAGCAAGGCCATGAAGCCCAGCCCTCAGGGTACTCAGCAAGCAGTGGAGGATTCCATAGCCCAGACCCAGGAAATGGAAGTAGGCAGAGCCAGTAAGCAGAAACCCCCAGGCAACTGAGCCTTGAGCGCTCAGCACAGGTAGGAGAGTGGAGGGAGACTTTCAAAGTCTGTCCTCTATACCTGGAACAGGACTCTGGGGCTCTGACCACATTCAGATCCTGATCACAGTCTAGGCCCCCCATGGAACAGCAGAGCCCCCCCCCACCTCAGCCCTGTAGCAGAGGTGTGTGCTTGTGGTAATTCATAGATCAGGAGGGAAGACAGAGCCTCACACATGGAGATCCTTGTTGGGGGGGGGGGGGTCCCAATAATACTCAAAAGCTCAGGAAGCAACCCAAAACCAGGTGCAGGCTGGGGAAATGAGTAAACAGAGAAAAAAGAGGAACACCATTGAGAAATATATTGTCTATGATCCCAAGAAGGATCAAAATACTCAATCTGAAGATGAGGAAATACAAACTCCTGCATCTAAGTACTCCAAGAAAAATGGAAATTGGGCTCAGGCTATGACAGAGCTCAAAAAAAATTTGAAAATTAAGTCAGGGAGAAAGAAGAAAAATTGGGAAAAGAAATGAGAGAGATGTAAGAAAAACATGAAAAAGAAGTCAACAGTTTAGTCAGGGAGATCCAAAAAAAGCTGAAGAAAATAACATGTTAAAACATGTTAATAACAGTTCAAAACATTATTGAGGAGAAGAATGCTTTAAAAAGCATAATTGGCCAGATAGAAAAAGAAATAAGAAAGCCCTCTGAGGAAAACAAATCCTTCTGATGTAGAATTGGAACTGAGGGAAGCTTCTGACTTATGAGAAATCAAGACACAATACTTCAAAACCAAAAGAATGAAAAGTTAGAAGAAAATGTGAAACATCTCATTGAAAAAACAATTGATCTGGAAAACAGATTCAGGAAAGAATTCAGAAGATTCAGAAAAATAATTTTAAAATTATTGGGATATCTGAAAGTCATGATCAGGAAAAGAGACTTGACATCATTTTTTAAAGAATTCCTATAGGAAAATTGCCCAAATATCCTAGAAGAAGAGAACAAAATAGAAATTGAGAGAATCCACCAATCTCTCCAGGAAAGAGATCCAAAAATAAACAACACCCCCCCCGGGAATATTATAAGCAAGTTCCAGAACTCCCAGGTCAAAGAGAAAATATTATAAGCAGCCAGAAGAACACAATTCAAATATCATGAAGCTGCAGTCAGGATCACACAGGACTTAGTAGCAACTAAATTAAAGGCTTGTAGGGCTTGGAATATAATATTCTGGAAGGCAAAAGAGTAAGAAATGCAACCAAGAATCAACTACCCAGCAAAACTGAACATTCTCTTCCAGGGAAAAAGATGGACTTTCAATGAACCAGGGGAATTTCAAATGTTCCTGTTGAAATGGCCAGAGCTGAACAGAAGGTTTGATCTTCAAATACAGGACTCAGGTAAAGCATAGAGAGTAGAGGAGAAGGGTAAAATATGAGAGACTTAATGATGATGAACTACATGTATTCCTGCATAGAAAAATAATGCTGTTAATACTCATAAGAAACTTCTCATTTAATAGAGCAGGTAAAAGGAACTTTTATAGATGAAGCACAGGAAAGAGCTGAATTTGAAGATATAATATATTGTAAAAAAATGGAGTCAATGGCTAAAAGTGAAATGTAATGGGAGTAAGAGAAAGGAGAGGTAGAATAGGCTAAGATATTTCATATAATAAGACTTCTTATTACAGTGAGCTATTGCAATGATATGGAAAGGGGGAAGGTGAGGGGGAAATGAGAGAAACTTCACTCTCATCAGAGGCAACTAGGAGAGGAAACAGCATATATACTCAATGGGGTATAGACATCTAGAGTAAGGAGGAGAGAAGGAGGACAGGGGGAAGGAGGGGGATGTGATTGATGGAGGAGAGGGTGGACCATAGGGGAGAGTGGTCAGATATAACACATTTTCTTTTTTACTTCTTGCAAGGGGCTGGGATTGGATGGCCTGTCCGGGACCACAGTGGTTGCTGGGCCTTAGGGGTGGTATGTAGGCACCGGGCCTCTTGGCCCCAGGGTTGGTGATCAGTCTGCTGTGCCACTCAGCTACCCTACAGCATATTTGAGAAGAGGGACAGAATGGAAGGAGAGAGAGAATATAGTATATGGTAGTGGGGAAGTACAAATAGAGAGAGTTGTGAACAGCAATGGCAACAGTGGAAAAATATGGAAGTAGCTTTTGTGATGGACTTATTCTAAAGAATGTGATCCACCTGCAACAGAGATGGAGGTGTTGGGACACAGACTGAAGTACATTTATTATTATTATTATTATCATCATCATCATCATCATCATCATCATCATTTTCGGGGGTTTGCAGTGCAAATGGGGTTGGGTGGCTTGCCTGGGGCCACACAGCTGTGTAATTGTTGGGGTGTCTGAGGCCGCATTTGGACCCAGGTGCTCCTGGCTCCAGGGTTGGTGTTCTGTCCACTGAGCCACCTGGCCACCCCTATTATTATTTTTATTTTATTTTATTTTGGGTTTTTTGGTTTTTGCAGGGTAGTGGGTTTGGGGTGGCTTGCCCAGGGTCACACAGCTGGGTGATTGTTTGGTGTCTGGGGCCAGATTTGAGCTCAGGTGATCCTGACTCCAGAGCTGGTGCTCCGTCTACTGCGCCACCTGGCTACCCCTATTATTGTTGTTGTTGTTGTTGTTGTTGTTATTATTATTAAATTTTTTCTCTGTCCTTTATTGCTCATAAGGGTCTATATTTTGGGGAGGAGGAAGTATTATGTTTACTCTTAAACAAGAATATTTTAGCAATGTATAAAACACATCATTTGTACAAAAAAATTTTTAAAAATAAATTTGAAAACAAAAGATTCATCCTAGACTCATCCTTTGGGAAAGTTGGTACACTCTGGCCAAACTGCATAAAATCAATGATAATAATTGTTAAAAGGAATTATATTCCATGTCATAGAATATCATGATTAAGCAACAGACCAGAATTATCTCTCCTCTCATAATGTCCTCTATTATTCTCAGTAGAGTAAGAGCATATATCTTTGCTGGGTCATAGGTGTAATCCATTTCCATGATTCATGTACTTCTAGAATCACTCTCTCACTCTCCTGAAAAAAAAAGCCTTCTATTGCTTTGAACCTAACTTCTTATATCATATATTCAACTATATAATCTATTTTACATATTTTCAATCAATTGTCATTAATCAGGAATAAAATTATGAAGTTTTAGATAGAGCCAAGACAACAGAGAAAGCTAACAGCTTAGTTACACTCTTCCAACATTCCTCCAAATAACTTGAAAATAATATTTCAAATCAAATTTTGGAATAACATAGCCAACAAAAAGTTGAGTCATTTTTCCAAGTGCAATACAACATAGAAACTTGAAAAAAGTCTGTAACACCAGGATGGGCCTGAACCAGAGCACATATAAAGGCAACATCAGCAGTAGACATTGGAGACAGTCATGAGAGCAGTAGTAACAGCAACTTCAAAAAGTTTCAACCCAGAAATGTTTCAGGGCAGAAAAGAACATTAGTGCTTCTAGCTGCAGGAAAATTGGTTCTGAAAACAACAGCTTGAAAAGCCTAAAGTTTGTGACACTGCCCCCTTACTCCATTGAAAGATCAACTTTAAAATAAAGTTCAACTATTGTTCTATTAGAAACCAGGAGAGACGGGATTTCAGGGAAACCTGGAGGGATTTGCATGAACTGATGCTGAGTGAGATGAGCAGAACCAGAAAAACACTGTACACCCTAACAGCAACATGGGAGTGATGTTCAACCTTGAAGGACTTGCTCATTCCATCAGTGCTACAGTCGGGAACAGTTTTTGGCTGTCTGCAAAGGAGAGTACCATCTGTATCCAGATAAGGAGCTGTGGAGTTTGAACAAAGTGCAAGGACTATTCCCTTTAATTTAGAAAAAAAAAACAGCTTATTGTCTGATCTTGTTACCTCTTAGACTTCTCTTCTCTTTAAGGATATGATTTCTCTCTCATCACACCCAATTTGGACCAAGGTACAACATGGAAACAAAGTAAAGACTGACAGAGTGCTCTGTGGGGGGAAGGGGGGAGGGAAGCAAGATTGGGGGAAAATGTAAAACTCAAATAATATCTTTAATAAAAATAAATTTAAATTAAAATAAAGTTCAAAGTCAAGAAATAGTCTATGAAAACAACAACAAAGAACAAGACTACAAAATATTCAAAGATGGAAGGAAAGACCAAGAAACAAACTCAAAAGAATATAACAATGTGAAAACAGCAACAGGTGAAGACTCAAACAAAAATGCAAATTAAACACAAGCCTAACAAGAATTCTTAGAGGAGCCCAAGGTAATAATAATAATAGTTGTAGAGAAAAAAATTGAGGAAAGAAAAGATACTGATAACAATACATTCTGAAAAGAGACAGAAAAGCTAAATAAAATGCCTTGAAAACAAAACTGACCAAATGATTAAGACACAAAAATTCACTGAAGAAAAGAATTCATTAAAAAATAGAATTGGACAAATAAAAAAATGTTGTACAAAAGCTCACTGAAGAAAAATAATTCATTAAAAATTAGATTTGGACAAATGAAAATTAATCAAATGAAAAATAATCAGTCAAAAAAATTTTAATAGAAGAAAATGTAATATATTTCATCAGAAAAACAACTGACCTAGAAAACAGCTGGAGGGGAGATCATTTAGGGATTATTTGATTATCTGAAAGTCATTATCAAGAAAAGAGCCTAGACATCATATATCAAGAAATTATAAACAAAAACTACTCTGATATCCTAGAATAGGGCAAATTCAAAATTGAAAAAAAATTTCACTGATCATCTTCTGAAAGAAATTCCAAAATGTAAAATTCTAAGAATATTATAGCATTCTGGTCAAATAGAAAAATATTACAATTGACCCAGAAAGAAAGAAACCATTTAATTATCATGGAGTCACAATCAGAATCATATAATATGTAGAAACTTCCCCATTAAAGGAGCAGATGGCTTGCAACATGACATTCTGGAAGGGAAAGGAATTAGCATACAAAGGAAACAAATTTCCAGCAAAATATTATACTGGGGGATGGTTGATGAAATACAGAACTTTCAAGTTTTACTAATGAAAAGACCAGATTGGAATAAAAAAATTTGGCATTCAGATACAAGATCAAAATGTATATATGAAAAAGAAATCACAGGTTCTTATTAAGGTAAAGCAATTGATCTTTTTTCATGTGGAGATGATATTATGTAACTCCTAAGAACTTTATCACTATTAAGGCACTTGATAGGGCAGTATACATAGAGAGGGCACATGTAAGAGAAGAGCAAGAAGAAGATGTGGAGGTAGAAGAAGAACTAAAACAAGAAAATAAGAAGAAGAAAAGAAAAAGTAGATAAAGGGGAGGAGGAAGAGAAGAAAGAAACAAAAAAAGAGAAATTATGCAGGCAATATAGAAAAATAGGGACACCAATGAAGAACAATTTGGAAATATGCCCAAAGAGTTATAAAATGGTACATATCCTTTTGACCTAGCAATATCAGTAGTATGTATTCAAAGAGCTCAAAGGAAAAGGAAAAGAGCCTACATAAACAAAAATATATTTATAATAGCTCTTTTTTTGTAATTGTAAAGAAGTGGAAATTGAGGAGATGCCCATCAACTGGAGAATATTAAACAAATTATGATACATGATTTTTATGGAAAACTATATGAAATGATGAGCAGTATGGTTTCAAAAACCTGGAAAGACTTATATGAACTGATGCTGAAGCAGGACCAGGAGAGCATTATACCCAGTAACAGCAATACTTTAACTATGATCAGCTGTGAAAGACTTAATTACTCTGATCAATGCAATAAACCAATTCCAAAGGTCCCACAATGAAAAATAGTATCAGGGGCGGCTAGGTGGCATAGTGGATAAAGCACCAGCCTTGGAGTCAGGAGTACCTGGGTTCAAATCCAGTCTCAGAAACTAAATAATTGCTTAGCTGTGTGGCCTTGGGCAAGCCACTTAACCCCATTTGCCTTGCAAAAACCTAAAATAAAAATAGTATCCACCTCCAGAGAGAGAACAGATGAATTCTGAGGGCAGATTGAAATCCAATTTTTTTCACTTAATGTTTCTCACTTTCTTTTGCAGCATGGCTAATATGGAAATATGTTTTATATGATTTCACATAAATTATTGACAATGTATTGCTTGCCTTCTCAATGGGTAGAAGAGAGGCTGGAGGGAAAGAAACAATTTGGAAATAAAAAATTTTCATGAAAGTTTAGAAAATAAGCAAATTTAAAATAAATATATGAAGTTTGCATTTTAATTTATGCATGAGTTTCACATATCTAGAGAACCATCTATGCTTAATATGCAACTGACTCACAGATACTGAAAAACCCCTAGCACACAGATATTAGACTATAAATATCCCAAAAAACCCATATCAAAGACTCTGCATTTATAGTGGGAATTCAGAATTCTTAAAGCCAATTCCAAAGGACTTCAGATTTGAGCAGATATTTCCAATGATAGATAATAAGACCTTTATTTAAGGACTAGCCCAGCTAAATTCAAAAATCCTCTATACCATAGAGTTCTCTACTCCGAGCCAAATTACTTAGGACTAGAATAATTAATAGAGGTATCTTTCAGACAGGGATTATCTAGACCTCATTTCCAGTGTTTGGCACAGTACCCTGAAAACAACAAGCACTTAATAATTGTTTCTTTTATTTTACAAATAATAAAACTATTTAAAATTATTAAATAATGAACTTTTAAAAATAATTTTCTTTGAAGTGTTTTTGGTGCTGGAGGAGAGAAAGGGCAGCATTTCTATGATTTGATTTATGTAGAGAACCTTAATGCAAAAACTCTTGCCACTGATGTAGATTAGGGATCCACATCTACTAATAATATATTATTTTGGAGAATTGCCTAAAATATTGAGAAGATATTACTACCCTGTGATCAAATAGTTCATAAAATCAGAGGGTATTCTTCAATGAAGGTATTGTAGCTCTAAATCTAGTCCTCTTTTCACTACTTCAAAAGCTACTACTCAAAAAGACTATCTGGAAATAAGAATTCACCAAAAAAAGAAGAAATCTTCAAAGTCTATAGATTATTATTAGCAAAAATCTCTCATATGAGGAGCTTTAAAATCATGTAATGAATTTTTCATTAAATATATTTGTCAGTGATTAAAAATGCATAAGTGGATCACATATTCATTAAACTCTATAGACTTCCAATTCAATGATTTCTACAAAAGGATTAATTTTTTGTTCTGATAATAATTTCACTAAGTATCTAAGGAATGTGTTTCAATAATGACCTCTATTTAGAAAAGGCACCATTGCAGAAGGCATTCAAGTCAAGTATAAATACTCTGAAGTTTCTATTAACAGTATAAGGATCTGTTAACGGTTCTTAGACACACAGGGTTTATGACTAGGACTGTTATAAATAAAATTTTGAAAGGTGGAGAGAGTTGTCATAAGAAATTTCTACTTGAGTTTTCTTCATTCTTTGTAGTTCATCTCATAAGAAAAACATCCTGTTTTCATACAGTACTGCAGAGTTCCCAATATATGCCCATTAGAGTGTAAGCACCTTCTTAATATCCACATCACTTAGCCCAGTGTGTGACAGTAAACTCTTAATAAAAACTGATGACTGACTCACCCAGGTTCATCTGGCCATAGACAAATTAACTTGTCTACAAGAAAATAGTTTCGTACAAAAAAAGAAGAGTTATGTGTTCACACAGATAAACACACACGAACACACACACACACACACACACACACACATACATCTGTGAAGCACTCTGATAAATAGAAACAAGTTTTCATCCAAGAGATTCAAGATCTCACAATCTTAACATTGATTGGCTTGGGAGAAAATAGCAAAAATAGATTATTAATCTCTTAATTCATTATCTGTAATTGACCCCCTCAACCTTCCAGCTCATATATCTCCTGAAATTTGCTAGTTTATCAAGACCTTTATTAAAATGTGGCACTCCAATGAAGAATACACCAAAGAATACAATCTGGAAGCTGTTCAATTAATAAAAGCCTGATATTTTCTTAGTTTTAAAACATTCAATTACCTTGTCTCAGATTGTTCTTGTGATACATATCTGCAATTCTTTTTTTTTTAGTTTTTTTGCAAGGCAAATGGGGTTAAGTGGCTTGCCCAAACAGCTAGGTAATTATTAAGTGTCTGAGGCCAGATTTGAATTCAGGTACTTCTGACTCCAGGGGATAGTGCTCTATCCACTGTGCCACTTACTAAAGTCTTTTCCAAGGTATATTGTCTGTCTGATCACCAAAGTAGGAGATTTCTACTAGAAAAGATGCTGCCTATTTCTACAATAAGGAAATCCTACATAGTCTTGGGATACTAAAGAACTTCACCTTTCTCACATGTGGTATTCACCCTCTTACTCTCAAGTGAGTCTTTGTACTTCATTTGGACTCAGGATTTTCCATAGAACCTAGTTCATGGGAGACTGGTTTATTTTTGTGTTCCTTAGGAAAGTTGAAATCTTTTGGTGAGGGCCTTGCTAGATAAGTCCATGCAACAAACTTCTAAACTATTAACGACAGAAGTATTTTTGAAAAGCTCATCCACATTACTCAGATTGCCAGGGGAAGCAAGTGCTAGTGAACAAACTTGTCCTACACTAGTGTATTTGTGCTCCTTTCTGAACATACAACCTTGAAACTTCATTTCTCTCTCTCTATTCCTGTCACCAAAGAAAAACTTGGAAATAAAGTAGTCCCACTCATTTAAAGTTCTTGTTGGCATGACTATCATGCAATATAATGTCTTTGTACTTACTCAGGTATAAGGATTTAAGAATTATCAAACCAATAATTGTAGCCTAGTATACTGATCAGACTGAGAGGTGTGATTTAATTTTCCCCATCCCACAACATGTTGCAAAACAAACTGGGACTTTTGTGATCAAAAAGCCTTTTATTTGCTTCTCCTTTTGTGAATTATCTGTTAACCCTCTTGGGAGCTTCTTTAAAGATATTGGAATGTGTTTTATTAAAGGTTATGGTTATATGGCTTAAGGCTTTAAAATAAATGATCCATTGGACCAAGTGATGAACTGTGACATGGACGTTGAATAAGAGTCACAATCACAATCCCTCTTGCCTACTACTCTGCCTTTGAAGTGGGAGTTCCAAGAGATGTTTTTTTAAGGTATTCTTATCTTCTATTATGTTAACCTCAAAAATTGAGGAATAACTCTCCAAACTACATAGATTTCCTGCAAAAACGTACTATGAGATCTTTTACTACCTATTTATCTAAGTCTTTTAAAATATACCTGCTACTTAGGCACACACTTTCTATAAGTTTACAGCTAGCTGAATATTTAAACACTTAACATTTACCTTAAATATATCAATATTAAATTACAAGGAGTTATCCTTTATCTGCTTATACCAGAATACTGGAATAGAGGGAAAAATTTCTTGTATAAACCTCTATATTCTTCATAGGTTCTTAGATAATTATCTCTTTCCAAGTTAAATATGCTAATGATTTAGTGTATCTTCACATTCCCCTATTCTTTTTATAACATTTTTCTCTGGTTCTCTTCTCTCTCTTTTTACCTTCAGGCTTTGTGACAGAATATTGTAGACCATTTTGGTAATGCATAGTACAATAATGTTTTCATCATTTCCCCTCACTATACTTCCAGTGATTCCTACAGCATTATTGCTTTTTTGTTACTATAGCAACATTTGTAAAGCATTGTAAATGCTTCTGTAGCATATCAAAGTTTGTAGTCAACCTGAAGATATTAGCCACAGTCCTCATTGAACTTCAAAAACTTGAGATATGAGTTATCATTTCCTCTTAATGGGTCAATGGTACGGTACAAGAGAAAGAATACTAGACTTGAAATTTGATGGCTTTGGTGTTTAGATTATACCATGCATAACATATTGGTCCTAACCTGTGTTATTTCTCTGCCTCATCAATAAGAGAAAAATAATAACTACAATAACAATAGTCACAACTAATAAGTTTATAATGAGGAAGCTGTTTCATAAACCTTAAAGAACTAGATAAATATGATATTACTATTACAATAATATTCATAAATACATTGCAATCAAGAGACACTATATCAGTGCAAGTTCTCACAATGGATAGATTAATCTGAAGTGACTTTCTTTTGTTTTTTCAAAAACATGCTGGTTATCACCCTGTTCTCTTCAAGATGTTATAAATTGATTTGGGGATGATTCTTTTTGTTGCTGTGCTTTTTTTTCACCATTCCATCTGAGTTAATCTACTGCCTTATATGTTACCATCAACCATAACTCAGATAAAACATAACACATTTTCTTTTTGTTGCTCCATTATTTTTGCAGTAAATCAATATAATCTGAGGTGAAGCATGCCTTCCTCAGCACATATTGATCCGTTCATTTGTTCATTGCTTACATCAAAACACCACTTGTCAATTCTGGTCTGATTATAATTATCTTATCATCTAAGAAATGACAGCTTCAAAACTCCAATAGAAGTCAATTTCCAAGTGAGCTGCTATTGTGATGTTGCTATAAATAGAGACTCACTTGTTCTCTTGTAGACTTGAATGATGGACAATTTTCATTTCTAGCCAAAAAAAAAAATCTAAGAATACCATACAGCTGATCTAACAACAATCTATCTCTTGCTTTCATTAGACATAAAGGTATCTTGTTCTAAGTTAATGAAATCATCTAGGTAATAGGAAACTAGTTTCTTAAATAGGAACTTACACCTCTTCCCTAAAATTCCAAATTATTTTTTGTGATTTTGTGTGAGAGGAGAAAGAAAAGACTAAAAGAGAGAGAGAGAAGAGGGAAAAATAAGAAAAGAGATTAGGAATGTAGCAAGAGCAGAGGGGCAAAGTGAAAACAGGGAAAGAGAAACACATTTCAATCATGTCCACTATGTCTTGTCTCTAACTTAAAGTCTTTAAAAGTTGACTGGTAGCACTGAGAGATTTAGTGATTTACCAGTTACAGGTCACTATGTGTCCAAGGTAGAACTTTAAAACAAGGACTTTCTGACTCCAATATTCTGTCCACTACAATTGTACTGTAACACCTTCAGTTTAATTAACAAACTTAGATGATATAAACACCATATAATTTTTCCTTTCTTTGTTATCTGAATGTGTGCCATAAAAGTAACACACACAAATATGATTTAAGGAAATCAATATGACCATATAGAATATTTTTCATAGTTATCATTCCAGATTCAATGCTTATACTTCTAACTAATTAAAAATTCAAAGGTCTCAAAAAACCTACATATTTCAAAGGAGGTTTTCCAAGAAACCAAGCCTAGCACTGTGTCCCTAAGCACACAAGTCTGTTTGAATTCCTTGACTGACTGGTTCTACTAGTGATTTGTTCTTTTAGTAAGACCATGATTATTTTTTTTCAGCTACTTCATGGGTCAGGGTAGCTAGATGGCACAAGTAGAGCACCAGTCCAGGAGTCAAGAGAATCTGAGTTCAAAACCAGCCTCAGACCCTTAGCTCTGTGACCCTGGGCACATCACATAATCTTGATTGCCTCATATCTAGGACCATCTCCAGTTATCCTGGGTCATATCTGATCATTGAACTCAGATGGCTGCAATAGAGACTTAACACCAGATCCAATTTATGTGCTTGTCATGGCATCACCTCCCTAATGTCATGGTCTTCTTTGAGAATGAAGGACAAAGGTCAAGTCAACAATTAATCTCATAATGTCTACATTGAACTACTGTGCAATTAAATATAAAAGTGTTGTCTTTGCTGTTAGTGTTCAATCATATCCAAATCTTCAGATTTCCACTTTGAGGATTTTCTTTGCTAAAATACTGGAGTGGTTTGTCATTTCCTTCTCCAATTCATTTTACAGATGAAGAATAAGGTTAAGTGATTTGCACAGGATCACATAATTTGTAAGTGTCTGAAATCAGATTTAAATTCAGGAAGATGTGTATTCCTGGTTCCAGACCTAATATTCTATACCTTGCACTACCTGGCTGCCTAAATATAAAGATGAGTGATTATTATCACACAGAATCAAAGTGGTAAAAAATTTGGATTGACACCAAAATCAATCTACACATATAAAAATAATTGCCACTTAATAAATTTTTGCTCATTGACTGATCTATGTAGAACCTTTCCAAATTCCTTCCACTAACTCAACCACTTTTACTATCCTATTTGACTTTTTTCTGGACAATCAAGACTATACATGGAACTATTCACAGAATAAAATAGCAATGATCTGACCAAGGTTGGAATATGGGAAACTTTTATTTCCTCATTCCTGAAAGCTATATCTTTTTTAATGATACCTAAGATTCTACTAGATTTTTTGACTATAACATCACACAACTCAAATTAAGCTTTCTAGTCACAAAAAAGCCTAGATATTTTTCAGAAAAACTGATGTCAAGATTTGTCTCCCCATAATCTACTTCTATATTTAATTTTAAATTTAAAGCACGCAACTTTATTTTTCATGGCTCAATTTTATCATATCGTTTTTGTATCAAAAATACATTTAAAATAGTCTAGAATGAACAAGTGAAAAGAAGCCAAAGGAATAGACTTAAAACAAAAGATAAGTAAGGAACTGTTTTGGATTTTGGACCCAATTTAAATGTTTATTAGGAAATGAATTCAGCTATCAGAAGAAACAGTAAAATTGAAGACAAAAAAGATTTTCCAAAGTTCAGGATAATTCAAGCAAGTTTTTCCAGAATTATGCTCTCCCCTCCCCCTGCCCCAGATCTTTGTCTTGTCATTGCAGAGGGGGTTGTGTAGCTCAATGTATTTATGAGTTATGAATGCAAGGTTGCCCAAGATAGACAGTGGAAAGTTCTGACAAAAGATGAGCCATTAGAGAAGGAAATTGCTAACCACCCAGTATCTTTGTTAAGAAAACTCCATGATTGGGGAATGGCTTAGCAAACCGTGGTATATGTATGTCATGGAACACTATTGTTCTATTAGAAACCAGGAGGGATGGGATTTCAGGGAAACCTGGAGGGATTTGCATGAACTGATGCTGAGTGAGATGAGCAGAACCCGAAAAACACTGTATACCCTAACAGCAACATGGGAGTGATGAACAACCTTGAAGGACTTGCTCATTCCATCAGTGCAACAATTGGGAACAATTTTGGGCTTTCTGCAAAGGAGAGTGCCATCTGTATCCAGTTAAGGAGCTGTGGAGATTGAACAAAGTTCAAGGACTATTCCCTTTAATTAAGAAAAAAACAGATATCTTATTGTCTGATCTTGTTACCTCTTAGAATTCTTGTCTCTTCTCTAAGGATATGATTTCTCTATCATCACACTCAATTTGGATCAAGGTACAACATGGAAACTGTTGGGAGCCAGGGTCTCTAAGCTGTTTGACACAGCCACGGCAAGAAGACTCAAGGCAGTCACATTGCCTGATGGAACAACATTTCCTTCGTCAATATATATAGGGATTCCATGTATACCCATATTTATAGGTTTATTATTGATTGCAAAACTTACTCATCCTAATAGTGGAATGACTATAAAGGAAGGATTTCAGAGAAATTCCTTGAATAAAACAGATTGTGAACTCTGTCCAAATTTAACAGGACTGCCTCTCCCTGAGACATACAAAAGGCTTCAACATTATGAAATCTTTGGAAGATACAGCACTGGGAGTTCCAGGGAGATGTCAGAATATATACAGGGAAACCAGATACAAGATGGGTCAGATAGAATTCCAGGGAAATTAACAGTTTTGCCCCCCTTATCATACACAGGAATATATGATAAAGATAGTGAGAGAATAGTTAGTATAGGTAGCCAATATGTGAACTCTAACAGCCTTAGTTTATTGGGAAAGAATAAAAAGTCATAGAAACTGTAGCTTCTACCAACAAGGGCTGAAAGGAAAATTAGTTATTGAAGGAATCAATGGACAGGTGGACAAACATAACTACTCTCACTATAGGTTGTCAAGGGAGCATATCAAAAAACATTACATATGCGGTACAAAAACATAGAAGCATTCCATTAAACAAATTATATCAAAGATTATTATAAGGAAAGTTCTGTTTAATCAATAACTTCACTATGCAGCAACAAACTAGGCAACAGGCAGGTTGAGGTCATCATGGTCTGAGCAGGGACAAGAAAATTAACTACATGATTGATAATCACACTTGTAACCACTACATGATCAAACTTGTAACCATATGAACTATATGATTAATGAAGAAAATTGTATACTTTTGTAACCAAGGAAATGATTTTAGTTTACTTGTTTCATATGATTTTGAGACTATAAAAATAAATCTAAGCAGCTGACAGCCAGTCAACCTGCTCCTGCCTTTACCCACTTGTTGACTCAACTCATTTCGCTGACTCTATCCCTCCTGTCAGGTTCCAAGGACCCCGCGGAGGCTGGACCCCCACAAAAAACAAAGTAAAGACTGACAGATTGCTTTCCGTGGGGGGGGGGAGTAAGACTGGGGGAAAAATTGTAAAACTCAAATAGTATCTTTAATAAAAATTAATTTAAAAAAAAGAAAACTCCATGAAGGGGCAACTAGGTGGTGCAGTGGATAGAGCACCGGCCTTGGAGTCAGGAGTACCTGGGTTCAAATCCTACCTCAGACACTTAATAATTGCTTAGCATTGCCTTGAAAAATTTAAAAAAAAAATTTTAAAAAGAAAACTCCATGGATAACATTAAAATGATAAAAATGATGACATCAGATGATAAATCCCTAAGGTTGGAAGCTATCTAGTACATATTGGTAAAGATTGGAGGACAATTCCAAGTTGTCCCAGTTTTAATGAAAGGGCAGGGCCAAAGTTAAAAGGAAGCTCATGTATGGATGTGTCTGGGGATGAAATGAAACGCCAATGTTGTAAAGATCAACACTATATAATAACCTAGAATGTAAGGTCTTAATGAAGGTTTAATGAAGGCTTAAAACATTTTCAAGAAATAAAGCACATAAACATACACACACACACACACACACACACACACACACACACACACAAATGTCACATTCATTTGGGGATTTCAATGCTAAAGCATGAATTCAAAAGATAATTGAAATAATAGTCATTTGTCCTTAGAGTAAAAATGAAGCAGGGCAGAGACTAATAAAGTGTTGTCAAGATAAGCACTCTTTTACAATAACCCAAAAGGCAACTCTACACGTGGACATCACCAGATGGTCGAAATAGAAATCAGATTGATTATTTATTCTGCAGTCAAAGGTGGAGAAGCTCTACACAGACACTTAAAAAGATCTGAAATAGACTGTGAATCAGATTATGACCTTCTTATTGAAAAGTTCAGACTTAAATTGAAGACAGTAGGAAAAAATCAGGTCTTTCAGGTATGACCTAAATGACATCCTTTATGAATATGAAATAGAGGTGATGAATTGATTTAAGGAATTAGATCTGGCTGACAAAGTACTTGAAGACTATGAAACAAGGTTAACAATATTGCACAGGAGGCAGCAACTAAAAAACATTCCAAGAAAAAGAAGAGTAAGGAAATAAACTGGTTGTCTGATGAGGCTATACAAATAGCTAAAGAAAGAAGGAAAGAGAAAGGAAAAATAGATAACTGAATGCAGAATTCCAGAGAATAGCAAGAAGAGATAAAAAGATTTTCTTAAGACTCAGATGACAGATAAAGGCAGGGACTCACCACACTCTCCCCCAAACCACTCCAATTACCTTTCTATAATGACCTTAATCAAATTCTAGTTACATATCACAAAAAGACTGAGTAAAATGATTTACCAACCCAAGACAACTTGGAAAATTGGCAGGAAGTATCTGTTGCACCAGGGTGAGAGAAGAGCACAGAGCAGCATGGACCACACCAGAGAAAACCAGTGCCAGTAATCTGGGAACAGACAGTGGATGACTAGGTTGGTGGTAATGGTGGTTGTTTCCAGACCTCTCAACCCAGAAATTGCCAAGGTCAACTTGGAACATCAGAAGGAAAAATCTATCTCCCCATAGTGAGAGTGGAAGATAGTCCAGAACTTCAGTAGCACAGACATGACTTAGTGAATTTAAAATAATCCTGAGGAGCCCCTGAAACAGAAGAGGCAGATGCTTCCAGAGGTCTCAGACCTCAGATGAAAAGGGGATCAGTAGCAGATTATGGATATCTCTTTGCTATTATAGAGACAGGACTCTGGTGCTTTGCCCATACTCTGATCTGGGTTGCAGTTATGTTCACATTACCAAGAAGAAGAGGCATAACTGAACTTGCTTGCTGCAGGGGAGATGAGGACCCGCCTCATAGATCCAGGGAAGCAAGGAGAGCTTGTAGTCACACAAAGACTAGAGTGCAGGACAGGAGAAAAGAAAAAACCCATGCCTTAGATCATACTATTTTGGAACAATTGAAAACTTGCAGGTTCCTTAGAAATAACTCTGAGAATAGCTGCCCCCCAAAATCCCAAAAGCTTGGGACAGCATGTTTCCCACCCTATACACAGTACCCCACCTTAACAAAGAGTAAAAATCAAATCATAAACTGGGAAAATGAGCAAACAACAGAAGAAAAAAATTGACCACAGACAGTTACTATGGTGATAAGGAACATCAAAATATACACTCAGGGAGATGAGCAGAACCAGAAGGAGCATATATAGACAAGGTATAGGTGGGAGTTGAATATGAAGGGATAATATATTTAAAAGATGGAGTTATTGGCTGAGAGAGGAGTGTACTGGGAGAAAAGGAAAGGGGAATAGAATGGAGTGAGTTATTTCACCCAAAAGAAACAAGCAACATGGGGGTGATGATCAACCTTAATGGACTTGCTCATTCCATCAGTGCAACAATCAGGCAAATGATATGGAAAAACAGGAAAGAAAAAGATCTATATGCATAAATATATTTAAAGTTGTACTTTTCTTGGTGGCAAGGAACTTGAAATTGAGGGGATGCCCATCAGTTGATTAATGCCTGAACAAGTTGTGGTATTTGACTATGATGTAATTCTATTCTGCTATAAGAAATGAAGAGCAGGATGCTCTCAGTAAAACCTGAAAAAGCTCACATGAGCAGATGTAATGGGAAATATACTATAAAGTAACAATTTATTTGTAGGATGATCAACTATAGGATGATCAATGCTGTGACCCAAGACAACTCCAAAGGACTAATGATAAAGAATTCTATTCATCCCCAAAGATAGAGATGATGGTGTCTGAATACAGATTGAAGCATACTTTTTTTTAAACTTTATTTTCCTTGAGTTTTCTTTTTTTGGGGGGTGGGGAGAATGCTAACTTTCACAACATAACTATTATGGAAATTATTTGCATGACTTTACATTTTAAATCTATACCAAATAACTTGCTTTCTCAGTGAAGGAGAATGGAGTGGAAAGAAGGGAGAGAATTTAGAACTCAAAGTTTTAAAAATGAATTTTAAAACTTGCTTTTTACATGTAATGGAGAAAAAATAAAAGAAAAAAGAAATTTTTTAAATGATCAATGCAAAGAAATAGACTAAAACAATAGAATGGGAACAATAAAAAACACCTCTTCAAGAAAATTAAAGATATCAAGGGAGAGTTTCATGCAAAACTGGGCATGATAAAAGACAACAAAATGATAGGTATATAAAAGAAGCAAAAGAGATTAAGAAGAGGTGGAAGGAATAAACAAATTCTAGAAGATCTTAATAACCAATAACCTCAATGGTATTGTTACTGATCTAGAGTCAGATATCCTGGAGAATGATGTTAAAGTGGGTCTTGGGAAGCATTACTAATAATGAGGTTAGTATGGATGATGGAATTCTGGTTGAGCTATTAAAACTCTAAAAGATGATGCTAAATGTTATGCCAAAAAATTTGGAAAATTCAACATTAGACATAGAACTGGAAAAGATCAATTTATGCCTGAATTTTAAAGAAAGGCAATGCCAAGGAGTGTACAAGTTACTGAACAATTGTTCTCATTTCACATGCCAGCAAAAAAGCTATGCTAAAGATTCTACTAGCTAGGCTTTAATAATATGCGAAACAAAAATTGCCAGAAAAGTAAGTTAGTTTTCAAAGAGACCAAGGAACTAGAGACCAAATCATCAACATTTGTTAGATTAAGGAGAAAGAAAGGGTTTTTCAGGAAAAAAAATTACTTCTATTTCATTGGCTATAATAAAGATATTTGACTGTGTGGATAACAATAAAATATGGACAGTCTTCAAAGAGATGGGAGTACCAGAACATCTTACTTTTCTCTTATGGAACCTTTATGTGGGTCAAGAATCAAGAGTTAGAAATTAATATGGAACAACTGGTTGGTTGAAGATTAGAAATGTACTACAAAGCTATATTTTGTCACTTTATTTATTTAACTTAACTTCAGAGTACAACATGGGTAATGCCAGGATGGATGAAACAAAAACTGGAAGTAAGGTTGCTAAGAGAAATAGCAACACTCTCAGATATACAAAGAATCCCACTCTGATGGCAGAAAGTGAAGAAGGATTAAAAGGCTTCTTGATGAGGCTGAAAGAGAATGTAAAAATTTAACTTGAAATTTAATATTAGAAAAAAAAACTAAGATCTTAGCAACTGGCCATCATTTTCAGGCAAAGACAGGAAGAAGAAATGGAAGTAATGTCAGATTTTATATTTTTAGAACTCAAGAATCATTTCAGACACTAATTGCAGCCATGAAATTAAAAGTTGCTTGCAACTTGGAAGAAAAGTTCTGGCAAATCAGAAGTACCCCATTACTGACTAAGGTTCATATAATAAAAGCTATGGTTTTTCCAACAGCAATAAATGGCCATGAGAGTTGTACTGTAAGGAAAACTGAATGCTGTAGAATTAATGCTTTCAAATTGTAGTACTAGTGAATACTTTTGAAAGTCTCTTGGACAGCAAGGAGATCAAATTAATCAATACTAATATTGATTGAAACTATTCACTGGAAGGTCAAATACTGAAGCTAAAGCTTAAATTCATTGATCACATAGTAAAAAGATGCCATTCATTGGGAAAGATGGAAAGCAAAAGAAAAGGGGGATAACAGAGGATGGAGATAGATAGTATCATGGAAACAATGAATTTGGACTTGAAAAGATTTCAAGGGTAGTGGAAAGTAGAAGGACCTGAGAGGCTATGACTCAATGGGTCATGAAGAATCAGACTTGACTGCATGGTTGAATGAAAACAACAATCCCAAAATTTCTTCTACTAAATTTCTATTCCAATGTCTCTTGTGAAAGTTACACTAAGTTCCTGAAGACTCTGTTAATGGAGCTGTTTTCTCTCCCCTTGGAAAGACTTAAAATATAAGCCTGGTGAGAGATGATGTGTCCATTGTCCAAGGACAAACCTAAATAAGTTGAGAGAGGTTTATCACCAGATTGATTATAAGATGATCACATTTTTGCCACAGAAATCCTCAGAACTCTGAAATCACTAAGACATGGATAAATTAGGATCTGCATTGATGAAGGGAGCCCCAATCCTGATGAAATAATGTGTCCTTAAACTTCAAAAATCAGGAACAACCAAAAGTTTCATGTTTTTAAAGAATTCTTCACCTTTGGAATCTGTAATTGACTTAAATCATATATTCATTCTTTCAGTTTGCTATGCAGTGGTAGATGAAACTACCCATTTCTTTTTGGTTCTAGTAACACTGAAAACATTATTACCTTTCACTTATATCAGTCTTTAAGACTGATGGCATATAAAATCATATGATAAACATATATTTTATATATATATTATAAAAAAGGATACAAAATAACATTTTTCCAGGATCTGAGAATATTAAAAATATGACTTTTTAATCTGTTATTTCAACTGCCAACTTTTGAAAACTCACTTACCTTTCTCCTTCTACCTAATTTCCAAATAAAGATGATAACATTTACTGCAAACCTACAAAGGCTTAAGAAAATAAGTGCTTATGAAACTAATGCAAAGAAACAATTTTGTTAAGAGCCAATAATAATAAAATGATATTTTCATGGGTTTCCAAGTCCTAATAATTAATTATCCAAGTACTAGCCTGTCAGTAGTAAAGAATGTAATATGTTTTATTGGACTGTTTGTATGGTAGATATGAAGAGCTCTAAAAGAAGTAATGTAAAGGATGTCATAATAGAGATGTGTGATTAGAAAAGAAAGACTGCCTGTAACTCACATAGGCAGTGTAAGCTAGAGCCTATGAAGAGTTGGAGGGGGAAAAGAGGGAGGAGGAGGAGGGAAAAAAAGAAAATT